>NC_087066.1:53675817-53799119 GCF_963678635.1 Symsagittifera roscoffensis
TTTATATCATTCAAAAGGTATTGTTGTCTTGAGCTTAAACTCGAAAAGATATTTTACCTGTGATCAACTTTTGTAAAGTTATGGAGGTTTAAAAATTGGCATTTTGGCCAATTTGAGACAATTAACGCGCGGTATATTAACGCGAGACAATTAACGCGCGATAACACCAATTTGAGACAATATATTTCGCGCTATTAACGCGTAAGCGTAGATTTGATCTGTCTTAGAAATTGTTCCAAATTGGTTGAAGGAGCTTATTTGCCATAATTGATTTGTAACTAGAAGCGAAATCTATCACTTTATACTTTATATGGCGTGGGGGGGGGGGGGGCAATTTTCACAAACAAATCTCAATTTTTTTTCAAAGTTTTTTTCATTTTATTTTCTTTTTTTTACATTTGATTTTTTCATGTTATTACTGTTTCATAGACCTTGTAAGGCAGCGGGAATATTCAAGGCTTCGCCCTGATTCGAGCAGTCTTGAATTGCGCCTAGATTGATTGTAAATAATGAAGAAAATGTTCGAAGAAATTTTGCGCAGCGTTTCTTATCACCACTATAATTTAGATTTGCCAAATTCACAAATAAGACCTTCGAACTCAATTGTTTGCAGTAAAAAAGGTCTCCCTGAGTGGGATTTTTTCGTTTTTTTTTCTACCTTGCAAATGTCAATTAAATTGATTTTTTAGGCATGAAAAACGATATCTTTTGTACCGTACACATCAATTTATATCCATTCTAAAACAATTTACAAATCCAAAGGCCTGCCGTAAAGCGGTTTGTCTGCAGTATTATATCTGCAGTAAATTTGGTGTAAAACGATTTCCATTTCAAGTGATGTAAATTGATTTCCATTTTCATTTTGGAACCTGATCTAAACTATATTTTATGATTGGATAAATTAAATGTTTTACCAATGTAAAGTATTTAATATTAACCAATCATGATCCATCTAACTAACAACCCACTTATTTGTAAGTGCTGAAGTTACTTGTAATTTCAGCACCAGAGAGATTTGAATTTAACTTAGAAATTAGTTGGACTCTCCCGAGCACTTCAGCAGCCGCAATAAACCAGTATACCCTAGATCTATTGAGCCTAGCAGAGACTAGTTAAACAACCTGAGACTAGATAGTATAAGAGTAAGATTAGGATCGGTATTAGACTAAGAAGTTGCACGAATCTATCCGGCCGAAAATAAGATAGCGTGACGAGCAGACGGTGTACCCTATCCGAAATTACTCTATGAGTTACGCCCCAGTCATAACTCATCTGGTGCGACCATAAGTCTCGAACAAGACCTTATTAGATTAGAATTAACCAAGAATAGATTAGAAATTAGACAAAAACATTTACAAAATGTTATACGACAATAATTTAATTGAAATGTCTCTCCGACTCAATAGATCAGAGCCAATATTCCGAACCATAATAGAACTACCCGGAATTGGAAGAAGACATCGAACCAAAGACGACATACGACAAAGTAGAAACTTGCCGTATAGTTATATGATAGTTCGGCAAAAGCCAGAACAAACTTTTATATTTCGAATACTACTTGCAATGAATTTAGATTTCCATTTGCAAACATAAAACCTTGAAGCTAATCTTCAAAATCATTTCAGGCGCTAAACAAAATTAATATTATACAATAACGATTGATAAAAAGATCTAAGATCGTTTTCTTAAAATTCTGCAGTATTATACAAAACATGTTTGAAAAATATTTATTGGAAAATAAAAATAAAAATTAGTAGCATGACAATAAATGGTTAGTAATCATAAATCATCCTGTTGTTCCAGCTTCATCACCTAAAACATAACAGCAATCATCAAATCACTAATATCATCAAAACACTAAATCTTTACTTTACACAAATTAAAACATTATTAAAACTTAAAGTCACTTAATTTTAAAAACCAGATCATCAAGGCTTATCCTTGGATCTTAAATCATTTCCTACTTAATAAAATTTCAAACTTGATCATCAAGGCTTATCCTTGGATCAAACAGAACAACTTTGTTCTCCCCCACCCACTTAATTAGTGTCTAACGACCTCAAACGTCGATTCACTACCCAACCCTTTCTAAAGACCCAAGACTAATAGAAATTTTTAAACAAAACTAATCATTCAAATTAAGATAAACAGTGAAGAACTTCGGTTATTCATCCTTCACTTGATCCCCCCTCTTACCAGACCCAGGATAAATCTTAGATTTAGTAAGTTTAAAATAGTACCTAACGAACTACTCGCGTTCTAATTATACCTGAACCTTGTGGATCGATTTACTATTCTCCAACCCTTGAACACAATCACTCCCTTAAGTAAGATTAAGTAAGTTAACACCTTAGCTTATACTAGTCACGAGAAAGTAAAATCATTCTCCGGAATCGATATACTTTTCTCTCCAACCCTGAACAAAAAGACCCAGGTTAAGCTAACCAAAAAAATCGTAAGAACTAACAGTTTAAGAAAATAGAAATCATTTAACAACCTTTTGCATCCGTCATCCTAAACCTTATGTCATTTAAAAACCTAGGAAATAAACAAACAATCATTTTACACAATTGTGAAATAGATAACAAAAAATACGACCTTGTAATCACACCTCATACACAAACAGTTGGATACATTCGCACAAAACGACAAACACTAAAGAGAAAAATAATAACTAAACAAAGACAAATAACACGAAAAAGATTTTCAAAGAATCGAAACGCATTTTCAGAATCAGAAACCAACAGTTTAGACGAACTTTACAAACTAAAAGAATCAGTAGATAAAAATTACCCACTTCACGATCAATTATATTTTTCTGACTCAGAAACAACTTCAAATTCATCACAAAGAGGAAAAAGAAGAATAAAAAAGCAGTACAAACACAAACCAGTACATCTATACAATTGGAATCAACCAATTCGACACATTAATAATTACATATTAACAGTCATCGAACGAAAAAATGAGCTCAACACACACTCCAGGTGAAGAAACTCCAGATGATGATGAAATCTTTCCCTTTATAGTAGACGCAGATACTGATAGAGGACAACACTTATTTTGTCAAAATTTACTCATAAATTTATTTGAACCCGGAATTAGTCCATGTAAAACAGAGTTCCCCGATGTAAAAATCAAAAGACAAATCATAGATCACTATCTAAAAGATATATGCAACATAACACAACAGTATGGAATCTACTCTATAGAATTCACTTCCCCAAACCATAATAATAGAACATATACTATTCAAACAGACGATCTCGATTTAGAATTTTCAAAAGTCTTTTCAGAATATATAAAAAGCATCCAATACCATAACTCACAAAGAGCAAACTCCATTTTCACCAATGAAGTTTTCGCAATAATATATAGTTATATTTCAATATTAGAAAATGAACTACCATTAACAAATGTCTCACCGACAGACACATCTAAACATTTAAGAGTACGACATGAAATCACACTACTCTCTAGTTATTTGAACGTCATTAAAGAAAATTTCACGAAAGACGACGTTTCACAACATACCAGACACGATTTACAAAAAATTTTAGCATGGTTCATAATAGATTATTTCACACACAATATTGATTTAATTGCACAAGCAAGAAAAAATTTTAGACCCCAAAATTCGAACGATGAAACCGCTATCACAGAACAATCAGATTATGTTTGGGACCCCGAATGGTCTCATCCCGCATTTATAAGCTTCCCACAATCAATCTCAAGTCAAGCAATAGGTACAATATCTTACATAAGAGACTATGTAAGAGTAATACCATTAACAATTGATGCAACACCATTAAACTATAATACATTTTTACCCGATACACAAAATAATAGTTTAAACTCTACAGTCATACACAATGAAAACCTCAATGGAACTAGGAATCTTACTCAACAAGATATCCAGACACCATCACACTTCATAAATGAAGAAATTGTACACACAACAACTACACAACAAAGTATTTCACCAATACGCCCAAATTTAACAACACCAAGAAATACAAATCCTTCACAAACACAGGTAACCTTACAATCAACCGTAAAACCTTCGGTTGCCCCTAAATATTCACATATGGATTATCAAACATACAAACCCGTGACAATACCATCAAAAACACGCAAAACATTCACTAGAAACAACTTTGCAGACCATAATTATAATTATACACATCCGTCAAAAACAAATTATCAACCACAAAGGAATTTTAATCAATATACAAAATCTCGAAACTGGGATAACCCAACAGCCCAATATAATTCAAATAATTTTCAACCAAATCCTCCACAGGATCGCAGTGAAAATTACCCATTTTTTCAACAAAATAAAAATAAAAAACAAACATCTTATCAAATGGATTATTTATCCTCAGATGAAGATTTCCTACAACCAGATATATTTGCACAAAATACTCAAGAATATCGTAGACAAGGAATACAGAAAACACGTATAAATCATAGGAATTTTTCTCCACAACCAATAGATGCACAACATCAACAAGCAATTCAACAACAAAATCCAATTAATACACAATCCTTTCAACCAATTCAACAACAAAATCCAATGATTGCACACTCGTATCAACCATCACAAATGCAAAATGAAATACCACTACCATATTATCTTCAACAACATGAAATAACAAGAAACCAACTTTCAAATTTTTCTCAAATGCCAAATGCAGCAGAATCATTACAAATGACAATGAATCCATACCTTATGGGTGGATCATCAATAACATCAAACAAACCTTTAATGGTTTTCACAGGAACAGACCCTGAATACTCTGTAGAAGACTATTTAAATGCAGTAACAGCAAACCTGATTTTAAATATCGGACCTGAACCAATAAATACGCCACTACATCAAAATTGGATACATCGACGCACAGCGTTAATACAAACAACCTTAGATGGCGCAGCCCAAAAATGGTTTTCAGTACTACCTCAAGAAATAAAATCAAACTGGAAAAGATTTACACAAGAATTTTCAAAAATGTTTGACTCCGAAAGAAACAAACAACAACAAAGAGTTTTATGTAATGAAATTCGCAGATTACCAAACGAAACCATCAAGCAAATAGCAGTAAGAATCGAAACACTAGTTCGAAAAGCATATTCACTAAATACACACGACTATAAAAACACTAAGATGACAGAAATCTTAATGATGACCTTAACACCACAATTAAGGAAAATAGCAATAAAAAAGAGAGCATCCCATCCTTCTTCAATTCGAGAACCCGATTTAGATTTTCGAAAACTAGTAGACAAACTAGAACAAGCAGAAATTACGATGAAACTAGAAGAAACGGAAAATCTGAAATTACAATACGTTAACAAAATTGAAACGACTCCCACTAATATTAATAATATACAAGAATCAGAAACAGATCTCGTTGAAAAAATCACTGAAATACTCAATATTTACGAAAAGAACCCGAACTTTAAAGGCAAACCATCTTTCAAAAAATGGTGTAATTATTGCCGACGATACGGACATAGTATTTCCGAATGTAGACAAAAACAGCAAGATAGTCAAAATAAACCTCAAAAATACAAAGAACCAAATAAATCATTCTATCAATACATGAAAAAAGATCAAAATCTACCAAACAAAAATGTATACAGCAACAACAGTTCAGGAAAGCCACTTCCGAACAATACAAGTTATACAAGAAATCAATCCCCATATAACTCAAGTTATAGAGGAAGATCACCAGAACGAAGAAACACGTATAATTCATCACAAAATCACTACAATAGACCAAATAGTAGAAATAACTACTCCAGATCAAATTCGAATACACAACGATTTGTTTCTAGATCTAATTCCCAACCAAGAAATAACTACTATCCAAACAACCAATCACGAAATTCATCATACAATAGGAATAGAAACTACTCCTATAATAGAAATAGAAGTTATTCAAACAACCGAAACCAGAATTACCCAAACAATCGATCAAGAAATAACTCATATAATAGATCGAACTATAACAGACCAAACAACAATTATCAAAACAGATCGCGAAATAATTCACAAAATCGACACCCAAGTTATAATAATCGTTACAGAAATTATTCCAAATCACCACACCGAAATAATAATCACTATAATACATCTAATAATCGTCATAGAAGCAGTACACCTAAACATCAAAGACAAATCAATCAAGTACAATCTAATCCAGAAACAACATCAGACCCCCCAGGTATTGATGACACAGTAACCGATACGTTACAACTCAATCAAATAAATTGTACATCATCAGATTCAGAAAGTGATACTGAAAACACTCTTGCTATCAATATGATAAAAGTCGAAAATGACTATGAATCTGTTATATATGAACAACCCTTTCCATCACATATATATGAAAATCAATCAGAATTTCTTCAAAATCATTACACTACACCCATAAATTCCACACCAACAACGCAAGAAACAAATGCAAAAAATACTACAGCACAACCAGATCAAAATGCCAAAACAAAATGCTTGAATACAAACCACATCTACCAAAATATACAAAAAGAACAACCCAAAGAAAAAATTTGGACAATACCATTTCTCTTAGAAAGCCCAAGAAATAAAGAATTTCAACCACCAGACCTTGAAATAGATTTTTTAATTGATTCAGGAGCAGAATCAAACATAATAAACATTCCCACATGGAATGAAATAAAATCCTTACACCCAAAGCTAACACCTCTGGAAACCTCCAGCAAGCTAGCAACAGCACAAGGATCAACATTGATAAACTACGGAAAAATCCAATTATTTCTCCTCCCTACCAGAACAATAGAGCAAAGCAAAATTTTAAATAAACCATTCAAACAAATATTCCATATCACTGATATTAAATATAATATCATTGGAATACCATTTATTTCAAAGTATATACCAACAATTAACATACTAAATAGTAAAATATTAATCAAAGATAAATATACAAAAACAAAAGAAACATCCTTAACATTTTTTCAAAGATTAAATAAACAACCACCATTCTTTTCGAAATTCTATCCAATATATAACCAACAAAGAAAACACCTGAAACCACTATCAGGAAACATCTATAATTTTTCAATCAAACAAGTTCACCAATATGATAAAGAACAAAACAAACAAAAATTTTATATGTCAGATTTTGAATTCAAACCTATTCATAAATTTTTCAAAATCACAATCTCTTCAATAAAATATTTGAAAAATTCGAATTCAGATATAATTTCTTTACATGTTTATAACAACACACCTTACCAAGTAACATTACCTTTAGGACTTCTAGGATATTGTGAAACCAACGCTACAATAACACCAATACACGAAAAAGCCTATCGCGTAAATAATATACTCCAATTACTAGATATATGCCAATCTACAATTCTTAATGAAGAATTATCTATAAATAATATAATAAGTAACGAAAACAGAAATACGGATTATTTCACAAAAACTCCATATTTCAAACCTACATTCAACATAAGTAATTACACAGAGCACCAACAAAAATTCTTAACAATGTTTAACTTCCAACATTCACAAATAACACAAGACGAATTCGAAAAATTAGCCAAACAGCTAATTAAATATTCATCAGTCTATGCAACATCAAAATTCGATGTTGGTAAAATAAGTTCATCACTACATCTCCCATTAAAACCTGACGCAGTTTTCAAAAAACAAAGAGCAAGTAAAGTACCAATTCACTTACATGATAAAGTAAACAGATTACTCGATATTTTAGAACAATACAATATTATATCACCAGTAAACAAAGAAGAACAACCAAAAGGCAACACATTCATCAACCCCGTTATCATTCTAGCTAAAGGAGAATCATTAAAAATCGTTCTCGATGCTAGATACCTCAATTCACTCATAGATGAATCAAAATGTAATTGGCCCATTGAACCAATACAAGTTATTTTAACAAAAATAAACGGCAAATACTTCACAACCGCCGACATGAATAGTGCATACAATCAAATGCCACTAGATGAACAATCACGACGTTTAACACAATTTGTTATCGGAAACCAACAATATGAATTTAACCGCTTATTCTATGGAATATCCATAGGACCAGCAGCATTTTCAGCTTTTATGAGCAAAATTTTTAGACCACTGATACTCAAGAAAAACGCAATCACCTATCTAGACGATGTTTTTATGCAATCACAAACAAAAGACGAAATGTTCAAAGTTTTAGAAACATATCACCAAATACTTCAGAACGAAAATCTGAAGGCCGCCCCCGATAAATCACACTTCTTTTTGACAAAAGTTAAATTCTTAGGACATAACATAGAAAGAAAAACAATCACTCCACTGAAATCACGCATTGACGCTATTCAAAAACTTCAACCACCAACAAATAAAAAGAAAATCCAAGAATTCCTTGGAATGTTAAACTTTTTAAGTAAATATGTTTATAAAATGCAATTATATCTACGACCATTTTACAACATCCTTAGACAACAAAATAATTTTGAATGGAATACAGAACATCAAACACGATTCGAAGAAATAAAGAAACTTTTAACCGAACAAATTTCAAACACAATTCCAGACCCTAATCAACCATTTTATGCAATGTGCGATGCTTCGAACTTTGGCATCGGCGCAGCACTATTACAATCACATAATGGTACAAATAAAATGAACCTTATATCAGCAAACTCTCGATTATTCACTCAAGCAGAGCTAAGACTCTCAACTCTAATGAGAGAATGTACAGCCATAATCTATACACTTACAGAATATGAATTTCTGATACTTGGATCAAAACATCCCACAGTTTTATTCACAGATCACAAACCAATCATTTTTCTCTTCACACAGAAATCTAACCCAAACCACCGAGTTTACAGATTTCAACTAATTCTAATGAAATTTCCAAACTTACATATAGTTTGGACTGCAGGAAAAAATCTTGCATTACCAGACACCTTAAGTCGAAATACACCACCTGAATTACTTACACGAAAAACCACAGTTGAAATACCCAAAAATATAAAATTCTACCTTGCAGAAAACGAAACATCACCCCGATTAGAATGCAAATATGCAGTAAAAACTGATATTGAACAATCACAAATAAATAATTTACAACATTTTCCACTTTATCTAGATTGTCAAAATAATCATTATGAAGTTGATTTACTTGGAACATCAACTTTCAAACCAATCCCATATTCTCAATGGATAAAAAATAACACCCAACAAAAACGAACAAAACAACACCTGCCTAAAAAAGATCATTTTCCACTAATTGAAAAAGAAGATTTAACTGATAAAATAAATTTATCAGGACCCCAAACAAGTGATTCAAAATACACAATAAATCAAGTTTTTGACCTTCACGACCCACTTGATACAATACCCTTATCTAAATTAGAAATCGAAAACATTTTTCTCCCCCCAACAGAAACAATTACAATTTCAACACTGAAACAATATCAAAACCTTGACCCAGTAATTCGACAACTGAAATCATGGCATAAATATAAAACTAAACCTATCAAAGCAGATTCAACCATTCTAGGAAATAAAACACTCCTCCGATACTTTCGCAAATTTAACAACACAACAATTAACGAAAAAACAGACCTTTTAGAGTATAACCTAAATGAATCTACAGTTCCCTGTCTTCCTATAAGTATGATTCTTATAGCTTTTAATATATCACATACACAAAATATTAAAGGACACTCTGGATCAGAGAAAACATATTCAAATTTTATACAAAATTTTTACTTCCCAAATGCACCAATTTGGATAAAAGTACTATGCAATGATTGTATAGTATGTCAACTGAATAAACCTTACCCAAATCAAAAACAAATAGCACAAAAACAAGATTTTAAAGGACAAAGTCTGTACTTTAATCACCGTATCTCATTTGATACTAAAGGACCAATTTCACCCTCATCAGAAGGAAACTCCTACATTATGGTAATTGTTGACGCATTCACACACTATGTAGCACTTAACCCAGTACCACATTGTAATGCTTATTATGCATATACAACACTCTATGAACACTGGATAACAAAATTCGGACTACCAGAAATTTTAGTCACAGACAATGGTACAGAATTCATAAATAATGAAATAATAACACTATGTCATTTATACAACATTAAACACAAACCACGTACATCTCATGCACCTTGGACAAACGGCTTAGTCGAAGGTATGAACCGTTCACTACAAGAATATCTTAGATGTATCATCAACGGAAATGATACAAAATATACCGAATGGTCAGCAGATGTAAAATTATTTCCCTTAGCATATAATTCACAAATCACGACAACTTTAGGAATGTCACCATACGAAATGGTTTTCAACCAAAAGCCACGCAAACCAATAATGTTTACAGCAAATTCCCATAAAAACGCACAAGGTTATTGTCAACCAAATAAAGATTCAATTTGTTATAACCTACCATTACATACGCACGATGAAGATCATTTTCATCACCCACAAATTCTTAAATTAGCCTCCGGTACACACACCGAATGGATTTTAAATAGAGATAAGAAACACAATGAAATTTACCAAAAAATAACAAAAAAATTATTACAAAGACAAAATATAAATGAACAAATCAATTCACGATTTACACCAGCTTCCGATTTAAAAATTGGAACATTTGTTTTAATACCTAATTTTAATACTCAAAAAGGAATTTCTAAAAAATTACAACCCCTTCGAAAAGGACCATACCAAATAATTGCAAAACCCACTGATGTCACATATAAAATTATCGACTCAAACAAAAAAGAAATCGTTCAACATCGAAACAACCTATTACCTTATTACCCAAAAGAATACGCACTCCGTGAATTAACTCAATTATATTCTTTCACAGGATTAAAAATCGTTCAAAATGAACCACATCTGAAAAACACAGAACAAAATGATAACCCCACCGAAAATCAAAACACAAAACCAACCGTCACAAAAAACAATACGCAAAACCAAAAAGAATCTCCAAAACAAAGAAAAAATAGAAAAATGACAGAACAAATAATACCCCAAGAAGAAATAGACAAATCAGAACATAGAAAAACAACAAGACTCCGAAATCAACCACGTAAAAACTACAAAATGTTCATCCCCCAATCTAAAATATTAAAGAAAGTAGAATTTAAAAAGTAATTTTAAAATTTTACACTTCACAATCTTGAAACCTCCGTAACATTTTTCATTTCATTTTTTCAAAATAACATGCTCACAAGTACGCAATAATTCTAGTTCAAAATAGACCAATAGGATTCATCCAATCCGCCACTTTCTCTAACTCAAACTAAGATCAATTAGACGAATAATCTAGAACTCCAGGCACATCTCTAACTATAACTTTACAACCTCCAGGTTAAAAATAAGCAAACCACTCCAAACTTGACAGCTAAAATAAATATCACCATAATACCGTACCCCTCCCTTATCTAATAACCCAAAGATCAACAATATTTCCCCAACTCAGACCACGAATACCCCCAAAACAAATTTGATAACTTAGCCTAAAGTCACAAAATGAAAATTTTAATTAGCCTAAAGTATAAAAATCTCACCATACCCCGGATCATTTGACAAACAAAAATAAAGAAAAAGACGACCTCCCAGTCACCATGAAAATTGCCCCCAACAAATTTTTACGAAACTCAACCCACTTGTCAAAAAACTAATAAATAATTCGACCACACTAGAAAATCGCCTCAAACAGCAAAAAATATTCGACCAAGAGATCATTTCTTAAATGCTTTTCTCTCAAACAGTCGTTCAAATACTTATCAATTTTAAACATTTTTTTTCAATACTCCAAACTTTTATAATATTTCTTTTTGATATCATCGAATCTTTTCTAATAATCATAATAATTTTTTGTAATATTTTCTTAATTTTCTACACAATAATTGAACTATACCTCCAACTTTCCAAAACCCTTGAATATATCCACAGGTACGATTTTAACAACTTGTCTAAATGATACGAACAATTTTCAGTAGAACTGATATTTTTCTATTGTTTGTAATCTTTATAACATTTTTATCATCCCTCATTTTGACCATATGTAAATGTATAAAGAAAGCAATCATCACATTTGCCCTAGCAACAATTTTCCTAATTCTTTTTTTAGAAGAATATTATAATAAACATAAACCTTCTCACTAAAGTAACAATTCAAAAATCCATCAAAAATTGCTACCCAACAGTCACAAAATCAGTCTTCACCGACATCATCCCAAGATAATCCAACACCACCTTCAACTACTCAAAATCCTCAAACATCTACACGAATTTCTTTTCAAGACAATCCATACACCTTTGAAGAACGGCACGCTCGTTTATCTGAACCACTAGAACCAGTTCAACGACAAGCACCTCTAAGTGAACCAACATATAATCTTTACCCAACACTACCACAAGAACTAAGTAGAATACGAAACCTTAGTCAAAACCAAAACACAACAGAAATAAATAGACAAATTATACATCCTCGACGAAATAGAAATTTTCAAACTCCCCGAGTTCATTTTGATATACCTCAATCCCCAACACAAACTACTCCAGAAAACACCACTGGTATCACACCAGAAACCCCTACACTTCTTTCACAACGAAGCACTTCAAGTCTACCTTCAGACTACTTAGGTTCAACACCAACATCTGAACAAATACGAGAAAACCCTTTTAACCCCCCAAACCTAACATCACGACTACCATATTGGACTACACATTCATTTACACAAGGTGAACCAAATTTAGCCAATGACCCCATAGATATTTCTACGGATACAACAACATCCTCATCACTACCAGAAACACTATCACTACCATCAACACCATCAACAAGTCAATTTTCACCACTACCCTTTAACTTAAATTTTCCAAATAATCTCGACGCCAGATATCGAGAACAATCTTCAGTAAATATTCCTTTAAGATTAGATTGGAATACATTCACAGCACCTCCACCATTATTTGGACAGCATCAAGAAAGTAACCGCCTTCATAACTGGGCACTTAATAGATTACAATATCGCCAAGATATTCACAACGATATCCGTGATCACAATATTCAAATACTCCAACAAAACAGTTTACAATTAAAGTTTGAAATCACAGTTAAATTAAACAATATTACACAACATCCCTACCCATTAAATCCACCTAACATCACAGCTCAATCACTACCACCACCGTTTATAACTACCGAAGTAATATATAAATACGACAGATACACCAAAAACACAATTGGTTACATTACATTTTATAATCCATACTCAGGATTATCATACACATGTATATTCTAAAATTATTAATTTTTCTCCAACTCCTTTTTCTAGTAACCTCAAATCAAAACATAAACCCTTCACCTCGTACAGGACCACAAGATTTATTAGTAACACATTACGATTGCGAAGAAAATGAACAAAAAACACTACATAAATATGCAATCAATCAAGTATCACAATGTGAAACAGAACCACAAGCTATAGAAACCACAGATATAATAGCAACACTCTACTCAAAAGCCCGAGCTACAACAGTTACAGGTTATAAATTCACAGCAACATTTTCCGAAAAGAAAGTACATTGTTCACAAGTCTCGAACGGAAACAAAAACCGACTTGACCATGAATCATTCTATCAAAGTAATATAGAACGTCTTTTACATCTCAATCCCGACGATTGTAAAAATGAATTACTTAGACTAAACATCACACAAAATAAAAATTCCCAAAGAAAATTAGTTAATTTTCAAGTTTTTTCAGACTCTGTTCATCAATCACAACTTGAAAGACACCAAGGACATATAAAACTAGACGAAAAATACCCGTATAACGGCGCACACGGACGATTAACATATGACCTACATGATAAACATTGGATACCACACATTGGTATAAATAACCCATCAAACTGCAAAGCAGACACAAAAAATAAAGGATATCAAGAAATAATGTTTTTCGATTGGAAAATACAACTCGAAAAAATACAACTCACACGAGATTTATCTGATAATACAATGATCTATCAAGGAATCCGACTACCTTGTAAAAACGATCAAGGATATTGCGACCCTACAACAAGAACACAAGCAACAATTGTTTGGTTCCCCGAAGACACATGTACAACATTTCAAGTAGCAAAAATACACGCTCGTATGATAAAATTTCACGAAAAATATTTCATACAATCAATTCCTTACGAACAAGTCCATCCATCACGAAAACTAAGTTCCGATTTTAGAAACATAGATAACATAGAAAATAAATTGACACGTTTTCAAATATATCAAGAAACAGAACTTGCATGTAAATACAGAAATCCACTTCACAGAACACAATACTCTGAAATTTTAGTTGAATATGAAAAAGGATTCGACATGACCACTGGAAAAGTAAAAATCGACCCATATGCCACAGGTCATCCTCTAAACGAAGGAACATCCTATATACCAGTTAATTTTGAAAAAAGCAACGGACAACCTGGTGGACATCTAAAACCTTATGACACCAGAAGCACACGCTTACAAGAATTATCACTAATGAATACCACATATTTTGGTAATATCCACTATGATATTCATTTGGATATGAAACTAGACTATACAATTAGCCGCATTTTTCAAGAAATGTCACTCTCCGAATTAGAAACACTACATCAACTATGCGAATTAGAACGAACACAAATATTACAATCACTTGCACTAGCAGTATTAAAAATACCCTACGCAGGATATTTATTATCAGGAAATAGATCAAATTTTTTAGACTATGAAGGAAACATCTTATGGTTTTATACTTGTACTAAAAAAGTATCACCACTATACGTTTTTGAAGATAAACGATGTTATAAAAGAATCCCTATCTTTTATAAGAATAAAGTACATTTCGTGGATACACTTTCACGAAGAACCTATTTCTGGGATACCGCAGTCCCATGTGGATCAGAAAATAGCCACAATGTAGTACAACTAAACCCTGATGAAAATAAATATTATCTTCTCACTCCATACCCCACATTAATGCAATCACTCAAAAAATTTTCACCAGAAAGCATTCGCGCTATCGCTCGAAACCCAAATATAGACTTACAATCAATAGGAATCTATTCAAAATCAGATATTCAACATCACATTAGAACACAACAATTCCAAGAGTTACTAACACAAATGGACACTATACAAAGACAATCAATTGACCAAAACTTACGCAAACTTGCAGAAACCGCAGGATTTGCCGATATCTACACACAAGACTATAGCGGATATTTTAAAGACATTAAAGATTATATATATCTAAACGGCGAAAAATACCGTCCCCAAGATATATCACCAATCAACATTTTTAGCTTTGTTACACTCAAAAATGAGATCCTAGATTTTCTAGGATGGCCCTACTACATCTTAGAAAAATTGACTATTTTATACGCAATGTTTAACTTTATTGGATTTCTTTTCTCACTCTTAAAAGGAATCTACAATACATGTGCTATACACACACAAGTAAACAGACAAGCAAGTGTAGCACGCATACTCTTTGCAGGATTTTTTGGAATCTTTTCCACATCTATAAATAAAATTCTTTTAGACGCACAAATAAAAGAATATAACACAAAAATAACAACACGACAAAATACATACGACGAAGAACATAACAATGTAGACACACAGCCAACGGCACCACAATTGCCACCCCTGCCAAATAACCATCCACTATCCCTAGTCCCACGAAATTTTCGAAATTTAGCAATCACACATAATCCAAATTTTAGACTCATCACATCACAAAGTCCCGTACAGCATATAATGACACATCAATCACACGATGATAACACTTATGAACAAATTATTGAACAACCCCATACCACCGCTTTTCAATCTCAAAATAATAATTTTTTTAGCCCACGATGAGCCGCCAACTTGGATCACTCCATCGATCAAATTCCCATCCAACCAACCTTACCTCTTCAATCCCAATAATCCCACTTTTTGCTTTTCCGCCACCCGATTTTCCATCTAGCAATATAACATCAGGCATGAATTCCGACACTAACTCACAAATTTCAGTTTTATACTCCATCTCACAGCTAAATAACCCGAATATTGAAACCCCCGATGAATTTGCCGACTCAGAACCATCTCCATCCAATAATTTCCATAACCCTTCTCATTTTTCTCAACCTCCCTTTCAACCCATATTGTCAAATAACCCTGACCCCATCACTCCTACACCCTCTTATGCTTCCCAAGTTACCCCAACCTACTCCTCATACCACTCTGACCAATCATCTCCAGATACCCCCCGAATCTCACCAGAGCTAGACAATTTTATTACCCTCCAACAACAACCCTACCACCTTAACACCCCGACCATAAACCAAATCTCCTCCACTACAAATTCAACCAATCCTCCTACACCCTCTTCAAATTATACTGAATCATTAGCACCATCATCCACATCAACTGAATCCTCACTCAATACTAATAGAGCTTACCGCACTTTTAAAAGAAAATTCCCCAACCATCCTTTCCCAGCAAAACCAGGAACAGCCCGTGAATACATCAATCACCCCCAGCATACTAACACAAGAGAATTTTTAGCTATCACTTTACCCTCATTTCCACAATACACCTTAAACACCCCTCATGACGCTAACGAAACACGCAACTTTGTAGACGAATACGTTTTAATGCCCACTCTCTCTTGGACCTCATACTATCATTTCACTAACCCTCTTTGCTTACCTTTAACCAACACTTCCATCGATACAGACCGAAACAAAGACATGCTATATCGACTAACTACACCACTCACCGCTAGACAATTTACTTACGTAGGATATAAAAAATCACTAAAAATACACACTGCACCTAGAGCTAATGAATATACACTAGAATACTACGATCACAACATCATAAGAGCTAACCAAGATCAATTCTTAGATGAAGATCGCTTCGCTAATCCACAAATCACCGAGAAATTTTTCATCAAGACACCATATGTATTTACACTAAACATCTTTGACCGAAAGTTTGATCACATTATTTCAGAAGCACTAACAAGCACACAAGCATACGAAAGTTTTAAAGAACGCTTCCAAATCTTCTCACTAACCTTTCATTTCCTTGCACCACACGAAAGAGATTTACACTGCTCACACGATATTATGTTGCGAACTAAACAAACACATACATACAGTTACTATCGTTTCATCCAAAATCACTTTGACCTCCACACACCCTCTAGACAACCACACCATCGTTTCCAATTCATCAATTCAAAATACACTTCACCATATTTCCTAAATTTCACATATTGTATTAAAGACACTAACCTTCATGGTATTCTTCGTAATTATGACCCCATAACCCAAATGTACATCTTCTGTCCCATCACCAAGACCTTCAACGCCGAAGAATCCCGACCCTTCCTTATCCCGCACGAGTTTGTACAGCCTATAGAAATCCCCATTTTAGAATTCATCCATAACACTACATTTAACCACAAATTATATAACTTAATCCAAAACACACCTTATGAGTTTGCAGTAGGCACTGAAGAACTAACCACCATTAAGGCACTTCAATTGCTTTGGCCACTACTTCAAACTAAAAATATCATCCGCATATTAGCTAAACTACTCACAACTTCAGAACTAATCCACGACATCTTCCCCCACGGTTTTTTCCCCGACGACTAACAGGTAAGTATGAATTAAATGAATATTACTAACTAATTAAAATATTGAAAAAACTCACCATTCTTTATTCATGTTTTCTTTAGATTTTTAGCCTTCATCCGACGATCACCTACAAAAACCACAAAAGACAAATAAAAATCGCAAATTTCATCAAACAAATTTCCAAAATTCTATTAATCTCTTACACATATAAATTTATAAATTCAATACCAATGCAGTAAATTAATTTATAAAATTTTCCCCCAAAAGCAGTAAATCTACATATGATGAAAATTTGTATCTTAAAATTCCCCCATTACTAGCAGTAAATTTCCAAATTCTATGCAATAAATTAATAAAATGCAATTGCAGTACTAACCTTTTGATATTTTCATTCACTCGCACAGAAATTCTATCCATACTCGCACAGCTCGCCCACGAAGAATTGTTTAAAATAATGAATTTCAGTTTCAAGTTTTCACACTCAATAACTCTAACACACGATAACAAGTTTCAAACTTTCCTTTAACCCGGTTGGAGAGGAATCATATACTAAACAAAACTAACCAACGCAGCTTACTAAATACCACAAATCATAGAATAACAGCATGACTAAGAAAAGGAAACCAACGGTACCCAAACCGGATTAACCCAGTTTAAAACTGGATAATTTATTCTTTTGAAGACTATTATAAAGTCTTAGAAAGAAATAATAAAACACAAAAAAGTCGAAAGACAAACCCATACCACAAACAATTTGATTTTTGAAAAAAAGGACACAACCAAAGAAACATGTAAAACCACAACAAACCCAACATAAAACGTTGTCACATAACAGGACCCCTCACAAAAACCGCATGAAATCATACTCCCACACCTGGCCTAACCCACCAGGAAAGGACGTCCTGAGCATGCTCTATAGCCGGCCTAACCCACCGCGCTACATCCACGCTTTGTGACCACACCTTTATTTTTAATAAGAGCTACTCAAGGGTGAGTAACTCTTCAAAATAACCGAACTAAAACAAAAAGCTTTTGTGAAAACAACTAACTAAAATCATGATTAAAAAATATTAAACTAATAAAAGTTTTATAAAATGTAAAATCACATGATGCAATATATAGATCAGAATACAACACCAAGGACGAACATCAAAAGACAAGACGACCTCACTACACTCGAGAGAGAATGACCAACTACAATCGATATGCCACTCACAATCACAACTCAAAGGATTTAGAGTACGACTTGACTTCGCAGAAAAGGACTTCATTGAACTAGACCAATGACCACCTCGATGTTCAAGTATACGTACAGATCCGAGTAATCAGGCATCCCCTCCACGCACAATCTCCACGCCATTCCCAAGCTAGATCAGATACAAAGGAAGTTCTCCCTGAAGAACAGAAAAACCTGACATAGCCAACCATTCTGAAATCAGAATTGGTTTTGTTGCAAAGACTCAGTCGTTGTCACAAGGAGAAGCGAAAGAAAATTGTGATGTTCGCCAAATACCAACGTCCATCATCCATCCTTGAACTACAGAAGAACTGTTCTAAAAAAACACTGTAAAACCCGGATGGGTGGAACCTGATCTAAACTATATTTTATGATTGGATAAATTAAATGTTTTACCAATGTAAAGTATTTAATATTAACCAATCATGATCCATCTAACTAACAACCCACTTATTTGTAAGTGCTGAAGTTACTTGTAATTTCAGCACCAGAGAGATTTGAATTTAACTTAGAAATTAGTTGGACTCTCCCGAGCACTTCAGCAGCCGCAATAAACCAGTATACCCTAGATCTATTGAGCCTAGCAGAGACTAGTTAAACAACCTGAGACTAGATAGTATAAGAGTAAGATTAGGATCGGTATTAGACTAAGAAGTTGCACGAATCTATCCGGCCGAAAATAAGATAGCGTGACGAGCAGACGGTGTACCCTATCCGAAATTACTCTATGAGTTACGCCCCAGTCATAACTCACGAAGCAGGCAACTCCATCTACAAAGGTTAGTGAATTTTATCGTTCGGACTTTTGAAGAAAATGGAATCTTTTAGTTGTGCGATTATTTTAACTAAGCAGTTATTACCAAATTTTTTTGTATTATCTGAAAGATATTGTTACCCGGAGCTCAAATGTAGAAAAAAAAGTCACGTATTTCTATTTACGAACAAAAATCCATTCCTCGTTTAACTTTCACTGAGTGTCTTTTTAGAAAGCTGGGCAAACGTGTTCGTTCATTCGTCTCAGATATCACCTTACAGTGCCAAGCTTTTTTTCAACGACTCAAAGGAAGAATCAATTTTGACTAAAATAAAAGTCGAATGCATTTTTGGTTGTTCCACTGAAAACATACGCACAAATTCTGACTCTGGAGAAAAAGGAGGCTGGTTTGAGGTGACTTTGTTGCAACCCGGTTCATCTTATAGTGTGTACTTTGAAAGTGCGCATTTTGATGGACATTATGCTCCTAGACAAATTCAGAAGGTTTTCAAATTTTGCACAAGTGAGTGAACAGCATTTTGATGTTTGTTCCGAAAAAGCTATGACTTAAAAAAATCTACCCCCCCGCCCCAATTTTGACTACTACTATAAAAAAGCTCAAACGGGATCAATTGTTGTGTCATATACTAAATTTGAAATTCGGATTCCAAAAAAAAATTAAAACACATTAAGTGAGTGTTAAGAAAAAACTGTGCTACCTGCTACCTTTGTTTTCTTGGTGCATATACAAAATAGTCCATTACAAAATAGTCCAAAAATCATGAAATCAAGGGGAAAAAATGCAAAACAGTCCGGTTTAGGGTCGCCATTTAGATAACCGGCTCTAAATTTCGTATGAAGTCCTACCCTCTGTTGGCAAGCTCGCAACACCCTGGCGCGACTGCGGTGGTCACTATTTTGTTCGTTATGTTTTTTGACACAAGGGACAATCCTCGGCCTACCAGCTTGTTAAAACAATTATTAAATGGGACTGTTTTTCGGACTGTTTTGTATCGGACAGTTTTTTCGTTCATTTTCATACTTTTCCGGACTGTTTTGTTTTGGAATGTTTTGTATGGCACTGTTTTGTACAGACACGATTTTCTTGTAGATACAAAAATTACGTTTCAAACTATAAATTTTAAAATTTGATAATGATATTCAAAATCTGAGTTAACGCTTCGCTCTACTTCTGTCATTTTCACTTAAAAAACGACGTCATTTAGAACCAGTAATTGAAGTGTCCGTCTCAAAATTCAACGCGACCGCTCTCAAAGTCACCATTGAGGGTAATGGAGGCACGTTCACCACGGGATCCTTGACAATCAAGAACTCCCCGAAGACAGAAACTCTCTCTCCACAAAATCTTCCCCTCATTGTGACAGATTTGAACGTAGAAAATGACACGTACTCAATGACAGTTCAGGTCACTTTGTCTGGAGAACAGTTGTGTGGAGTCGCCCCACCAACCACCAGTGATGCAGTGTTTATTGAATACTATGCAGGTAAGTGTATGGTTTCGCCCAACCCACGCTCTTTTTGATGGGCTGGTTCAAAAATAAGAGACAAATTCAAAACATTGAGCTTTCAGGTTCAGCTTTTTTTGTCAAATTGTTGTTATAACGCTAATATGATCGGACCAATCTGTCTTAACTCATTTACTACAACTTTTAGGATATACTATCTACATATAAATTTCAGGGAAATTATTAAGAACACTTAAACCTTTAAAAGTCAAAAGAAGTCAGCAATTTTTAGGTTATGGTTTAATTGCGGAAGATCAGAAATGTGGGTTGAGCTATACAGAGCCATGTAGCAAGTACCACGGCATAAGTATCTTCCAGTGTAGAGACAAATGTAACAGCAATGAGATCCCCGCAGCATGTGCTGCTCCAGCAGATACTCAGTGCAACTCTTTCTCATACCGATCCGACGGGGCTACAACCACCAGGTATAGCCATTTTAAGGCTCTTTTCCTTTTCAACACCCCCCCCCCCCCACTTCACACAAGCATCACTTTATGGTGTAACGAGCAAGTTTTACAATGTTAAGTATGACCAAATATGTTTTTATGGCCTAATCAGTCCGTGTGCCAATTTTTACTTCAAAAACCAACAATGTGAACAAAATTGCATCTCGTAAAGTTTTGCAGGTGGGGGAAAGGGAAAAAGAGCCCAGTTTTTAATTTTATTTTCAGATCACTGAGTGGGGAAAGTAACTTTTTAATCAGATGAAGTTTTTCAAGCAAACTCTGATATCACAATGCCGACGAGTCGCAACAGATTGAAGATACATCAAATGAAGCCTTTTCAACCGTAATTCAAGCTGCACTATTTAAATGTTTATTTGATATAGAAGCAAAAATCACATTTCATTACCAAATAAATTCGGTACATTTACAACTTTAACAGGGCCACAATACGGGCTTTAACAACCCAACTTGTAGTGGCCATTAGTATCTTACACAAATTAAATTGAAATAACATTTTAGCCAAAAATCATCGGTTTTAAACGTATGATCAAATAAATGCATCAGCCAAGGGTCAGAAATATATTTCGGGCTTTGATCTAGTGTTTTATCTACGTTTTCATTGCGCATAGTCTAGGAAAATTGTCGAGTATTCTCCAAAATTTGTGAAATTGTTATGCTAACTAGCTGAAAAAAAAAAGATCGTAAAATGTTTGAACGCTATAATCTGGAAAAGACAGCGATACGATCTTATTTTTTTCTGTTAAACCTTGTTCGGAAGATAAGTTTTTAGCATACAAAGTTATTTTCAAATTTCGTTTGTTGGTACATCCATAAACAAGAACTCCATATGAAATAACTGCTGCAACCTACCCAGGGTAAAGTTTGACTAAGTAAAATTCAGCCAAGGAGTAATAAAAAATCAACCAAGGATTGGACTTTAGCTGAAAGTTTCCCAATTTCAGTGACGCAACAAGTGCGGTAGTGTCAGCAAAAAGCTGGTTTTAATTTGACTTTGCGTTGATGTCATTTATGTTAAGTAGAAAAAAAGGTCCAAGAACGGAGCCTTTTGGCACGCCGCAACTCAATATGCGGATACGTGACGCACTTTGATTTTTTACTTTTTACTGTTTTCTGCTAGTCAAATAACTTTTTAACAAAGACCTGATTTCTCCCTGTATCCAATATTTTCTTGTTTCAAGAGCAAAAATTCATAATTGACAGTGGCAAATGTTATGCGTACAACAATAAAAAGAGCCAATCCAATTAATTTTTTATAATTTTTTGAACTAACTCTGAAACCGAACTGCTTTTCTATGATTCCAACTGGTTTTTTTTTATAAATTAAAAATATCATATTATTTAATGAAGAAAAGCATTCGTTGATAAATTAACCTCTCCAATATTTTGATTATTTTTGACTACTTGATTGAGAACTGGATGGATAGTTTTCAAAACCCTTTTTATACAAGTCAACTACTTCGGCTAGCATAAATCCATCCGGATAGTTTTCCTTAAAACAACACTTATTGTTCCGACTTTCGATACGAAAGTAACGGAACATTTGTGCTCGGGGTGGGTTTTTTTTTCTTCAGACAAATTTCGACTTTTTAACTAGCCATTTTTGACGAAATCTTTTTATATCATTCGAAAGCTATTGTTGTCCTGAGCTCAAATTTGAACAAAATTTTCACCTGTGATCATTTTTCCGTGATCATTCGGGGCAATTAACGCGCAATATATTTCGCGCTATTAACGCGTAAGCGGAGAGTTAATCAGTCTTAAAATCGTTCCAAATTGGTTAAAAGAAGCTTATATACCATAATTGATTTGTTACAAGCAGCGAAATCTATCCTTTTGTACTTAATATGGCGTGTGGGGTGATAATTTTCATAAAAAATTTCAAATTTTAGAAAAAAAAAGTTTTCATTTGTTTTGATACATTTAATTTTTTGATGTTATTACTGCTCCATAAAACCTTAAAAGGCAGTCGGAACATTCAGGGCTTCGCCCTGGTACGAGCAGTCTTGTTAAGATTTAGGCTTATTACTCGCTATTGACTGGTGCACACTTTTTAAATTTTTGTTAGATATACAGTCAAAAACAACAGAATTTTCAGGTTCTAAATGTTTTAAAAATTCCGTCTCGATCAGTCAGTTCGATACAAAAGTGGAGCTATGATCGTTGATAAAATTGGGTTGGGGTCAGAAATTGACATTGATGAACCAAGTTTTTGACACGAAAAATCTTTCATCCTTCAATTGATCACAATTGAATTCGTTTTCGATATTTTCTCTTCCAAGAAATCTGTTGAACACATCAAATACACCTCTTGCTGTAGTATATTTACTCAACCATATATCAATCACTAAATATCAATCATGTTATCAGCAAATGCATGTTCTAACTTTCCGATCCAGAATATGAAACTTTTTCAGTAATTCTTTTTCATTTCGTAAAAGTCTGAAATCACGAACAGTTTTTTGAAAAACCCTATTTGTTCCTAGAGGCAGTTGGCAGCATAACATATGATGATCACTTATAGTTTTTATTTCAATATCAAGTTTCTTAATAAAATAGTCGATACCAAACAATAATTTTGCTGCCACTGTAGTAGTTTCGTGATTTTATCTATGTACAAAGTAATAGCTGAGAATAAGTTTTCCTCTAAACCACCTTTCAATCTTTTAAAAATTTTCAGCAAATCCAAATAATGAAACCTTCATTAATAAAAATTCAATTGTTTCAATCACTTTTTTCTCAATAGTTTTCAAAAAAGACTATTTTAAGGAGAAGGAGGATGAAATATAATGAAGATAAATTTCTATCATTTTCTGTCTCACCAGGCATTACTTAAAGTGTCATTTCGTAGGTAATGGAAAAAAGTGGCTATCTTAGAATCCAACTTTCAAAATGGCCAGTCCACAACCTGTTTTCTTATCTCTATGAACAAAACTAATTTTGATATACTGGAAAATGATTTAAATACAAAAGATCGGTGTAGTTTAATCAGGGTTCGCATACATCAATGTTCACAAGTTTGAGTGACTTACTAAGCACACAGACCCTGTCATGGCTGTTTCATAAGAGACGGTACAGTAAATAGAGAGCAGATCGCCCATAGTATCGAAGCTAGAAGCCATTTTGAGTTTCAGTTGATTTGAAAGTGAAAAATTTATCAGCAAAAAAAACTCATCTAGCTGCAAGAGATACTCAAGCTGGCCCTGACGCTTGCAGCTAGAGATACTCATCTAGCTGCAAACCTCAGGGTCCATAATTTTAACATACACGTTAGTTTCTCTAGCCATTGGTTTCAGGAATTTGATGACATTTTTTGTCTGGGGAACTCCCAATACGTTTCAGTACTCATTAGTACTCTTTTTTACTCATTTCAATTCAATTGTAATCATTTTGTACTTTTTTATAGTCATTTGTACTCATTTCATAACTTTTTGTACTCATTTGTATTCATTTTGCATAGGAGGGACTTCATTTAAACTCCGAAACAAAGCTAATTTTGTTTTCTCTCCCTTTTTTTTGGTATTTGTTCAAAAGCAGTCAGAGCAATTAGAAGATTGCTTCCTTTCACCTCAGCTGTTCCACCCCTACTACACAAAAGTTTCCCCTATGGTACTTTTTTGAGACTTCGTTTTTGGCTGGCTGACCATAAACTTTTTCTAGAGGCGTCTTCGACGCCAATAAATACCATTTTGGGTTATAGCATCTTCTGGTCTGTTTTTTCTGTTGGCCATAACAAGGTCTTTTTAGTGATATAGGAGAGCTCTGAAAATTCATTTGGTCTACCAACAGAAAAAAGGTTGACAAAAAATTTCGAAACTTTTTGAAAATCCTCCCCATCGAGAAAATCCTAGATCCGCCCTTGGCTGTGATATGACCCGTCGTGTAGTTCTTTTGATCAATTGAACTTGGTTTGCGGATTGAGTTTGTTCAGGACTACTCAAAAAAGTTATAAGTTCTATGATTTAGTTTTTTGCTCGAAAATCAAAAAAGTAACAAACTTTATGTATCAACATGAGTGCTTTATAATAATTTCTGGTTTTCATCAGCAAATATGTAGATCTTATTTTAAAATTGACTGAAATATCGGGCAGTTTTTTTTGTTCTAGATGTTATCATTCTACGACGTGTGAAACTGATCAACTTGTGGAGAGCTCAAATTTTATTAGTTTCCGACGAGAGCTGACAATGATTCCCTCATTCGCAGGTATGGTCGTACCATTATCAAAAGTCAACATCTCAAGAATTTCAAAAAAAATTATAAACTTGATTTTTTCCTTTCTATTATTACGAGGCCAAACTGTGTATTTGTGAGCGGATTCCGCCACAAGGACGCTCTCTTAGTTCTTCCTGTGTTCTTTCATTTTCTTTGGTTGTTCCGACAAAACCAGAATTTTAAACATCTTTAAGGACTTGTCTCTGGATACCAGATACCTACTCACAACAAACTGTGCGCCTATCAAGTGCTCATTTTGGCCACATATTGACATATAAAAAATGTTTTTTTTTGTGGAAGCGCGAGCAGTACCAATAATAAGACAAGATCTCAACACCAAATCGGTTGTACCAATTCTGAGGTAAAAGTTGAAAATCAAACACATATAGTTTAATTTTACAATTTGTCATAACACTACTCAACAAAGCTGTTCTGATTTTCGAGACTTGTTGTTACGTGGATATTGATGAGGTCAACGCTGGAATCCAGAGACAAGTCTTCAAACGTGGTAAAATTTTGTCGGCACGATCAGAGAAAACACGTGATCAAAGAATTATCAAAGAGAGCGGTCTTATTGTGGAATCAAAAACTTCAGTAAAAACCTGTACGATTCAACATTGTAGTGATTTTTGCCGTGAACCGCAGTAGAGTCTCATCGGAAACAATTGACTATCATGGTTTACATCGGCAGAAAACTTGACTCATGAGATTGATTTTTGTGACCCATTTTACTATAAAAGTGGGCTTATAGGGGGTTATAATCGATTATTTTCCCTATTCAAAAACCCAATATCATTGTTTATTTTGACAATAAAAACAATTTTGACGCCCTAACAATCGATTAATGTCCCCTATCATTGTTTACTTTGACAAAATAATCGACTTTTTTACCCGTTAACAATCCATCAAATTTTAAACGTTAGACAAAGCTAAGCAGCAGGTACATTTTATTACTTTGAATAAAAACCACAGCGGAAACTTTGAAATTTTAAACATTATCAAACATTAACACAAAAACTCACAAACACATATGTGTACAGATAAAAATTTTGCAACAATTTACAACCCACGAGTACACTTAAACAATCTACTCCATACAACACACATACCTACACCTATACTTACAACACACAACACACTTGCAATTATACCTCCACACCTTCACATATACAACACACAACATATTTAGAATTACAGTTACAACACAAAACAATTGAATATTTAATTTTACAACACAAAAGACTTTTACACTCACAGTTACAACACACAACACACTTACACTTAGACTTTCAACAGTCTTACTTTCATACTTACAACACGCAACATACATACAATTACACTGATTTACACAAAACACTTACACTTAAACTTACACTTGCAACACTCCAACACACTTACACTAACACAGATTTTTACAACACACTTGTACTCACATTTTCAGATTATACTTACATTTATACTTACACAAAAACTCACAAACACAGATATACACAGAAAAAGTTACAGATCAATTTAAAACCCACGCGTACACACAAGCAATTTACCCCGTACAGATACGCACACTTATACTGAAAATACACACAAGCTTTCCTTTAAAACACCCACAGCACACTTACTTTTACAGCTAACAACACACTTACACCTACGCTTACACTTACAACACACGAGATGCTTGCAATTACACTCACAACACCCTTACATCTTCAACACACAACATTCTTACATTTACAGTTACACCAACAAACAAAATTAGGTTTAATTTTACAACACGCAAGACTTCAGCAATCACAGTTGCAGCACACAACCCACTTACACTTACACTTACACAGTTTTACTTTCATACTTTAAAAACGCAACATACATACTACTACACTCACCCAATCATCGCACATACACTTAAACTTATACTTACAACACTGAAGACAATAACACTGACATACACAACACACTTCAACACACAATACACTTTCAAAAGATATTTTCATTTATATTTAGAACACACTACCCAAAAAACCTGAACCTACAACACACAACACACTTACTTTTAAACTTCTAACACAATTACATTTATTAGCATAATTAATCTAGCACATAGGGAAAGCGGAGCTATAATCTGGTAGAACTGAAAATCAAATTGTTGTCACGGAGAATTTTGAAATAAGAAAACTTTTCTTGAATGTATCTATGTCTGTATCTATCTATGTATCTCTATATGTATGTATCTCTATATGTATTGTATATGTATCTATGTATGTTTCTATGTTTTTATCTATGCATCTATATCTGTATCTATGTATGCATGTATCTATGTATACATCTATGTATGCATCGATGTAACAATCTATGTATTTATCTATGAATGCATCAATCATTGTATCTATAAATGTACCTCTCTAGGTAACTATCTATTTATGAATCTTTGTTTTAATCAATGTACGAATTGATAAATATATCCTAGTGTGTATCTAAATATGTACCTATGTGTTTTATCTATCGATACTTCTATCTATGATTGTGTCTGTGTTTGCATCCGTGCATTTATCTATAAATGTTTTTTTTCTCTATGCATGTATCTATTAATTCATCTACAGATGTATCTATGTAAGCTTTCCATGTATGCGCTTACCTATGTTGTGTATCTAAGTGTTATTTTTGACAACAATTTCTATATAAAACCTGCACTTCAAGATTGTCAATAATTATTTAAAATTTCATACTCGTATAATTTTACTTGATATACTCACTATCTCGCTGATGCAAAATCAGAATTTGCTTTAATTTAGTCTCTGAAAATAGATGTGAAACTACTCAAATTGTAGATTTTTTTGAAACTAGTCAAATAGTCAAAAGTTTTTTTTTATTCTGAAGAATTTAAAAGGTTTTCATTGTTTGCGAAAGCCATTAAGGATAATAGTTGCTCGACCCGACCATTTGATTCAAAAAAATATTTCATTACGAGGCCAAGCTGTCTATTTTGTGAATTGTAAGCTGATTCCAAAACAAGGACGCTCCTTTTGTTCTTCTTTTGATCTTTCAATTTCTTTTATCGTTCCGACTGAAGTTTACCATAACTAAAGATTTGTCTCTGGAATCAACGAAAATACAGGCACAAAATTGTTCGCCTATCCACTGTACAGTTAGGCCTCGTTATGTTCCAAGAAGACAATTAGGATCCAAAAACCCCATCCCAGGACCCGCATCCAAGTACCCCAGGACCCTGGAGAACCGCAGCATATAAAAGATTACGAATATATTACCTCATGTCTTGTCTTATGTCTATCGACAAGTATTGGTTGTTTTTGTGGTCGCACATTTCGAAAGATTTGTTTTTAAAAGATTGAAAAACAATTTAAAAAAACCAGCCAAAAATATTCGGAATGAATCAACTGATATTAAGTAACAAAGTAACAAAGTAACACAAAGAAAATTGCAAAATTAATCCATTATAATCGATTAAAAAATAGTTTTATTATGATCTATTATTAATCGGTGATAAATTTCGTAGAGACTGTCTATAAAATGACAATAAAATTGATTATCATCCATGGAACTTCAGTGTGGAGAGTAAAAAAGCTCAAAAAACCATGGCAGATTTTATGAAAAAAATGCTCCAAAATACTCTCCTTTTTCTTCGAAGAGCTTTAACCTTCTCTTCGAAGCCGGATTCCTTTCATTCTCATTCTCACTCAACAACGATTCCATTTTCTTTCTCAATTAGGACATTTGCTTTCAGGGAACATTTTTATGGAGAATTTCAAGTCGTTGTCGGGTCAAAGCATGTGCAATTTGTCGTATGTTGGCTCTGACACTTGTCCTCAGTTGACTGTTGCGAACATCTCCGAATGCGCCCGAGCCTGCAACCATAATTATGTCCCACCCAATTGCTCAGACGTAGTTGACCCCGCAGCAGTCACTTGTGCTGCTTTCTCGTATCTGCCGAACGAAAACGGATGTCGTCTGTCGTCCGAATGTGACTGGAGGACGAAGTCGGAATCCATGGAAGCGTTCATTTTCAAAAAGTATTCGTTATTCTTAAAAATTGGGATCAGAGACAAAAATGGGAGAGGATTAGAGTGATTGATTTTACAAGGATCTCTCTGTAACTACCCTCCCCCCATGATAAGAAGTAACGGTTAAACCTATGTGATTTTGTACCTAGTAACGAATCTTCACCGTGTTGCAAAAAGGGGAACTAGTTAACAGATCCTTTTAAAAGTTTCGGGGATGTTTTACCCAAACTTATTCAAACCAATTGTTTATGGTATTGGTCGAAAAGCTTTTAGTTTTTTCTTTCAAGACAATAAGTTTCTCTGTAGAATTTTTGCAAATGATACTCACCAAAAAAAAATTCAAAAAGCCCACTAAAACAATTGAACAAAATCTATTCAAAAGGAAAACTTTCAGCGGACGTTTTAATTCTTTTTGCAGTTCGTGAAGTTCATTAAGCATTTTGTATCGTCGATCAAAACCAAAAAAAAATCTTTTTTCTCTTTTTTCCGTTTTTCGAATTTTTTTTCTGTTAAGCGGCCCAAAATTTTTGGGAACTGGTTTGTGTTGCTCAATTTTGATTGGCTGAAATTTTTTCAATCGATAGAATTTTAAAATTTCTTAAAGACCTTAACTTCAAAAACAATTTGATGTTTTGTGGCCCTATAACAAAAAAAATGAGTTTTTTCCCAAACAAAGCAGTGGTCGAACAATTTGTGCCTTTTAGTTACTCACCAACCAGCCGTGTTGTATTTTGTGTATTTCAGAGTGTGATTCAGAGTGGTTACTACAAGCAGTTACTATTGTTTCAGAGCGGTTACTACAACCTGATCTCAAGAGGAACAAATTTTCACTTTTGTAAAACTACCCGGAAAAGCCGCAGAAAATTATTTAACAAATTGATGACGAGCCTGATTTTTCAAAATTATAACTAGTCATAATAAAATTTTTATTATTAAGTGACATTGTAGCATTCCATTAGCCATATTGCCATATCTTTATATTTACTCCCACTTTCGTGCACTAAAAACCTGCAGAGAGGGTTCTTATTGAGCAAACATAAACTGTGTCGTATATGCCATCCTTGTTTTTGTTTGTTTTTTAGTCGCTATTATTTACCAAAAAAAAACTTAGTTGTTGAGCATTAACATGTATGACATATCCTCAATTTCCTGTAAATAATTCTTAAGACCTTTTTCGTCATCTTTGGCTAAATTTATTAACTTTTTAAGACAGTTGAGCAAAGTAGTTGACAAAATATAAAATCCTAGGCTTGTTTTTTAAAACCAAGCAGCCGCTGGTTTTTCTATTTTTTTTTAGACTTTTCTAGTAGTTTTTTATGTTTTCAAGCTTAACCTCATCCAGCAATGATTTATATAAATTATTTTGTTATCATCTGAGTAATTATCATGTCAACAAACTCCGATGATCGACATAGCGTTTCGGTAAAGATTTTTGGTTCGTCAAACAGATGGAGTTCTCTTCTCACTTAGCATTGTCTGTTTTTAAACCTTAGATAACGATTGCTACTTATTTGAATCAAATTATGAAAATCTGATTTTCTTGTTTTTTTTTTAGTGATGACAAAACCTATTCAATGATTACTCTGTGAATCAAAACACCATATCGATAAACAAGTTTTTTTTTTTGAAAAATCTGAAGCAAAGACTACTACATGAAGTGAATTCTCGTTCTAAAATTCACTCATAAATTTTTTGCTGTCCTCCTCCGACTTTTTTTTCTACGTTTTCTTTAAGATTTGCCGACATCTCAAAGATAAAAAGCCAATTAATTGTTGTCACAATCGTGAAATAAATAAAAGAAGTAATTGCGAAAATTGTTTCTTATCCATAATTGTAATTTTTATTTTTTTTTAGAGAAAACCATTTTTACAGATTTGTCCTATTCCCATGTCTAATTTTCATGCTTTCTTTGAATGCGCCATATTCATCATTCTGCAGTCGTCTTCATTGTTAGGAGTTTGTCCGATTCCACCGATGTGTGTACTTCATCTTGATCCGGCTCTTTCGATTCTTGATTGGCGAATAAACCCTCATCAAAATTTGTCTCCACTTTTTCATTATCACTCATGCTCGAGTTTTAGTTATTGTCAGTCTTTTTCCCCGGTTCCTTTTTCGTTCACCTCGCAGGCGGTTTTCACAATGAGATTTTCTAGATCATACATATCTTGCGGTTTGCACCGAGCCTCTGGCAATTGAAAATGAGGTTTCAGATACTCATAGTGTGCTGCAAGTCCTGTGCTTATGCTTTAAGATAAATTCTTCCCTGCTGATGAACTTCCATAATTTCTAGAGCTCTTCTCCGCTTCTTCATAGCTTTTTTGTTACCGACGTTGGAATCATGTTGTGAATTACCCAGACACTTTATCCTACTGCGTTACAACAGGGTTTTAATTGATCCACTTTCTCTTTTGTCATCACTACTCCTCATGCCTTAGGTGACTTGGATGGTTCTATCATATGAGTCTATTTAGTAGCTCTTCTATTAATATATTTTTTGCGTGCATCCGATTTGATTGAGATCGCTCTTTTCCCCCTTCCTATGCGTTATGCCTTTTTCTCTAGTTCTATTTTAAGCTCTGCAAAATTTAAAAAAAAAAAAACAATATTATCTTTGTCTTATTAAAAAACATCCAGCTTCCGATCTAGTACATCCTTGAGGGTTTTGAGCTGTTCGTGTCAGTTTTCTTCAGTTAGATGTTCTGATTGCACCGGCGTATTCATGTTCAATTACTTTGGTGAGGGTCTTCAGGACAGTTGGAACCGCTCAAAACGCCGCCACCCTCTGTCTCAGATTTAAGTGAACTGAACTTTCTGGATAAACTTCTTTTCCATTTAAACTTTCTTAGTACAAGTCTTGTACTTGCGATTCGGACAATCAAGAATTTCATGTTGCCTATCCTTTCACAATTAGTTTTGAATGGCAGAGCACTACCAGGCTTCCTTTCTCTCGGAATAATGATTAGTGTATAAAGACTATTCAACGAGAGACTCACGCAAAGGCGACTCCAAGTGATTGAGTAGGACCTTCCTGAAACAACAGTTTTTTGTCTTTTAGGTTTGGTGCCACATTCTTGTTTTTAATGATGTCTTTTATCACTAAACTTTTTGGAAAGTTTCTTTTTCTTGTTCACAAATGTAGCCTAATTGAAGTTTTTAACTCAGCCCTTCTATTCGAGAAAACGGGAGTTTTTTTGCTCTTGTGTCAGGATCAAGTTCACTAGTCTTGTTTGGTACTTCCTTTCTGAATTGCGGATTGCTGGATTTGATGAAGTCTCTTCCCAGGATAAAGTGATCTGACTCGTCCAAATTTACTACAACTAGAAAACTCATCTATGTGCTTCTTTTCCGCCAAATTTAGCGCTAGATTGGGCGTTCTACCCAGAACTCGTAGTCCATTTTTGGTTTGCTGCTTTAGAACTTACTCTACAATATACACGTACGTTTTTGTTCACATTTTTGGGTTATACACTAAAAACTGCCACAGTACCTAGTAATCCTTTCAACAATCTCTTAACTTCGCTGATTTCCAGCACGGGAGCAGACACATCCTCTGCTGTTTCAAAGTACATGGCGTCTTCCTTGAGCATCGCAAAGTGTCCGATTGCTCTAAATTTTTGGCTGTTCCAACCTTACGAAGACGTGACCAGCTAGATTGCCATCACAGGTCACTATCGTTTTGGTGAACATGTTGATTCCATCTATGCTTAGCATTAACACATGTGGCCCATAGGCTTCCATGTGAACGTTGGTAAAGACATGATCCTTCGTTTGTTTTCATGACTTCTTTTAGATTTCTTGTTGACATCTTTAATGATTTGCAACCATTGCTTAACTTATGAGTTTCGCTTACTTCTTGATCCGTCTTTCTCAAGGTTGGCCTCTGTTTTTTCAACGTTTGTTTCTAAAGTTTAAGCATCAGTTTTGTTCGATTTCTTGTGTTGTAAAATCCTACATACTTTGTGAATTGAATCCGCTGCTGAATTTTTGTTGTTTGTTTCAAATCAAAAATTTGGGTTCTGTTTTCAATTTTTCCAGACTTTTTCTCACTGTTTTTAACAATTTCGTCACTAGATCTTTATTAACATCTTTGTTTTGCAAATCCATTAGTTCTGGCTACCTGTTTCTCGTGTTTTGCACTTTTGCTGAATTTGATTTTTCACCAGCTCTCCAAATAGAGGACACTCCATCTGGAAGTTACGCTCCTCACTGCAGAGAAAACATCTATTCCCAATTTTATTTATTGACCCGCTTATTATTTTGAAATCGTCCATCTGATCCCAATCAGGCTCATTGGCGTGTAGTCCAAGCTCTTCCAGCCCTGCTTGTATAATCTGCAAACTGCTAATTGACATTTTGCTGATCCGCAACTGGCACATGAGCGGCACTTATCCATATCGTCCCTGAATTTGTCTCACGTTGCCTTTTGTATGAGTTTTTTTTGCGGTTTCAATCTTTGATTTTTCTTGGGTATTATGTAAATTTTTGCCTAGTTTCTTTCGACGTCAGTTCATTGGGTGTAACTATTTGCCAACATTGTAGTCAGGTATCGCTTCTCACGCCGTATTCTATTTTTGATTCTCTACTAGGACTTCTCTTGTTTTATTTTGGGTCAATCCTTCTCATCAAGCTCTCAAGATTATCACGGAATTGTTCAGTTGATTTGTCATCTCAATAAATCATTGCTTGATATCTTTTCAGAACTAAGCCGAAAATATTCAGCAGTAATTTTAAGATTTTGTCTGCCTTTTCTGACGGATGTTGTCTGCCATGTCCCGTTCTTCCTCTTTCCAGCTATTACGCACTTCAGTGCAAAGTTCAGTACTCTCTTCTTTGCTCAAGATGCCCGTGCAAGCTTGCTTCTCATCATTTCAATCGTCCTGCTCCATATGTAGCTTCTTAACTTCTACCAATGTATTTATGCACCCGTCAGAGTCGTTTTGAAAATCTCCCGATTTCATTAAATTTTTCTTCAAACTTTTGTCGCCGCCTCTGTCATTTGACCCGAAGTTTGCGCGACAAATGCTTCGGATATTTTTTCATCAGTTTCTAAGTGTTTGCTTTCATCTTTAGGTCTGGTGTTGTATTGTGTGGGCCCCGAGCTGTTGTCGTTGTTGTGTGATCCTAAAAACCTTAAGAAGCATTTCAGTTGAATTTGCCCTGATATTAATAAACGAAATGTTCTAAACACTCAGATGGATTGGACTGAGCTCCAAAAAGAAAGTAGTAAAAGTCTATAAGAAAAAAGATCCTAGAAAACAAATTAATTGAAAAAAATTTGAGTCATTTTCACCTTTTGAAGCAAAAAGCAGACATGGTGAAAGTTCTAGTTTCCAGAAAGGCTCATTATTGACACTTTTTAAAAGCCAACACAATTTAAGAATATTGTAATTGGATTTTCGCATGCTTTTGAGTTATTGGGAGTTGCAGCAGTGCTAACCCGAGTTGATGAGTGATCGTCTCCACAACCTGTTTCAATGAATTCTACTCTCGTTCCAGCTGATTTTCCCCTTTTATCTGTTTCTCTTGTTCCGGTGCTGAACAAATTCTTGAGGAGTGCGTACATTTTTGTATGTCTGTTCATGAGTTCTTAGACTGATCTCTGCTCATGGTCTCCATCCTCCATTCTCGACTCCATGATTTACTTTTCATAGTTTGTAGTGTTTTGTAGACGTTTTGTAGAGTTTCCTAATGTCATCCGGAATCTTTTTGAGATTGTTTTCTCTCTTCTTGTCAGTTCCCTCTGCCCTCTTCTCGCTATTATTTATCTAGATCTTCCTTCTTGTTATTATTTACTTCCTTTTTACAATTTTCCCAATTCTATTCCCCGGGTCGAGATCCCGCTCAAAAACCGCTCAAGATATGAGCGGTTTGAGCGGTTTTTCAGCAAGATTTGAGCGGTTTGAGCGGTTTGGGCGGTTTGGGCGGTTTTTTTTGGATCGCCATATTCATATTTTTTTAATTAGCAGATCTAGTTTTATCATTAAGTCTGTCATATCAACTCGTACGTGCTGTCCAGAGGGTCCCTTATTCGTCGAATTTCCGGTTTTTTGTGTCTTCTCATTGGTTTTTCATTCTCCGGCACCGCGGTGTCTGTTGTTTTTGTTGACCCTGCAACATTGTTCCTCCATTTTAGAGCACTTTTTTTTGGCTTCATTCCCACCCTTGTTGTGAATCTCACCTTGATTTTCTCAGTAAAACATGTTTTCTTTTCTTCTGAGCCTCGTTTTTTTAAAATACTTTTGCAGTGTTGTCATTTGTCTCGTTGTCATCGTCAATTGCTGAGATAACCAAAATTTTGGCCTCCACAATGTTTTGGTTCCGATGTGTTTGTGATTATTATTGCTGTTTTAAACTTTTTGTCACCCCCAGTCAAACTCTGATCAAGCGTTTGTAGATCGATTTCTGTTACCGTTGTTGGCACTTCTTCTCTGTTCTTAAAATAATCTACATTTTCTTTTTTGCTCACCATATTCACAAAAAAAATTGTTCTTAATGTTGGTGTTGGAACAATTGGTATGGTCTGAGAATAGGTGTTTTTGCAGTTGTCCAGTTTTGTTAAATCTGTTATTGATACTTCAGTTTTCTTCAATTCTCCGAACCCTCGGTTGAGAGATTTTATTTCTTTTTTACTTTCCCAACTCCTTTTAAACGTTAGTAAAAAGAAAAAAAAAGTTCAGGTAAATTCCCGTAAAACTATTTACACAAACCGATCCACCCCAACCTTCATATTGTTCTAACAATTTGTTTAATACTCTTTCAAACAGTATAAACAGATATCATGTGCTTGGCTCTCTGAAAAAGTATTTTAATAAAATAAAACTTTTAACCAGACAGTTGTAATACCTTGTGGTGTTATCTTTCCTCCAACGAATTACCGAATTCGATTCATTTGAACAAACTTTCAGTTTTAGATTTCTAAGGAGTTGTTTGAATTCCGCAAGATTCAATAAAAGTACTCCGTCGGGCAGTTGTTTGAATTTCCTAGTAACCATACAAAATACTTCTTACAATAAGTTGATTATAAGTTCCTTCTAGAAAATTCTTTAATCCAATTTTCGACGTGGTCAATATATATCATCATAAAACTTTTGTTTAGTAACTATAATTTTTTTTTCAATACTGTTGTTATACAAAAAAAATTAAAGAAAGCTTTAACAATTTTAATTTGTCGAAAAACAGATATTTGACGTAATCTAGCCTTAGCGGCAGGTCGAATCTTACGCCAACTGAAAAATAAAGGTTGTGTTCTTTTCTTGTTGTCTATAAATTTATGGCTATATTGTTTTATACTGCTTGTCTTGTTAAATTTTAGCTACTTAGACACGATGGTTAAAAGACCTACAAGATAAATCCCATAGATTCTGTTTCCAAGCTCTGGTCAAGTTAAAATTTTGCTACATCAAAAATTGGGGGGGGGGGGGGGGGGGGGAAGCGTTATAAAACACTTTTAAAATTTTACTGATCAACATTCTTCTTGAGATGCTTTTTGTAGTTTTCGTCCTGTAAACTCCTGTGCCCTTCCAGCTGTCAGGTTACCCAGTCAGTCTCCCAGTTGTTTTTGAAAGATGCTAACAGCTTCAAATTGGGTGCCCGACGTTTTCATTTAAACTAATTGATATAATTAGTGGATTAAAAAACTCAATAAAAATTTAAGTTAAATTATTGGTCTGATGCACCCGATCCGGTTTAAAACAAGATTATTTTATTTTACTTTTTATTGCTTTTCTGGGTCCAGAGTCTTCTTCGCTCTTTCTTTTTTTTCCGGTAGCTCTCTCAAGCCGGTTAGTCAAGCCTCATGTTGCCGAAAGCAAAATGTTTCAAAAAGCTAACATGGTATACCTAGAAGGTAGACAGGTTCCAGTTGAACCATACCACCGGTACTTCAAATTGGACATATAGCCCCTAGCGGTGTATAATGGGTTCATTCTCGTAGTCATGGTCTTGTAAAACGCCCAAGAACGCCATTAAAACTCTATGCAACAGTCGATGACTAAAATCACAAATGAAATTTGGAGCGATAGATTCTATAGCATTGACTCTAGGGTCACAGACAATGTCTCTTCTGCTGTTGTGTCTCAATCGGTCGTAGCGAAATAAGGATTTGCTGAAAACAAGGAATTTTAGATTTATTGTAGTTTTAAATTTACCATCAGAATGCCCCCCACCAATCTGAAAAGAAAAAAGCACGCATCCGCTGCTAGATCTCCAAGTACCTAAAACACACGAGCCCTCTTCAAAAAACGTAGAAAAAATTTTTATTGTTTTTTTGTTAGACAATTTGCCTTTGATCCATTTCAGATGCATCAACCTGAAACTCATCTTATCTCAACAAAACCAGACAAAATGCAGTCAAATGAACATTTCTAAAAATTCAAAGCCTCTTGACAACAACACAGAAATTAATTCGCGGTTACAGTAGTTTAACCAGCTCAAGAAATTCTGTGGAACTCAAAACGGTTTGCTTTGATGGAGAAGTGTTGGACCACTGTTCAATTGATTGGGAAACCTCCCCAATCAAATCAAACGATTTTTCCTTGAATTTTTTACTTTTTTTTCTCGATTTGCGAACCCAATTGTTAAATTCTCTATCAAGAACAAAGACAACCTTACTCAGGTAAAATATGTAGGCTAGTTCTGAATAGCTTTTAGACTCAAAATTCTATTTTCTAGCGTGTTTCCTGCAATTGTAATTTCGGCTGATCTATTTTCTGACTTCTGATCAGTTACTGCGAAACAACTGAGCATGACAAGTCCAGTTGGAACCAAAAAACTCCATAATATGACAAACTGACACCTTCCTGTCATAAAAAAGTTGAGAAACAGTGTTATCAGACTGTAATGCTTACACTGTCTATCTTCTGTTTATCACCAAATTTATTGTAGCGAAAAAATATGAGTGCAAATTTCCAGAAATTTTTCTAGACGGTAACCTTTTTTTTCAAACCTGAATTAAAAAAAGTTTGCGGAACACTTCTCAAAAAATTAGGAGCAAAGATACAATTAGTCAACAACTAGCTTCACTTTCTTTGGTTGCCTTGCTTCGCTGAACAATTTTATTCCGTTGAAAAAATGTTTGCACCAAATTAACGCAATATCCAAACTGTTTTTAACAAGCTGTCAAATTGAGCCCTGAAACTCACATTTTTCAGATCCTGCTGAGCCTTTCATCGGAATTGAAAACAGGAATAAATTTGAATGTGTAAATTTCTATCTCAAAACCCTGATACAAAAGAGAGCTTTTCCAAACGCTTGAAAATAAACAGCAGACAATTACAAGATTAATTTTGTTACACCAACCAAAATTTCGTGATATTCATTGTTCACTTGTTGCTCTACAACAATTTTTAAAACTCAATTCTAAGAAATGGAGCCAATTATCTTTAAAATTATGGATGTTTGACAAAACTACTTCAGCGCTAAAAAAAAAGGAGAAGTTTCTACATCAGCGAATTGCAATTTAATTCTGTATACATTCATTTAAGAACATCGTGTGAGTTCAGTTTTCATAATTAGATTCTTATATAACATCAATTACAGAGTGCGTTAAAATTGTAAATTTTTAAATCGTCTTGACACATTTTTGTGCATGATCAGGCTCCTGAAAAGTAAAATAACATGTAAAAATTGATTGGAGCTAAAAAAAAATACCAGAAGCGTTCTAGTTTAATTGCACTCTCAATTTTATGCACACTCACTTTTTGCTCTTTAACTTCTTATGAAATGCAACTTAATTCAAGTTAATTGATATGATCATTACTTAGTTTTGGCTCAAACTTCAAAATTATAATTTTTTAAGGGTTGAATATCTTATCATCTTATAGTGTTAAACGTCTAACAAAAATTATTTATAAAACTTTGTTTAAGATTTTGCTTCTTTTAAACCTAATGATGCACCAACATTCAAAAATGTTTTTTTTTTCAAATCTTTCTATCACGTACAAAATCATTGTAGAAAAACCCCAGTAGCGCTGAGCTACTTTTTGAAATGAGGTAAACACAATGAGGAACTAGTGAATATGTACTGATATTTGTACAGAATGAGTCTCTAGTTTTCTCTTTTTAAAATTTCACATGGAGTTCCAATATTGTTTTTTATTTTTTATTTGCAGTTAGTGCCGTCAATTTTATTGCTTTTAAATTTCTTTTTTTTTGTCATAGCTCTCCGTTTTAGTAAAAAGTTTTTTTATAAGATAGAACTTAAGTGGTTCATTTAAAGTGAAGATCCAAAAACTGAAGAAAAAAATGTATTATCAACAATTGTGAAAATTGTTCCCCGACACTCTCGCAATCCAAACACAGTCAAAAGGGAGATGAACTTTTTTAGATATTGGGTCATTGTAGTCATAAGAAGACGCTTTGGTAAGGCACAAAATCATCAAGATCTCATTCAGCAGCCAAAGCTCAAAATATTTCCGACTCAGCAGCCCTGTAGAGGTTTCTAACAATCTGGAGACTAAAAGGTCGCAAATCATGGCGATAGTATTTTGTAGGAGAGAAAATTTGTAGGGCGCAATATTGAAGGAGCGGTGAGATGAACGGGCATTTTGATCATTCTTTTGACCAAATGTTTTCTGTCACATACGAAACGGAAGCAGGAGCCAGAATTGTGAAATGGCATCTGGAGCTCCATCCCCGATGAAAAATACCGGCCACAACTACTCAGAAAACAGATGAATGAATGTAAGGATTGATGGGACGAAAATTAGCGACAAGTTAAGGGAATCAAAACCTCGTAATGCAGCGGGGAGTTGATAAAAAAACTTTGGTCGACAGTTTTCCAGTTTCTAAGAACTTAAGTAAAATGAGTGAAACGCTCAAAAACGAAATCAATCAACTCTCAGAGTGCGTTGATTGATTTCGTTTTTAAACATAAAACGCAGAGAACGTTCGGCAAAGAATGTGACAGGGCAGTAAAAAATTTAGAAGACCTTGAGTTGTTTAAACGGGTGCACAAATTTTTTATCCCTGGCACCCAAACAACCGGTTCGGCTTAAACTCAAATGATTTTCAATTTTTGCCAGTTGTGGATTTTTGTCTCAATTGAGGAATCAGAACGTATTTGGAGAGTCGTTCTGTGAGATTGAAGCGGCAGCTAAAGGCAATGCACAGAGAATAAAAGAGACACCTTCTGATAGGGTGTGGAAAAACCTAGAAAATATCTAAGAAATTACGCTTTTTTTTGCAGTACCGTTCAAAAAACGAGTTGGCTCTTGTATCATGAGTAAAGACCCAAACGAGTCCAAATTATTAGTTGTTTTGAACTTATATCAATTCCAAAAAACGAATAAAGCTGACGACTCGTTCGTACAAAAAAAAGAGAGAAAGACATTTTTAAAAAGCTGTTCAGTCTGAAAAAGAGCATCGACATAATTGATTAGTTTTAGAATAATTTGAAGTCAGCAGGTCAGCAACCTGCTAGTTTGTACGGTTGAGCTAAAGTCGTCATGAGAGACATACCACAGCGAACGGTTCTATCTACTTCTGGAAGTTCATATGACATTTTATTCAAAACCTTGACCACATTTTTTGATGATTTTGAGGGAATCCTAGAAACAAATACATCAGAAGCAAGAGAGAACCTTGAGAACTTTGTGTTAGACTCCGATGAGAAATTAATTGATCTAAATGTTTAAATTTTCCACAAATTGTTCACTCGAAGAAAATAACAACATAGATTTCAATTTTTTTTATGAGGAAGAGCAAATTCTAGACCCTTCAAGCAATTGCCAAGCCCAGCTGCAAGTCAAGTGAACTTCGAGTGCAATAGTAAGTGGTTTACAAAAAAGATTGCTTTGGTTATGAGAGCCTCTCCTGCTGGCAATCTGACAATTTTGTGATGAAAAGTTCGAACCCTTTGTAAAGATTGAGTTTTCCGAAATTTGCGAGCCCTAAAAACGTGGCCTCCTTCCAGAAGGTAGAAAAAATGTCGCTATTGAGAAAAAAGTAGAAGGCTTCCAGGAACTCAATAATAGTAAATAGCTAATTTATTTTGGTTTTTTTCTCGTCGTGGTGTGACTGGCAAAAAAGACCAACACTCAGAGGCGATGAAGTTTTTCCTGAGTTATGTGGATGGTATAGTGAGAACTGTAACAGAGATCCCAAACAACTGTTAAACTCTGCAAACAAGTTAAAACTTACAAACTAATCTACAGTTTACTTCAGTAAAGACTAAAGAGAAAGGTAATATAGCCTTTCTGGACATTCAGTTTTAACGTGGACTCACATGGAAACTTAATCTGTGAGTGGTGCTAAAAACCAACTGATGCAGGAACGGTTTTTAAAATTAGGAGTCGCACTCCAGTCCACTATAAAAACTAAATGAAGGCGCATTCATCGAATTTTTAGATGGACTTCTTTTTGACAAGAAATACCCAAAATCTTGTGCTGATAAGGTTGTCTCTAAGAACCTTGATAAAATCATCAAAGGAAATGACAACAAGAGCACAGTCAAGGGCCAAAATCAAGGTGTTATTGACTATAAAGACTAGAATTACTAAATTGAATGGTGCGCAGTACCGAGGTAATGCAAGCCTGATACATGCAAACAAGGTGTGAAGCAAAATCAAGGCACCAATTGTAATCAACACCAAAAAGCTGAAAACCTGCCTTGCATCCTTAGCGTCTATTTTTTCGTCTACGAATAGTTTAGATAATTTCATGTTGAGAATGTAACTTCACCTTTATTGGCTAAATTGTTCGAAATCTAACCACTAGACTAGACAATCACCGAAAAAACAACTCACGCGCATGACAACATCTATTGCAATGTGAAAATTAGGGCAATATTGCGTGAGTGTCATAAGGGGTTGCAAACCAGTTAATACCAACGTCAAGCTACTGACGTTAGAAGCACTTCACATCTCGAAGCAGACACTCAGAATTACCACGAAGGATGAACTCAAAAATAAAGAATCGATACTACTTTATAGTTCCAAAATCAAAACTCCTGCTAAAATAAGAGCAAAAAAAACTTTCAAAGAAAAAAAATTGATCTATATATTGCAAAATCGAGAAAAGTGACAATTTATAACCGAATGAAAATTTAATGAAAAAAGTACATACATAATAAAATGTGCCAAAAACTTAACATGATTAAATTTTGGCCTGAACTTTAAAATTGCAAGCGTATGATTGGTTGATTTAATATGATTTTATATAGTCAAGTTCCTTAGGCGATTTTAATGATCGATGATCTTTTGTAAGACTTGGAATTTGTTTAACTTGATGATTCTTAAATATGCAAAAACGATCTTAATTTTTATTGATTTCAAACATGTGGGTTTCGCAGCTTTCTTCATAATAAAGGTTTATATAAAAGTTCTTCAAAATAAATTATTTCTAGGTTTCGTTGTAGACTATAAAAGTCCACATCCAGTTTTTGAATTTGTCTAATTCATTGATTTAGGTCTTTTCCTCTCAAAGTATTGGATTGTGGCATCAGTAACCTCAGTGTGCCAATGATTTCAAACTGTAACGTCTATTTCAAATGTTTTCTCAGTTTTTTTATGCTTCGGTTTCGTGGTTTTTTTCCTTGTGTCTGTTCTTTCATTTTGCCTTTTTAATGTGATAGAGTTCATTTGGCTTACTTTTTAGAGCATGTGTTTTGTTTCATTTTGAAACTTTTCTTACTGCAACTGAAAGTTCAAAAATTAGCGAGTTTATCATTTCTGATTATCGGCAGTCTTCTTTCTTTTGTACTTTCTTTAAATCCGAACACCACGAACCCACAGAAGAACCTCGCAAGCCTACTCTGCAGGGCACCTCTAGCACAAAAACGTCAAGTGGTGGTGTGGCACGACATCATCAATAATTCTATCAACAGCCACCGCACAAACAATTACAGAGCTTGCACTGTAGAGGAATTGACAGAAATCCTGAAGACACTGACAAATATCAGCGCAATTGAATACTGTCAGAGAAACGGGACACCAGATATCAGGAACCAGCTGATCAGCTCGGGTATTCTTGTCATTCCTATTACAAAGTGTCTCATTTCAAAGAGGAAGAGAAGAACGGAGCTGGTCAACGAATATCAGGCACTGCACCAGGACGTCCAGCTGGAGCTAAAGTCTTTGAGGATTGTGTTCGAACACCAATACAACCTGCCAGCTGTCTTGTCCAAGCTTCGTTCAAACACGAAAAAGAAATCTCAATCGAGAAGGAGGGCGGAGAAAAGAAGACTGGTGAACATAGGCGAGGCAACTGTTGGTCCGACTGACGAGGAGGCTTCAACGGAGAGGGTGAGTTAAACTTGTGTTATTTGAGTTGCTTTGTGTCACGTGAGGTTTATTCCTCGTGGCCTGCAAACCAATGAGCTCAGTTGTTCTCCCACCTCCATTCTTGATTTGGACTTTGAAAAACAAACTCATTTGGAAATTAGTCCGTGATTATGAGTCCATATATGTTAAATTTATCAACTGTCACCAACGTGTGAAATTTTTGAGAGTTTGTCTAGAAAACGACATTATACTTGATTTTTTGAGGTTCAGGGTACCGGAAAATGGGGTGTTTTCGAACCAAGCGGTACACAATTTTTACACAAAACTTCTAAGAACGGAGATAAACAAGGCAAGGACAGACGAGAAAAACGTTGAAGTGAAACTAGAAAGGGGGAGAGGCGCAGTAGAGAGGGGTGTAGATGAGAAGTTTTGGCCTTCGGTAATTAAATATTTAAGTCTTAGGGGACAAAGACAAACAGCAACAGTCAAAGAGACCCATCAGAAGAAGCTAATGAAACTACCACAAAGGTAAGACCGACCTCTAGGGAAGCAAGGTGAAGGATCGGTAAGAGCTCTTGATGTACCAAATTGGGTACAACAAGTGTTGGCATTAGGGCCGAAGCATCCTGTCAGGGATAAATTTAATGAGACACACTTTCTCGCCGACATTGACATCTTTCTATGGGATCTCAAAACTCGTAAAGTCCCCGGGGAGGCCCTTTGTGGGATCGAAGCTGTGGCAAAAGCCTATGCTAAAAGGGTGAAACAAACACCATCTGACAAAGGCGTTGAGAAGGCCCGAAAGTATCTGAAGAGTAATGGATTAGTTGCGGTACCGTATGACAAAGTCGTGGGTTTTTGTGTAATGAGAAAGGACACCTACGAGAACAAGTTGTCAGATACATTAGATTCAAATCAATTCAGCAAAAAGAAAGGAACAAGTAATGCGATTGTTTTGAAGATAGAAAGAGACATCACTAAAGAGTTTTTGGCTATGAGGAAAAAAGATGAAACAAGTAAGAGTCTCTACACAAGGATGAGGTCTACTGGGGGGCAGCCCGCCAGGCTTTATGGGTTGGCGAAAGTGCATAAAGTGAATACCCCATTAAGACCGGTCCTCTTCTTGCCTGGTAGCTCTTATTATAACTTGAACAAGGTTCTTCGCTAACATCGAAGAAGGGCGCAAACATCGAAAACAACTCAATAGATATAAGAGAAATCTTAGAGAGCACTAATCTTGAGCCCAATGAAAATTTGATATATCTAGATGTGAAGAGTTTGTACACAAATGTTCCACTGAAAGAAGCAATAGACATAGCTCTGGGAAAACTGTATGAGCAAGATGAACCACCATCAATTGCTAAGAAAACCATGAAGAGACTGTTGAACATGGCAGTAGGTCAAGTCGATTTCAAGTGCAATGAAGGTGGTTTGGCAATGGGGCATCTCTTGCCGTTATTTTAGCAAATCTTTGGCTGAAGCAGTACGAAACTGCACTATCGAGGGATAATCCCGAAATGTTTTTGCCCGAGAAAGATCTTAACGGAATATGTCCCGAGTGCAATAAGAAAGTCACGTACAGGTCAAAAAGTGTAGAATGTGAATGCTGTTTGAACTGGTATCAGGTAAAATGCGGTGATATATCAGATGATGACTATCGAAAGACAAGTGAAACCGTCTGGTAATGTAAAAAATGTATTGCAATAAGAGAGAAAAATAAGTCAGTGAAACAAGCTAAGTTATTTCTCCGTTACTTTGACGATATAGTGAGAACAGTGAAGGGTGATCCTGAAAAAGTGCTACTGGCTGCAAACTTACTGCAACCAAATTTACAATTCACAATAGAGACAACAAACACAAATGGAAATTTGGCATTTTTGGATTTACAAATCAGTATTGACAAAAGCAGGAAAATTAGCTGTGGGTGGTATCAAAAACCAACAGATACAGGTACCATACTAAATTTTAGAAGCTGCGCCCCCTTCAGTACAAGAGAAGTGTGATTGAAGGATTTGTTCGCCGGGTTTTCCGCAGTACGTCAACATGGGAAGAATATGATAAAGCTATGAAAATCAACCGTGAGCAGTGGTTCGATAACCAATATCCAGAAAGTTGGTCGTCGCAGATTGCATCTCATGCCCTTGAAAAGATCATCAGCGAGGGCAAAAACGAAAAGAACATGGCAGAGAAAAAGAAGCGTGAACGGAAAGAGAGACCGGCAATTAACACGCGCGACGAGTTAAGAAGCAGTGATTATAGCAGTGATTCACCACCCATCTTGATGGTCCAATATAGGGGGAATTACAGTCAGACATTAGCAAAAAAAGTGCGCGATATCACCAATGCGCTGATAATATTCACGTCGAGGAAAATGAAAACTTGTATGCCCTCTCTAAAATCCTCCTTTTCCAGTGAACTGAAATCAAAAGTGGTGTACAGACATGAATGTTGTGGGTGCAAATCCATCTATGTTGGCCAGACGGTCCGACATCTCACCACAAGGATTGAGGAACACCGAAAAGAGGATACGCCAATCGGACAGCATATAAGGTAGTGTGGTAGTGAGAGTGGTAAGTCTGAGTTTAATTGGAAAATAATCGATCAGGCATCCAGCAGCATCAAGTTACTTATATTAGAGGCGCTGCACATTAGGAAAGAGAGACCGGCAATTAACACGCGCGACGAGTTAAGAAGTAGGGAGCTGACACTAAGGCTATAGTTCCAGAATCGAAAAATTCTGGCTAAAACAACAAAATTTTGAAACAACTTACATGTTAGCATAAAAATTGGCGACAAAACGAAGAAAAGAAAACAAAAAGGATGGAAACTCTCGAAAATTTGTGACAAAATGTTTAAAGTTGTTACATAATAATTGTTACATAATTTCAGTGATATTTGTAAAGTTTTGATTGTTTGAATTTTTAAAATTTTGAAGTAATGATGTGTATGACACTTTTTATGATCTTTGATCATTTTGTACAGATAGTTTAGAATTTTTGAAACCTGAAGGTGCACAAAAATGTGCGAAAACGTTTGTTTGAATTTACAATTTTAACGCATTCTCAAAACAAAGTTTCTGTAACCATGTAATTTTATTTTTATAGGCTTTCTTTCAAGTTTTTTTTAATCTTTTTTCAATTTAATTTTTTCAGAACTTAAAGTAAATCACTCAATTTCATTTTTGAGAGTTTTTTTGCTAAGTAAGTATTGAGAAGCTCCGCTTTGCATCTGTGTCAAATTTTCAGTTTCTTTCTAAGACTGAAAATTTTTAGTAAAATTTTGTAAAAAGCTGAACACAAAAAAAAATTTGTTTTTTTTTACACGTCTTCATCAACTCTGCACAAATACTAAAAAACTGGATTTCAAGGTTCCATTTTTTCATCCTAATTTATCTTCTGATTAAAAACTGGACATTGAGATCCCCGACTAATCTGCCCCAAATAAGAATTGTACTTTGTTGTCCAGGTTTTAGGCTAAGTCTATCTCTATTACAAATGCAATTCGATTTTTGTTCCAAGTATATCACAGCGTCCGCCAAAGAACACCCTAAAAAACTCCAAAAGCCAACATCAATAAAGATGAGAGAAAATTGCCCCATTTGCAACAAAAAATTGAAGACGGGATCAAAATTCTCGTGCTACTTTTTGACAAAATCCTAAATCTATCCCCTGAATGCACAATGATCATTGACGATAGAGATCATTGACGATAGAGAGTAAAGACTAAAGAGAAAGGTAATATAGCCTTTCTGGACATTCAGTTTTAACGTGGACTCCCATGGAAACTTAATCTGTGAGTGGTGCTAAAAACCAACTGATGCAGGAACGGTTTTTAAAATTAGGAGTCGCACTCCAGTCCACTATAAAAACTAAATGAAGGCGCATTCATCGATTTTTTAGATGGACTTCTCTTTGACAAGAAATACCCAAAATCTTGTGCTGATAAGGTTGTCTCTAAGACCCTTGATAAAATCATCAAAGGAAATGACAACAAGAGCACAGTTAAGGGCCAAAATCAAGGTGTTATTGACTATAAAAACTAGAATTACTAAATTGAATGGTGCGCAGTACCGAGGTAATGCAAGCCTGATACATGCAAACAAGGTGTGAAGCAAAATCAAGGCACCAATTGTAATCAACACCAAAAAGCTGAAAACCTGCCTTGCATCCTTAGCGTCTATTTTTTCGTCTACGAATAGTTTAGATAATTTCATGTTGAGAATGTAACTTCACCTTTATTGGCTAAATTGTTCGAAATCTAATCACTAGACTAGACAATCACCGAAAAAACAACTCACGCGCATGACAACATCTATTGCAATGTGAAAATTAGGGCAATATTGCGTGAGTGTCATAAGGGGTTGCAAACCAGTTAATACCAACGTCAAGCTACTGACGTTAGAAGCACTTCACATCTCGAAGCAGACACTCAGAATTACCACGAAGGATGAACTCAAAAATAAAGAATCGATACTACTTTATAGTTCCAAAATCAAAACTCCTGCTAAAATAAGAGCAAAAAAAACTTTCAAAGAAAAAAAATTGATCTATATATTGCAAAATCGAGAAAAGTGACAATTTATAACCGAATGAAAATTTAATGAAAAAAGTACATATACAATAAAATGTGTCAAAAACTTAAATTCAATTAGGCATGATTAAATTTTGGCATGAACTTTAAAATTGCAAGCGTATGATTGGTTGATTTAATATGATTTTATATAGTCAAGTTCCTTAGACGATTTTAATGATAGATGATCTTTTGTAAGACTTGGAATTTGTTTAACTTGATGATTCTTAAATATGCAAAAACGATCTTAATTTTTATTGATTTCAAACATGTGGGTTTCGCAGCTTTCTTCATAATAAAAGTTTATATATAAGTTCTTCAAAATAAATTATTTATAGGTTTCGTTGTAGACTATAAAAGTCCACATCCAGTTTTTGAATTTGTCTAATTCATTGATTTAGGTCTTTTCCTCTCAAAGTATTGGATTGTGGCATCAGTAACCTCAGTGTGCCAATGATTTCAAACTGTAACGTCTATTTCAAATGTTTTCTCAGTTTTTTTATGCTTCGGTTTCGTGGTATTTTTCCTTGTGTCTGTTCTTTCATTTTGCCTTTTTAATGTGATAGAGTTCATTTGGCTTACTTTTTAGAGCATGTGTTTTTTTTCATTTTGAAATTTTTCTTACTGCAACTGAAAGTTCAAAAATTAGCGAGTTTATCATTTCTGATTATCGGCAGTCTTCTTTCTTTTGTACTTTCTTTAAATCCGAACACCACGAACCCACAGAAGAACCTCGCAAGCCTACTCTGCAGGGCACCTCTAGCACAAAAACGTCAAGTGGTGGTGTGGCACGACATCATCAATAATTCTATCAACAGCCACCGCACAAACAATTACAGAGCTTGCACTGTAGAGGAATTGACAGAAATCCTGAAGACACTGACAAATATCAGCGCAATTGAATACTGTCAGAGAAACGGGACACCAGATATCAGGAACCAGCTGATCAGCTCGGGTATTCTTGTCATTCCTATTACAAAGTGTCTCATTTCAAAGAGGAAGAGAAGAACGGAGCTGGTCAACGAATATCAGGCACTGCACCAGGACGTCCAGCTGGAGCTAAAGTCTTTGAGGATTGTGTTCGAACACCAATACAACCTGCCAGCTGTCTTGTCCAAGCTTCGTTCAAACACGAAAAAGAAATCTCAATCGAGAAGGAGGGCGGAGAAAAGAAGACTGGTGAACATAGGCGAGGCAACTGTTGGTCCGACTGACGAGGAGGCTTCAACGGAGAGGGTGAGTTAAACTTGTGTTATTTGAGTTGCTTTGTGTCACGTGAGGTTTATTCCTCGTGGCCTGCAAACCAATGAGCTCAGTTGTTCTCCCACCTCCATTCTTGATTTGGACTTTGAAAAACAAACTCATTTGGAAATTAGTCCGTGATTATGAGTCCATATATGTTAAATTTATCAACTGTCACCAACGTGTGAAATTTTTGAGAGTTTGTCTAGAAAACGACATTATACTTGATTTTTTGAGGTTCAGGGTACCGGAAAATGGGGTGTTTTCGAACCAAGCGGTACACAATTTTTACACAAAACTTCTAAGAACGGAGATAAACAAGGCAAGGACAGACGAGAAAAACGTTGAAGTGAAACTAGAAAGGGGGAGAGGCGCAGTAGAGAGGGGTGTAGATGAGAAGTTTTGGCCTTCGGTAATTAAATATTTAAGTCTTAGGGGACAAAGATAAACAGCAACAGTCAAAAAGACCCATCAGAAGAAGCTAATGAAACTACCACAAAGGCAAGACCGACCTCTAGGGAAGCAAGGTGAGGGATCGGTAAGAGCTCTTGATGTACCAAATTGGGTACAACAAGTGTTGGCATTAGGGCCGAAGCATCCCGTCAGGGATAAATTTAATGAGACACACTTTCTCGCCGACATTGACATCTTTCTATGGGATCTCAAAACTCGTAAAGTCCCCGGGGAGGCCCTTTGTGGGATCGAAGCTGTGGCAAAAGCCTATGCTAAAAGGGTGAAACAAACACCATCTGACAAAAGGCGTTGAGAAGGCCCGAAAGTATCTGAAGAGTAATGGATTAGTTGCGGTACCGTATGACAAAGGCGTGGGTTTTTGTGTAATGAGAAAGGACACCTACGAGAACAAGTTGTCAGATACATTAGATTCAAATCAATTCAGCAAAAAGAAAGGAACAAGTGATGCGATTGTTTTGAAGATAGAAAGAGACATCACTAAAGAGTTTTTGGCTATGAGGAAAAAAGATGAAACAAGTAAGAGTCTCTACACAAGGATGAGGTCTACTGGGGGGCAGCCCGCCAGGCTTTATGGGTTGGCGAAAGTGCATAAAGTGAATACCCCATTAAGACCGGTCCTCTTCTTGCCTGGTAGCTCTTATTATAACTTGAACAAGGTTCTTCGCTAACATCGAAGAAGGGCGCAAACATCGAAAACAACTCAATAGATATAAGAGAAATCTTAGAGAGCACTAATCTTGAGCCCAATGAAAATTTGATATATCTAGATGTGAAGAGTTTGTACACAAATGTTCCATTGAAAGAAGCAATAGACATAGCTCTGGGAAAACTGTATGAGCAAGATGAACCACCATCAATTGCTAAGAAAACCATGAAGAGACTGTTGAACATGGCAGTAGGTCAAGTCGATTTCAAGTGCAATGAAGGTGGTTTGGCAATGGGGCATCTCTTGCCGTTATTTTAGCAAATCTTTGGCTGAAGCAGTACGAAACTGCACTATCGAGGGATAATCCCGAAATGTTTTTGCCCGAGAAAGATCTTAACGGAATATGTCCCGAGTGCAATAAGAAAGTCACGTACAGGTCAAAAAGTGTAGAATGTGAATGCTGTTTGAACTGATATCAGGTAAAATGCGGTGATATATCAGATGATGACTATCGAAAGACAAGTGAAACCGTCTGGTAATGTAGAAAATGCATTGCAATAAGAGAGAAAAATAAGTCAGTGAAACAAGCTAAGTTATTTCTCCGTTACTTTGACGATATAGTGAGAACAGTGAAGGGTGATCCTGAAAAAGTGCTACTGGCTGCAAACTTACTACAACCAAATTTACAGTTCACAATAGAGACAACAAACACAAATGGAAATTTGGCATTTTTGGATTTACAAATCAGTATTGACAAAAGCAGGAAAATTAGCTGTGGGTGGTATCAAAAACCAACAGATACAGGTACCATACTAAATTTTAGAAGCTGCGCCCCCTTCAGTACAAGAGAAGTGTGATTGAAGGATTTGTTCGCCGGGTTTTCCGCAGTACGTCAACATGGGAAGAATATGATAAAGCTATGAAAATCAACCGTGAGCAGTGGTTCGATAACCAATATCCAGAAAGTTGGTCGTCGCGGATTGCATCTCATGCCCTTGAAAAGATCATCAGCGAGGGCAAAAACGAAAAGAACATGGCAGAGAAAAAGAAGCGTGAACGGAAAGAGAGACCGGCAATTAACACGCGCGACGAGTTAAGAAGCAGTGTTTATAGCAGTGATTCACCACCCATCTTGATGGTCCAATATAGGGGGAATTACAGTCAGACATTAGCAAAAAAAGTGCGCGATATCACCAATGCGCTGATAATATTCACGTCGAGGAAAATGAAAACAAGTATGCCCTCTCTAAAATCCTCCTTTTCCAGTGAAATGAAATCAAAAGTGGTGTACAGACATGAATGTTGTGGGTGCAAATCCATCTATGTTGGCCAGACGGTCCGACATCTCACCACAAGGGTTGAGGAACACCGAAAAGAGGATACGCCAATTGGACAGCATATAAGATAGTGTGGTAGTGAGAGTGGTAAGTCTGAGTTTAATTGGAAAATAATCGATCAGGCATCCAGCAGCATCAAGTTACTTATATTAGAGGCGCTGCACATTAGGAAAGAGAGACCGGCAATTAACACGCGCGACGAGTTAAGAAGTAGGGAGCTGACACTAAGGCTATAGTTCCAGAATCGAAAAATTCTGGCTAAAACAACAAAATTTTGAAACAACTTACATGTTAGCATGAAAATTAACGACAAAACGAAGATTCGAAAACAAAAAGGATGGAAACTCTCAGAAAATTGTGACCAAATGTTTAAAGGTGTTACATAATAGTTGTTACATAATTTCAGTGATATTTGTAAAGTTTTGATTGTTTGAATTTTTAAAATTTTGAAGTAATGATGTGTATGACGCTTTTTATGATCTTTGATCATTTTGTACAGATAGTTTAGAGTTTTTAAAACCTGAAGATGCACAAAAATGTGCGAAGACGTTTGTTTGAATTTACAATTTTAACGCATTCTCAAAACAAAGTTTTCTGTAACCATGTAATTTTATTTTTTTTAGGCTTTCTTTCAAGTTTTTTTTCTCTTTTTTCAATTTAATTTTTTCAGAACTTAAAGTAAATCACTCAATTTTATTTTTCAGAATGTTTTTGCTAAGTAAGTTTTGAGAAGCTCCGCTTTGCATCTGTGTCAAATTTTCAGTTTCTTTCTAAGACTGAAAATTTTTTACATATCTAATCAGGATACAGATACAATTTTAAGTAGTTGCAAGTCATTCTCATTCTGTTTCTACGAGGTAGCCGTGGTTGCTTCCTATTTCAATGAAGCAGAGCAATAAGTAGGTAGTGACTATAGTAAAAAGCTGAACACAAAAAAAAAATTGTTTTTTTTACACGTCTTCATCAACTCTGCACAAATACTAAAAAACTGGATTTCAAGGTTCCATTTTTTATCTTAATTTATCTACCTGAGAACTGGACTCTATTGTCCTGTTTTTATCTCTTCTGATTAAAAACTGGACATTGAAATCCCCGTCTAATCTGCCCCAAATAAGAATTGCACTTTGTTATCCAGGTTTTAGGCTAATTCTATCTCTATTACAAATGCAATTCGATTTTTGTTCCAAGTATATCACAGCGTCCGCCAAAGAACACCCTAAAAAACTCCAAAAGCCAACATCAAAAAAGATGAGAGAAAATTGCCCCATTTGCAAGAAAAAATTGAAGACGGGATCAAAATTTTCGTGCTACTTTTTGGCAAAATCCTAAATCTATCCCCTGAATGCACAATGATCATTGACGATGAAGACAAATTGCAAACCTAAACTTGACTGCGAACCCAAACGCGACCATCTCGTCAGGAAGTCATAGCTACAACAAGTAATTAACTGGATGAACAACTCAATAACCTACAACTACAAATGAAGGTTCTCACTGAAAAACGGAAACAATCACCGAGTTACAAACCGATATTAAAACATTGAAACAAAATCTGACAGCTTCCGAGTCCGAGCTGAGGTGGGAATTGTAGATCCAGGACGAGTTGTCAACTCTCAAATTGCAACAAAAGCAGAACTCGGCATCCGTATACGTGGTTTTACCGAAAGAAAAGAAAAAATTGATATTGAACGAGTGCTACAAGGTTAGGGAACATTTTACAGAGTTTTGCATTCCTTTAAGTTGACGACCGAAAGCTAACTAAGGCCACTTGAATTGGAAATTTTGATCACAATAAGGGATTCAAACATTGCTGTTCAGCAGCTGCTCGACACTGAGAGGAATTTTAACGAATATCTAAAAAGTTCAGGGAACTTCGAGTCTTCATTAGCCCCAAAAAACCATCACCCGATTAAAGTACGATTCAGGAACCAAATGCTAGAAGTGCAGGAGAATTTAAAGAGTTTTCAGAAAACTATATAACAAACTTTGAAATTGAACACGATAACGACCAAGCTAACGCCGGTAAAGATGTCAGTACGAAATGACTACAATCGATGAAAATGTTGACCTTCAACACCAGAAATATCCTGGACATAAACAGAAGATTGAAAATATCAAATGCAAACTCAGAACACAGTATTGTCTGTCTTTGAGAAAATCTGGCGCATTGAAGATGTATCAGAGTCGTTTTTCCTAGAAAAATATCAAGTTAAGCGAATCAGAAAATCAAAAGTGGTGTACAGACTTGAATGTTGTGGGTGCAAATCCATCTATGTTGGCCAGACGGTCCGACATCCCACCACAAGGATTGAGGAACACCGAAAAGAGGATACCCCAATTGGACAGCATATAAGGCAGTGTGGTAGTGAGAGTGGTAAGTCTGAGTTTAATTGGAAAATAATTGATCACGCATCCAGCAGCATCAAGTTACTTACATTAGAGGCGCTGAACATTAGGAAAAAGAGACCGGCAATTAACACGCGCGACGAGTTTAGAAGTAGGGAGCTGACACTAAGGCTATAGTTCCAGAATCGAAAAATTCTGGCTAAAACAGCAAAATTTTGAAACAACTTACATGTTAGCATGAAAATTAGCGACAAAACGAAATTGTGAAAACAAAAAGGATGAAAACTCTCAGAAAATTGTGACAAAATGTTTAAAGTTGTTACATAATAGTTGTTACATGATTTCAGTGATATTTGTAAAGTTTTGATTGTTTGAATTTTTAAAATTTTGAAGTAATGATGTGTATGACACTTTTTATGATCTTTGATCATTTTGTACAGATAGTTTAGAGTTTTTAAAACCTGAAGATGCACAAAAATGTGCGAAGACGTTTGTTTGAATTTACAATTTTAACGCATTCTCAAAACAAAGTTTTCTGTAACCATGTAATTTTATTTTTTTTAGGCTTTCTTTCAAGTTTTTTTTCTCTTTTTTCAATTTAATTTTTTCAGAACTTAAAGTAAATCACTCAATTTCATTTTTCAGAATGTTTTTGCTAAGTAAGTTTCTTTCTAAGACTGAAATTTTTTTACATATCTAATCAGGATACAGATACAGTTTTAAGTAGTTGCAAGTCATTCTGTTTCTACGAGGTAGCCGTGGTTGCTTCCTATTTCAACGGAGAAGAGCAATAAGTAGGTAGTGACTATAGTAAAAAGCTGAACACAAAAAAAACTATTTTTTTTTACATGTCTTCATCAACTCTGCACAAACGACTAAAAAACTGGATTTCAAGGTTCCATTTGTTTTATCTTAATTTATCTACCTGAGAACTGGACTTTATTGTCCTGTTCTTATCTCTTCTGATTAAAAACTGGACATTGATCTCCCCGTCTAATCTGCCCCAAATAAGAATTGCACTTTGTTGTCCAGGTTTTAGGCTAATTCTATCTCTATTACAAATGCAATTCGGTTTTTGTTCCAAGTATATCACAGCGTTCGCCAAAAAACACCCTAAAAAACTCCAAAAGCCAAAATCCTAAATCTATCCCCTGAATGCAAATGATCATTGACGATGAAGTCAAATAGCAAACCCAAACTTGACTGCGAACCCAAACGCGACCATCTCGTCAGGAAGTCATAGCTACAACAAGTAAATAACTGGATGAACAACTCAATAACCTACAATTACAAATGAAGGTTCTCACTGAAAAAAGAAAACAATCACCGAATTACAAACCGATATTAAAACAATGAAACAAAATCTGGCAGCTTCCGAGTCCGAGCTGAGGTGGGAATTGTAGATCCAGGACGATTTGTCAACTCGCAAAATGCAACAAAAGCAGAACTCGGCAACCGTATACGTGGTTTTACCGAAAGAAAAGAAAAAAATGATATTGAACGAGTGCTACAAGGTTAGGGAACATTTTACAGAATTTTTGCATTCCTTTAAGTTGACGACCGAAAGCTAACTAAGGCCACTTGGATTAGAAATTTCAATCACAATAAATGGTGCCGAAGTTGCGGTCCATGCTGCTCGCTCCTTCTTCGAGTTAGCTTCAGACGATGACGTTTTCCTCAAGTTGGATTTCAGCAATGCTTTCAACACCATGCGTCGTGACAGTATTGCTTTTGCTTTCGAAGAGTTTTGCCCTGAGCTTTTGCCTTTTTTCAACATGTGCTACGAGCGGGAGAGTTTCCTTGTTTATGGTGACCACACTTTGCTATCGAGAGAAGGTTTCCAACAGGGGGACCCAATTGCGTCTTTTGGTTTCTGTCTCGGAGTGCATCGCTGTCTCACTGCAATTTCATCCAAGTTCAAGGTCGGTTACATGGACGACATCAGCGCTGGAGACAAGTGGCAGATAGTTTTGCGTGACCTCGCCAAGTTCATTGACAGTGCCAAAGGTCTCGGGTTAAACCTCAATAACACCAAATGTGAAATCACTGTCTTCACTCAAGACCAGCAAAAGAGCGATATGATTTTACGTGAATTCAGACGTGTCTGTCCTGGTATCAGCAGCGTGAGCACCGAAGACGCTGAACTGCTAGGAAGCCCTCTGGGCCATGCAGCTTTACAGCATGCATTGGAAGAGAAGAGAGAGAAAATCGAAAACCTCTGCAAGAATCTTCCGTTACTGCCTTCACACGTCGCGTTTTTCCTGCTCCGACATTGTTTTGCCATGCCTAAGCTCATGTATTTGTTCCGCACTGCTCCTACTTTTGTTTTTATGAACTCTGTTGAAAAAATCACCTCTTATATCCGTGGAGCTGTTCAAACTGTCAGTAACATTCTGATTACCAACAGAGAATGGGATCAGCTCACATTGCCTATCAAACTCGGTGGTCTAGGCTTACAGTCACCTTCGGACCTTACTTTGGCTGCCTATATTTCGTCTACACTCGCCACCAGTGAAGACGTCTTCAAAGTCATTGCGTCTCAATACACCAGCAAGTCCTTCAAGAATGCCATTGAACTGTGGTCTGAAACTGTTTCTCCTGATATGCCACTGGAAGACAAGCATAAGTGGCAGAAAAGCTGGTACACTCCTATTGTTTCTCGTAGGCGGTCGTCTCTCCTAGCTAACACCACCTGTGACAGTGACAAAGTTCGTTTACAAGGATGCTCTGTTCCCGGTTCCGGAGACTGGCTTGCTGCTATTCCGTCTGATACGCTCGGTCTCCAGCTGACTGATGACGCTTTCAGAATTGCTACGGGACTTCGCCTTGGTGCCCCCCTTCTTTTTTCATGCAACTGTGCATGTGGCACTAAATGCGACAGCCAAGGCATTCATCCACTTATATGCCCGAAAATCAAAAGTCGTTTCATCAGGCATCAACTTGGTAATGAAGTCATCAGAGACGCGTTGAAATCAGCAGGAGTACACAGCAAACTCGAGCCGACCGGTATGCTGCGTGACGATGGTAAAAGACCAGACGGTGCTACTTTAGTTCCATGGAAAAATGGCGCAGCTTTAGTCTGGGACTTTACCTGTGTAAACCGACAAGCACAGTCAAATCTATCAACAGGCCTCGAAGATGGTCCCACTGTTGCTAACCATGCTGAATTTCGTAAGCGCCAACACTATTCTGGTCTGCCACGCAACTGCATGTTCGAGCCCATCGCCGTGGAACATCTTGGTGGCATCGGAAGCTCGACATACAAAACTCTATCCTCTATTTCCTATAGAATCAAGACGACCACTGGTGAGAAAAGGTCATTCACGTTCCTCAAACAAAGACTCGGCATTGCACTGCAACGCGGTAATGCTGCCTGCTTACTGGAAGCTTTAGAAGTTAACTCAACGGGCTATAAGCCAACTGCTTTTTAACCTTTGCTGTTTTTACAACGATTGTTAAATGTTTTAGCCGTCAATGGAATAATTAGCATTTTTTTTACATGAAAAAAAAAAAAAAAAAAAAAAAAATCACAATAAGGGATTCAAACATTGCTGTTCAGCAGCTTCTCGACACAGAGGAATTTTAACAAATATCTGAAAAGTTCAGGGAACTTCGAGTCTTCATCAGCCCCGAAAAACCATCACCCGATTAAAGTAAGATTCAGAAACCAAATGCTAGAAGTGCAGGAGATTATAAAGAGTTTTCAAAAAAATATATAACAAATTTTGAAATCGAACACGATAACGACCAAGCTAACGCCGGTAAAGATGTCAGTACGAAATGACTACAACCGATGAAAATGTTGACCTTCAACACCAGAAGTATCCTGGACATAAACAGAAGATTGAAAATATCAAATGCAATTTCAGAACACAGTATTGTCTGTCTTTGAGAATATCTGGCGCAGTGAAGATGTAACAGAGTCGTTTTTCCTAGAAAACTATCAAGTTAAGCGAATCAGAAAACAGAAGAACAAAGCACGACGGTGTACTCAATGCCATCAAAATAAAATCAAGCAGGATATACATTTCATTCAAAAATTCAAGTCTGATCATCTTAATCATTCCAATTAAATCCTCAAACTAAAAATGGTTGAGCTGTTTTTATAAACTTTTGTCTGTGAAATTTCGCCGATGAGTATTTAATGTTGCCCAGTATTTTATCTATTATATAAGCAAATGCGGGCTTCAGTATCTTGCGGTGTTTAAAATTTTTAAATGTTTAAATTTTGCATGTTTAACAAAAGAATTTTTTCACATTATAGCTATATTCTATATTGCAATGGTTAAGATTTTTTTTCGATTTTCTAGTATTTATTTCAACAAGTTTGAAATTAGCAACCCAATAGGGGATGATGTCAGGGTTTCCCCAGGTTTTGCAATTTTGGCCTCCAATTATGAATAACCAAATTCTTTTAATTTACGAGATACGACAGTTTTCGAGATTTTTCAAAATAATCTAGAATCCTTAAATTCAAAAAATTTCAAAATTTTTGAAATTCTCAACAGGGTACGCTCTGGGGTTGCATCCTGCCTCCAAATCGCAACTCTTAAATCCTTGTAGTTTTTGAGATATGAAGTTTTTTTTATGATTTTGAAGATCTCTTTCCCGTCGTTGGGTTCTGTGAGGGTACCCTCAGGGGTTGCGAATTTTACCTCTGAATATGACTCCTCAAATCCTTGTTGTTTTCGAGATATGGCGTTTTTCAAAAGTTTTAAAAGAATTTAGACATAAAGAATTTCACGAAATTTGAAGTTATTATATCTATAGTGAGGCTCTGTTAGGTTACTCCCAGGAGTTGCGAATTTACCTCCAACACGACTGCTCAAATTTTTTTAGTTTTCGAGATATGACTTTTTTGTGATTTTTTTTTCAAAAAATCATAGAAAACTTAAATTTAGTTTTTTTCTTCAAAATTTGAAATTCCCAAAATCTTTAGTTCAGGGCTGTCAGAGTAGTCTCAGGGGTTGCAAATCTTACCTCCAAATATGAATGTTCTGTTCTTTGTAGTTTCCCAGACATGGAGTTCAAATGCGACTGCTCAATTGCTTTTAGTTTCCGAGATGTGACGTTACTTAATTAATTTTAAAATTTTTGAAGAACTGCATAGAATTTTATGGTTTTTCAAAATTGGAACTTGAAAACTTAAACAAAAAAGTGGGCACAGTCAGAGTATACTCCAAACACTCAAAAGGTAGATCTTATTTCCAATGTATGCGGTTTTTTATGAGTTGTTAAAAATTCGAAGCACCAGATGTGCGTTACACGCTAGTTACATGTGCGTTACACGCTGTAAGACAATGTTCAGATTTCGAGAGAAGAGTTGTTTTTCACAATTTTTTTATGTTTAATCTTATCACTACTTGGTTGTTCATAATCTATATTGATAATTTAAGGGTTGAAATGTAAAGGTTGAAGCATCGATGGCGTCATTTGACGATGATCGAGCGGAAATATTGTCCAATGAAAAGGTAAACTGGTTTTCAAATTGCTCTATCGATAGCTTGCACCAGAAATTGATCATCAAATTGCCTTTCGACTAAAGTCGATTGCTATCGCTCAAAAAAATTTCTTACGTACTTAAATGTTTTTCAGCGGGTAGATTTACTCAGCTATTGTATAGTAACAGTCCTGCTTCGTCCAATATAGGTCTGTAGTTTTTTTTGTGAAGTCATTCAAACGTTTTTCGGCTTCATGGTTTTTCTGCATCCTTTTTCGGGTCTTTTGTACAAATTTTTTTTTCAATGCTACTTCGTAAAGTTTTAAAGTTTTTTTTAATTGTTTTGAATTGACGTGGTTCAAGCTTGTTATTTGAAAATAATAGTATTTTGGCTGTTGCTATATTTTTGTCATCTATTGATTATCTTTTCTCCAAAATCCATTACATTTGTAAGGGCGTTACTCCAAGCTTATAGCCGATATTTAAAACAGGCCCCATTCCGTAAGGTTTTTAAATCTATTTTGTTTCTAGGACTCGCATGGACTTAAAAAGGGGAGTCTTGCAAGTCGTTTGAAGCTTCTGAATGAGTCAAGACAATCATGGCAGGAACGAGTGCGAACAGATGACAAAGACGAAGCGGCAAATCTAACCACTGCTGTGAAAACAGTTCGTCTGAAAGAACGGTATAGTAGATTTAGATTCATTGGATCTTGAAAGCAATTCATTTTCTTGCAAGAGGCGAATCGTTAAGATCCAAAGCTTGTACATGCTTTACCGTTGAATAATTTTTAAGGGTGGTGAAATTCATATGGGCTAGTGAAATTCATATGGGCTAGTTAAAAAGATCCGATCTGTTTATTGGAAGGATATGATATCCTATTTTATAAAGATTTTCGCAGTTTAATAAAACAGGTCTCATAATTTTTGCACTTTCTTGAAATCTTACTTTGAATTAAAGGCTATTAAAACATCAATTATTATTAAGTGAACCTCAAGTGCTCTCGAGGTGTATATATCAGGCTAAAAAGCAATTTATATTTATCAATTCATTGCAATTTTATTTTATATGGTATAGTTGTGAGCATTTAGTTTGCTCGATTGATTTTTACAGTACGATTTTAAGAAAGTTTTTCTAGCTGAATTAATGTGATTTTGTTCAACATGAGTTCTGAACAAGATTATCAAAACTTTATAGGTCAGTTAATCAAACAGTCTGATGGGTTTAGCGAATATAGCTTGAAAGGCTGAAACTGTAGTAGATTTAATCATCGATTTTTAGGGCCAAAAGCGTGTTTATGGAGAGAGATGTTGAGAAAGCAGCAACTGTTGGAGGTCGCAGGACTTCCAAGCTCGTCAGAAGAGGATCTTCATATTCGAAGAAAGAAAGGGAACGAAAATGTAAACTTAACTTGTGATTGCTTAAGATGACAGGCAATTTTTTTTCTTATCCCCACCCGTTAAATACGCTTGCGATTATATATCTTTGACTGTTTTAGTTTAGAAAAAATTGCGTCATAGTGCAAAACATGATTTTCTTATCATCAGATCTGTTTTTACACTTGCGTTTAGCAAGAGTTATCAAATTGGAATATATTTTTTTTCGGGTTGATAGCTTGCTTCAAAAAATCAGTTAAAGCATTTGACAGCTTGGCTATAAAAATGATAAATGTCCTAGATTCTCCGCTCGGGCACAGTTGATACAAAAGTAAAAACTACGCCTGAAACAGGAAGGTTTGAATCTGACCAGGGCCAGTTTTATTTTAAATTGGAAGTATTGGTTCAAAAAATAATCGTCGACCTTTTTTTGGTCTGCTTGTTTTGTCGGCTTAGTTGCCCCATCAATGATTTTTTTTCGTGGTATAAGCTATCTTCATTATGATTGAAAGTGTTTTTCAATTGCTGTAATATGTAAATTTACTGAATCTATGTAAATTTACTGACTTTTTTGTAATTGATTTTTTTGTACTTGTCTGTCTATTTTAAATCTAAATGCGGGCTTCAATATCTCGCCATACTTGAGCCTTGATATTTAACGAAAGAATTTTTTCACGTTTAAGCTAAATCGCATATTGCAATGCTGAAGTTTTGTTTGATTTCAGTGATTATTTCACCAAGTTTGAATTTCGTATTCCAATTGATGGATGCGATCACGGTTCTTCTGGGGTTGCAAACTTGGGCTCAAGTATAAAAACCCAAGTTTTTTAAGTTGTCGAGATAAGACGATTTTGTGATTTTTAAAATATAATTTCACAACATGAAATTCTCAACCCTGTAGTTGGGTGCTCTCGGGGTTTCACAGAGGTTGCAAAGCCAGCCTCAAAATGTAACTGCTCAAGTGGTTTTTGTTTCCTTCCCAGATATGGCGTTTCTTTATTTCATAAATTCAAAATATCAATGCTGTAATTGGGTGCTATCTTTATTTCATAGTTTGAAAATATCAACGCTGTAATTGGGTGTTATCAGGGATTTAGCATAGGTTGCAGATCTTGTTTTCAAATTTGACTGCTCAAAATCATCCTAGATTCCGATATGTGCCGTTTTTTATGATTTGTAAAAAAAAATTCGAAGCACCGGAGGTGCGTTACACGCTAGTTTGATTAAAAGCTTTCTTGCCTGAATTGTTTCGTCTTCTGTTTTTATCAATTTAGTGACCTAATTTTCCGTCTTATGAAGTAAATTAAAGAGTTTCCGCCATTTGTGTCGTTTTGAAGGTTAAATTTTTGAAAAGTTATTTTGACAACAATTTTTCTTTCGGTCAACGAGAGCTCATCCAATTTTTATCGGCCAAGTTGTTGCTCGATAAATGTTTCTATAGACTTATTGAAAGGTGGAGATTGTCTTTCTGGCTAGTTTTTTTTCAATTAGAACTGCATAGGTTTATATCTGTTGTCTGGAATGAGGTTCTATTTGAGAAAAGCACGTCCATAAACACAATCGTAGGGGTAAACATGTATCGAGCGGCAACTAAGCCAACAAAATTTAAAAGCTTTCAACAAGATAATATCATTGTTGTGTTTGTATTGATGAAATTTTAGACACCTGTGTTTGTGGAAAATGGGCGAGTTAAAAATTGTTTTCTCGCGGTTCAAATTTTCTTCAGTTCCCAGTTTATTCCTCAAATAGTACACAAATTTTGCTCTCGAATAACAGAAGTGTAAGTGGCGCCAAAAAATCTTTAACCTAAATTTTGTTGGTTTTATCAAGAAATTGAGAGACGGTTTAATAATGTTTTCTGTGATATATTGTTTTCTGTGAAGCTAATTACTTTTTTCCATACGGTTCCACACTCAATGTCCTGTCAAGACTTTTGGGGTACTCTGAATTGCACAAACCTAGGCAGGGGCGGATTTAGGGGGGGGGGGGACGCCCCACCCCGGGATTCGACCCCATGCCGACCCAAAGGGTCCCCCCTTTGTCCTATTTTGAGATTTCCCTTTTTGGCTGACTGACCCTAGAACTATACTAATTTTGAGGGGGGAGCGCGCGCTAAAAAAACGCGATTTTTTGGTCAAAATTTTTGAAAAATTGCCTAAAAACACTTTTTTTTGGCAATTTTTCAAAAATTTGGCTGCGGCGCACAAAATTTGGTCAAAATGGGGTCTTCATAGTGATTTGGAAGAGCTCACAAAATCAATTTAGTCGATCTAAAAAAAGTTCGACAAAATTTTCGAAAATGTTTTGAAAATCCCACCCCCCCCCCCCCCTCGAGAAAATCCTAGATCGCCCCTGAACCTAGGTAACACTTTTTTGGAAGAACAAAAGAATTTTTGAGGTCTACCAAAACAGTACAAGATCCCATTTTATCAAAATTATCAATTATCAGCGCCGCCATTTTGGGCATTTATGGAAGGTTTTGACCAGCCCCGCAACGAGCTACACCTGATAACCTTTCGAAGCTTTATTTTTCTTGAGTCAGAAAGTAAAGGTACTCAGAATTAGGTAGAGTGCATTCTATTTTGTGTTCATGTTTAGTCAGGGCGCAACTGTCGACAGTGCCTATCAAGTTAGACGACACCAGTGCCATCAAAGTTCCAGAACTCCCTTGGACCAAGGGTGCAGACTCTTCAGGTCCAACTCTGAAACAGATCATGAAACAGTCTATTCAATCAAGAGAGGGCGAGTCGGATTCATCTCAGACTCAGACGAATGTAGTGACGAACGAGGTCGAAGTATTTGACCCCAGTTTGGGGTTGAACTCTTTTTACGAGTCAGCAGTAACCAGTATCAATGACAATCCGAAAAGCAGTGAAGTTGACATCGACAATCTCAATCGAGGTGGCAGTGTAGATGATGATGGTGCTAATTTGTGCTCACTTCCTCATTCCAAAGAGGTGCCATTTGAACAAGATGAACTAGGCGTGGACGCCGAGTTGCCGTGAGTAATTTGAAGAAAGATAATTTCAGGAAAATCACAAACTTTTCAAAATATTTCCTGTTCCTGCTGGGGCCAATATTTCACTCTAGTCCAGCTCAGAGTATTTATCTGACCCATAAATCTCATCGTTTTTCCAAGCACGTAAAAAAGCAATGTTGACGTCAATAAAAACAGTGTTACAAACTTTGAATAAAGGCTAATGATTTTTAGAAAGCCTTTGCCTCCAATAGGCGCTCGAGTAGCCAGGCCTGCACGTCCAAAAAAGAAACCGCCAACGAAGGCTGCCTTAAACAATCCAGCGGCTCGCTTGAGCTATGTCGAAACAGCTACTTCGCTTGAGGCTACTGCGAACAAACAGAATACACCAAGTGCTATTCACGTGGAGGGTCTCAACCCGGCTCAGAGACGAAGTATTCTCACGGAAGCTGCCGTGAAAGGGTTGGAGGCGAAGGAGAATTTCGGGTCGATCAAGTTGACGAAAATGGAAACGAACAAAGTGAAACATGAAAATCGCTCTTTGAATCCGTATAACAATGCTCCTATGTTGATGATGGTGAAGGGAAGATATCATGTGCAGGTATTGGAATCTTCAATGTTTTTAGTTTGCCATTTTGTTTATGATTACAACTTGAAATAGTGGTTATATCTCACCAATTTTGGCTGTATTGTTGCCAGTTTTTGAAATTTTGCCTTTGGGTATCCTTTTTCTCAAAGATTATTATGGATACCTAGTTGGACAAATCGTGTTTGCTATTTGCAAAGAGATGCTCTATGTGCGTTTTGTAACTGCTACTAAAAATATGACGTTTTTACAATAGCGAGAGCAAGTGTTTTGCAATCGGGTTCTAGACTTTTTCACAGTGAATAATTTAGTGCTCTGGACTCATTCATTACCTTAGGCCTGGCGCTGGTTGAAATCCCAACAGTCCTCTTGACCAACAGAAATATTTGGAGCATGTTTATGTTTTAAAAACCCGTCCAATTCGAAGTTTTATTTTCTTGGCTGTACAGTTGCCGTATTAACCGTACAATCTCCACCCCTAAGTGATATGCCGTAGAAGGCCCTCCCCAAGCATGTAATAATTCTGTATAAAATATGCATACAAACGAACTGGCTTATACATTTTTCATGTGAGATTGCATTTGTATGCTGTTAATTACTCAAATTAATGTTCCATTTCAATTTTTTTTAGTAGTATGGTTAATTTTTGAACGAATCTAGGCTATACGATTTTGTATGATTTTTTTTACATTTGAAAGGTTTTTCGGGTTCGGCTTAGAAGCTGCATGTTGCGTCATTTGTTTGGCAAAATCTTTTCACGCTGGGTATGACTTCCAGTTTGGTGACCAATTTTTTGCAGACCATTGACAGATGTTAAAAGACGCTCAGTGTAAGCCAAGCTTCCTTAATGAAAAGAAATCTCGTATTATGTTAAGAAAATTATCAACCTCAAAAACAGAACAGTCTAAAGTAGCGGCAAAACGGATTTAAGTGCCTAAGAGCACTCGTGTGGAATGTAAGCGTAGAGGAGGAAGCGGTCGCTACTTGAAAATGACGCGGTTGAAGTTAGTGTTCTGACATGCCTATTGTTTTTGAGTCTGCTGAAAGATTGGTCTGCTAAAAACCATTCTGCTAAAATACCTGACACCTTCTATGCTCAGGGGTATCCTTTTTTTGCACATTTTGTCGGTTTAGTTTCCGCTTTTTGATTGTTTTCATAAAGCTAGGTTAACGCCACCAAATGTCTTAATTGATATTTTAAAATCAGTCATCTATGCAAATTGTAATATAAAACTTTTCCGCAACTAGCGCTATGCATGCAGGAATAACTTAAGTTGATAGTATTTTGGATTTTTCTTGGTAGGTACGTCTGGTGGCGCCAACCGTGCGTTCCATGAATGAGTCAGACTGCTTCGTGGTTGTAACCAAGACAGACGTGATGGTATGGAAAGGTCACGTGAGTAACATTGTGGAACAGAATAAAGCGATGGAGTTGGGAAAGTTGATTTGTGACAGGAAACAACTGGGCTGTGAGGCTGATACTTTTGAAGTGATTGAGAGTGGAAAAAATTTGTGTGACGAAAAGGCGCTGAAGAAGAAGTTCCTGAGGATTTTAGCTTCTGCAAATGACAATCAATTGTAAGTTCTATAGTGATGTGCTTTTGTGTTTGCCACTGTGGCTCTTATTACTTATTTTTTCTTTTTTTTTAAATATTTCTCACCAAAAATTTTTGTTGCCTATGATCAGGCGCGGAAAATTAGTATAGATTGTCTTTAGAAAAATTTAAAGGTCAGTCAGCCAAAAATGGACATCTCAAAGTAGTACAAAGGGATGACCCTTTGGGTCGGCAGGGGGTCGAATCCTCCCATTTAAATACGCTACTGCCTATGATGATGAGGTATCATTGCACCGTGAAAAATCAGTTGCGAATAACTCACACTGGAACAAGATTTTGGTGAAACTTAAAGTTTGCTAAGAAATGCAAACCTGTTTTAACACACAGGGGCGGACCTAGGATTTTCTCAAGGGGGGGGCGGATTTTAACAAAAAAAAAGAGAAAAAATTAGCCGACCTTTTTTCGGTCGACCAAATTAACTTTCCGAGCACTCCCAAATAATCAGAAAGACCCCATTTTGACGAAACTTTCTGCACCGCAGTCGAATTTTTGAAACAGACAAAAACAGGTGTTCTGAGGCTTTTTTGGAAAATATTGCCTACAAAATTGTGTTTTTTTTTTGGCGCGCGCTTCTCCCTCAAAATTGGTATATTTTCGGGTCAGTCAGCCAAAAATGGATATCTCAAAGTAGTACAAAGGGATGACGCTTTGGGTCGGCAGGGGGTCGAATCCTCCCATTTAAATACGCTACTGCCTATGATGATGAGGTATCATTGCACCGTGAAAAATCAGTTGCGAATAACTCACGCTAAAGTTTTAATTTCAGCAAAAGTTTCAATTTTCAAGGCTTATTTTCAACTTTTTTTTTCTTATTTCACTTTAAAGAGCTGCTTCGCCTCTGTGTTTCAAATTGGGTTAATTTCATCAAAAATGTCAATCATGAATTGTTTTAGGAAGTCAAAGAGATTTAAGGGCATCTATTTTTTCTACTTGCGTTCATTAGCTCTTTTTCCAACTGTCTGTTGGCTATGTTTGAGGAGGTGTCAATGAACGAATTGAAGACACTTATTTAGGTTGTGTGGCTTTTCAAGTTTTTGAGGTTTAATTAGTTTTCAAGTTTCGTTCAAATTCAGGGAAATTTACGCTCTCCAATTACCAATGCTGAAATGGCGCATAAATACGTTAAAAATTGATAAGTGTAAAAACTGGATTTTAACTAATAGGCTTTCCAGCATAAACAAATTTACTTGTTGACTCAGCTTTCTAATTAACCTTGCATTAAACAAGGGTGTTGGATGAGCCAGGCAAGTTTCCCGTGCGTGTAATTTTTTGAGGGGTAGTTTAATATTTTTCGGCAGTTTTTAAGTTTTTTTTATATATTTTTTTTGGCTTAATGGGCGTTTGCTCAAAAACTTGAAATGCTTTGTTTCCAATTTTATAGCAAATTTTTGTTTGCTCAAAAATTTGTAATGCTTTGTTTCAAATTTTTGAGCAAATTTTCAAACTTTTGTTTCAAATATTTGCCTTAATTTGGCTTTAGTAATGCTGTGTTTATTCTTCTTATTTGTCCTGGTTGTTTAAAATGGTTGTTATTCAAGACAAAGATATATAAGTTTTGGTAGATCTAGTTTTTCTCGACGTTTTCAAAACTTTTTTCCGACTTAGCTGCTTTCGTCTCATCATATTTGTGGTATGCTCTATTTGTGGTGTATCGGAAATCAAGTGGTGCGCAAAGCTCTGCTCCGCCTCCGTGTGAATCCCCCTCTCCGCAAAAATCTTTGATCCTGAAATATTTGATCATGTGCTCCCCTCCGCAAAATCTTGATCATGTTCCCCTCCGCAAAAATCTTTTTTCAATAGGTTTCCTGCAGATCATGAAAGATTCCTGCAGCTGCGATTAGCAAGCGTTATCAAATCGGAATCTAGATTTTTTTGTTTCGGGTTAGCAACTAGTTCAACAAAATTAGTTAATTCAAATGCTGCTTAATTTCATGAAATTTCAAACAAAACTAATTTATCTAGTAGTGAATAGGTGGGAGTATTTTGGTCATTAATTATTTTTTCTTAAAAAATTGTTTTTTTTTGGATTTGTGGTTCTCGGCCTAGTTTCCGTCGGCTGTCTTTCCATTTTTTAAACGGCATTTTTTTCCTCTGTTACTATTCTTCATCGGCCTGCTTTGTGAAGCATGGATTTTATTTTTACTCTAATTTTTTTAAATCTATTATATATTTAAATGCGGGCTTCACTATCTCGCCATGTTTAAGCTTTTTCAACGTATTATTTTTGCATGTTTAAGCTTTATCGTATATTGCAATGGTTAAGAATTTTTTTTCGATTTTCCAATTTGATTTTAGTGGTTATTTTACCGAGTTTAAATTAAGCAGCCCAATATCGAATTAGGGGTTGCAAATTTGGCCTCCAATTTTGAGTGCCCGAATCATTTTAGTTAACGAGATAAGACGATTTTTGAGATTTTTTCAAAAATTTTCAGAAATTTCAAATAACAAAATAATTTACAAAACTTGAAGTTCCCAACCCTTTAGTTGGGTGCTGTCAGAGTACTCTAAGGAGTTACAAATCTTGCCTCCAAATATGACTGTTCAAATCCTTGTAGTTTTTGAGATATGACGTTTTTTGTGATTTTTCAAAAAACTTATATTAATTTTTTTTTCGCAAAATCTGAAATTACCAACCCTGTACTTGGGTCCTGTCCGAGTATTCTCAAAGATTGCGTATCTTGCCTCGAAATATGACTGCTCAATTCTTAGTAGTTTTCGAGATATGATATTTTTTGTGATTTTTTCAAAAATTTTCAGAAAATTTTATTTAATTTTTTCTCAAAATTTGAATTTCCCAATCTTGTAGTTGGGTGCTGTCAGAGTACTGTAAGGAGTTACAAATCTTGCCTCCAAATATGACAGTTTAAATCTTTGTGGTTTTCGAGATATGACGTTTTTTGTGATTTTTCAAAAAAAAAAATTTCAGAAAACGTATTAATTTTTTTTCGTAAAATCTGAAATTCCCAACCCTGTAGTTGGGTCCTGTCAGAGTAATCTCCAAGATAGCGAATCTTGCCTCCAAGTATGACTGCTCAGTTCTTTGTAGTTTTTGAGATATGACGTTTTTTGTGATTTTTCCAAAAATTTTCTGAAAACTTCAGAAAGTTTAAATTAATTATTTTTTCAAAATTTGAAATTTCCAACGCTATAGTTCTGTATTGTCAGGGTACTTTAAAGAGTTGCAAATCTTGCCACAAGCGACTGCTAAACGCGACTGCTTCAATGCATTTAGCTTCCGAGATCTGACGTTTTTTGACTTTTTCAAAATTTCTCGAAGAACTTATCTACAAAGAAATTCAAAAAATTTGAATATACTAACTTGATGAAGATACAACCTTATTGTCAGCGTACACCCAGGCGTCTCAAATCTTGCCTCTTAATATGAATGCTCAAATCCTTTTAGTTTCCGAGATAAGACGTTTTTTTTTATTTTTTTTTTCGGAAACTTAGGTTTAAAAAAATTCACAAAATTTTGGGATTCCTAACCCTATAATAGGGTGCTCTTAGTGGTTGCAAATCTGGACTCCAAAGTTCTCCAGAGGCCCATTAAGTTTTCGAGATGACGCTTTTAAAATGGGAACTAAAAATGTAAAAGTTCGAAATTACCAACCCTGTAATTGGGTGCAGTCAGAGTACACTAAAAGTTTGCAGATGTTGTTTCCAATATATGCGGTTTTTCATGAGCTGTCGTAAAATTTCGAAGCACCTAAGGTGCGTTAAACGCTAGTATAATTTAAATTTTTGTAATTTGCCATTTTACCAAGTCTGATTTCAATTAAATTTTTGTAAATTTTTTTTTCGCTTAAACGGTTTCGGCTTAGTTGTATCGGCTTAGTCAATTTGATTTGCGTAGATTTGAAGGCCGAAAAAATACTGTTGGACAAAATCAGGCAGTCTGAAAATGTATGGGTTACGGTTTTTTAATTTGTTTTTGAGGCGCTTTCGAATTATTTTTTTTTCGTTTTTGCAAAACTTAGTTTGGTAAAAAACGACAGTTTCGATTTTCAAAAAAAGGATATCAATGAGAAAACTCCTGCTTATCTGTGTGCCTGGATAACTTTCTATTCTCCTTTTTACTTTACCCTACTCTCTACAGCCTTAGAAAAATTCTGGGGGGGAATATTGGGGCGAATATTTGACCCAAATTTTCAAATTTTTTCTCGTTTTCTCAAAAACTACTTAAGCAAATATGGTGTTTTGGGTTCAATTGATATAATTTTTGTGGATAGTTGTTCTGTTAATGCGAATACGCCCATTTTTTTCATACAAAAAGTTATTGCCCTCAAAACAAAATTTTTATACTTTTTTAACCGTTTTTTTTTTTAAATTTTTTTGTCTTTTCTCAAAAACTGCTCTCCCTAAATCTAAAAAAATGGGTTGAATTCAATTAATAGGTTGTGTAAAGCTTCTCTGAATCATTGACTGCGCCTTTTTTCATACACAAAAGTCTCTCGAAAAAGTTATAACGTGATTTTTGTACCGTATTTTAAAACTATTTGACTTCTCTCAAAAATTACCCTCCCAAATCTTGAGCTGATGTGTTCAATCGAAAAAACAGTTTGTGTGAATCTTTTCTGCATAAGCGGATTTTCCCAAAAATTTTTAAACACAAGATATGTTCCTCGAAAAAGTTTTTTTTTTTCGTTTTTGTACCGTTTTGTGAAGCTTTTTGATTTTTCTCGAAAACTACCCAGCTAATTCTTAGGTTAAGTGTTCAATCGAGAAACTCAATTTTTGAAGTTTTCTCTGCTTAAGCTGCGACGTGTTTTTTTGCAGAAAAATGTTATGGATTTCGAAAAGTCGAGTTTTGAATGTTAGACCGTTTTTTTTAGAAACTACCCTATGAAATCTGAGATGAAGGGTTTCATGGAAAGAACCGCTTGCGATACTTTTTTTACAGATGCGGTGACTCCTCAATTTTTTTTTGAAGGAATGTGATATCTCACCTCCTATTGCGCAGAAATTTTTATTCTTAATTGTTTCAGTAGAGAAACAACTAAGGTTTTGGCAAAATCCAATTTTTAAAATTTCCAAAATCAGTTGAAAAATTCTAAAATTATCAGACAGTTTCTTCTAGGTTTAGCTGGGCCGCTAGATATCTTTCATTGGGACCTACGAACATTTTAGTTCGCCTACAATATTTTCTTTCAACATTTTTTTTTAGATTTCGTATTTTTTATGTTCGTGTTGTATCGCAAGTGGTGCGAAGCTCCGCTTCGCCACTGTGTCAAGAATTCACATTTTTCTAGCTTTCCTTTGGATTCATATTTTTCACACCCTACATTCCTGGTAATTTAGATTGTGCTCAACCCTGATAAGCCTATCAGAATAATGTCCTTTTGAACTTTTGAGTTTTTTAAATATTGATGGTAAAATCTAGCCTCTTGTTGCTGTTTTAAGCGAAGAGGAAAGTAGCATGATGAGTGTGTGCGAAGATGTTGAAGCAGAAGACGTGTGGTACGAGGACTGTATCACAGCCACGAATAAAGTCTATGAAGTGGACACTACGAACAACAATGCGGCCCTGTTTCTTCTCTTAGATAGCAGCTGCACCTCCCTTTCACATAGTCTACTGCAGGATTGTCAATTTTTTAAAAAACACATAATCTGAGATAAATCTAAGTTCGTGAAAAGATCTCTGAAATAACTTTTCTGGAAAATCCGGCTAGAATCCAAACATTTAATGTTTTTTTTATCACTAAAGAATAAATCAGAATTTATTCCTTGTACATGTATAATTTTTGCTGGAGTTTTCTGCTGTCGGATTTTTAAAAATTTTACAAGCTCAAAATATTACATTTCAAATATGACAATCCTGTTCTGCTGTAGTCGGACAAGAGTCTGGTGTTTGACTTTGGAAGTGAAGTGTATGTGTGGTTCGGAAAAGATGCCACTGTTAGGGACCGTAGCATTGCTCCCCTTCTATTGACCCAACTGGTGGACAAGGGCTATGATTACAGGTCAGTGATGGCTGTTAATCTGAAGTTATTTGGAGAACCTTCCAATTCAGTTCTAAAATCTTACAAAGGAATAAGTGCGAAAATTATTCAGTTCAAAACGGGTTGATTAATTGACAAATTTAGCGCATTCGGCTCTTCGGAAAACAAAAAATGCACCGAACTCCTGAATGCAGTAAAATTTTCAATATGCCCGATATTGTTGCTTATCGACGCCCTGAATTGTTTAGCTTCATTAACTTCCAAAATTAAACTGAAGCTGCATCTTTAATGCAGTTTTAAAAAAAAATCAAACTTTTTGAACTAGATTTATACAGTAAGTGATAATTTCATCATGGTTATTTTAGGAGACAAGATGGAACGCAGGACAAATCAGTCGAATATGTTCTGTGTCCTCTTTACCCGCTTGATGACGACACGCCCCTCTACTCTGAGAAGAGACCGGCCTGGGTGATCTGTGGGAAGGTGAATGAGAATATGGAAACACTTCTGTTCTCCAACAAGTTCGCAGACTGGCCAGAGACTGGATTCATGAAGGAAGTCAGAACGGCTAAGAACTTCACGGTATGAAGTCAGAATTCAGTCAGATCTCAAGTTGACTCGTTTGATGAGACGAAATTATTTTTTGGTCACACTCCAGGCATGAACGATGGTGTTTTTTTTTGCTGTTGTAATTATGCTTGTAATTTTAAATTCAAATTAATTGAAAATCTAGAGCATTTATCTTCGAGGCAAAACACCCAGATGAAAGATTCTCAGCTCTTTAAGGCGAATTGTTGTCGTGCTGCTGAATACAAACTGCATGATTTTGATAGTTTGTCAAAACAAGTAATACTTAATGAAGAAGGAATAGGATGAGAATATACACCTAATATTCCAAAAAAATAATATTCCAAAATAATAGTTCATTGCTATCTTTTACTTAAGTGATGTTTCTGCTGTCAGGACGAGAAGTTTCAGAAGATAGAGTTGAACCCTATCCGGGACTATGACTTCCGGGAGCTGATGAAAGCGCAGGACCCCTTAGAAAATGGGCTGGTTGTAGAGGCAGTCAACGTGGGCAGAGGGGACTACTGGAAGGACCCCATCGAACTCAGGTTGGAAATTGAAGCGGCTTTTTCTTATTTAGACAACCGCCAAACGTGCCTGTGTTATACAGTGAACATTGACTTGACGAGAAAATTTAGGTTTAAAACATCAGTAGCGGGTTTGTGGGGCTGGTGGCGGACAAAGCACACGTCTCCTCGTGGATTCGACCCCCTGACTACCCAAAGGGGACTACCCTTTGGCTCTATTTTAAGGCCTCCATTTTTTGCTGGCTGACCCTATAATTTTTTTGAAGACGCCTTTGGCAGCAACAGTTATTTTTTGAGGGGGAAGAGTGCGCCGAAAAACACGATTTTTGGTTCAAAACTGTCCGAAAAGTCCTTGAAACGCCTTTTTTTAAAAAAAATTCGCCTGCGGTGCAAACAGTTAAGCCAAAACGGTATTTTGACCGCTTTGGAGGAGCTCGGAAAATCAATTTGTTCTATCTAAAACAAAAGGTTGACAAAACTTTAGAAACCCCCCCCCCCCCCCGCCCTCGAGAAAATTCTAATCCACCGCTGTTCAACATGCTAAGTTTTGCTAGAAAACGACTCCATGAACAATTTTGAATAAAATTAAGATATGTGATTTTTTGATAGAAAATTTGCCGACTGAGAAATGCATTTTATGGCATGAATTATGATCCGAGCGGAAAAATGAGTTATTTATATAGTGAAGACACATTAGTCTGCTTTATTCGGTATGAAATCGAAAAGAAGTTGTGATTTGAAAAAAAGAGCTAGTAAAAATTTGTTATTTTTCCTCTCTAGGGTTCCTGTTTTCGTTCAAGCTAGAGTAATAATTTTTTGTAGAGCCCACAAAGTGATCACTACAGGAGTGAAGTGTTGGCCTGTGAGTGGGAGTGAATTGAGGTCGCCTCTAGACGAAACAGTAGACCACGTGGGGCTGTTTAGAGACGATGAAATTTACATTGTCAGGTGGAGCTTCTACACTGAACTCACCGGCATCAGGTCAGCTCCAACTGATAACTTTATAAATATCTGGTAATAAAAATACGAATTGAGCTGGAAGTTAATTCAATTTAAAAAAGCAGCAGATGCAATGCTCACGCACGCAATCTCTGTTCAACTGGTATGCGAAGATATCAATTACATCTGCATCTGGCGTACACCACTGTTAGGACCAAAATTAGCAGCTGAGCAAGTCGGAATTCCAAGCTGATTTTAGAACACTGAAAGGCGTGAAGCAGCGTGAAAATATGACAAAGCAGCCACCTAAGGACGAGAAAGTGGCCTACTTCTTCTGGCAGGGCAAGCGAGCTAGTAAGCTGGACCTGGGAACCTCGGCTCTGAAGGTGGTGGATCTGGACTTGGAGGGTGGAAAACAGATGCGAGTGGCTGAGAGCGAGGAGCCGGCTGCATTCCTCAGACTGTTCAAAGGACATATGCTAGTTCAGAGTTCTGCTGTGTTGGAACGAAATCCAAGTAAGTATGATAAGTTGAGTGTCAATGAACGTAATAATGAACCTTATGGTCATGTTAATTTTCTGTTGTTTTTTTAAATTCAAGTTTAATTTTTTAAAACGAAACTAAATTACGATCTCCAATTGCGAGTGTTCAAATAGCGCAAAACACATGGACGAGTTTCAGTTTCAAAATGGGTATTATTTTACAGAATTTCCAGCGGAATCAAAAACATAAGCGATTGATCCTGTTTTCTTTTTTTTTGGGTTAGCTAAAAGCTGTCAATCATAAAAGATTCTTGAAATAAGTCTAAGTTTTGATTCGGGGTATTTATTTTATTTACACATGTGAACTATGTGTTATATTCCGCATCTACTTTTTTCCTATCTAAATTGCTAACAAAAATTGTTTAGTTTGGCGGCAATGTTGCGGCATAATATGTGCAGTTTAATAGCATGTGGTAAGTGGTCTCCGCTTTATCAGTGGCTAGTGTTTTGGTTTTGGAAACGTTAGTGGCTCTGTTCTGTAGGACAGACTAGTTTGATTATTGAGGCCATTGGTTCGATTCCCGTAGAAGGTAAGTATTTTACAAATAAATTTTTTTTTGTTTTTTCTTTTTTGATTGCTTTTTAAAGCTACTTCTTGGCGTTTTGTCGCTTGTGTTTGCGAAGTGTAACTTTGCCGTGGAGTTTCGTTTTAACACATGCATTTTTAGTCTTAAGAAAATCTCCTATTGATGTCCAAATACTGGTCATGCATTTTTGATTTGTTGTGCAAAGTTCGAGAGTTAGCGGAGTGATTTTATTTTTATATAGGTCGCAATGATTTTTTTTTTCAGGAAAGTTTGTTCAGGCTCAAAATTCTTCGAAAGTTCAGATTTTTTTAAAAATTAATTCAATTTTTTTCAATTTTGTTGCGTTCCTCGACTATTTTCCAACTGTATATTGGCTGTGTTTTTGTTTTTCATTCCTTAAGCATGGTTTATAGGCAGTTTTTTCTGACCCTAAAATTTTTTCACCCTTTTATTCTCAGCAAACTTGACTATGAATTTGCGTTGTGAATAATTGAATTATGTCGTTCTTTGCAAAATGAACAAATTATTGAATCCTTAGGATATTTGCTTAACGGTGGAGTAGATAGAGTCTTTTCGATTTGGTATTGCCCCATGTTTACACTAGCTAGCGTAGTGTTATATTACGAATTAGCTCTTTGAATCCAACTCGCAGTAAAAAATGCTATTTTTGGTGGTAATTTTGCTGCATATCAATGACACTCTAATAGTATCAGGGGCGGATCTAGGATTTTCTCGAGGGGTTGGGCGGATTTTCAAAAATATTTCGAAAATTTTGTCAACCTTTTTTTAGGTAGACCAAATTGATTTTTTGAGCTCTCCCAAAGCACTTGATAGACCCTGTTTTGACCAAATTTTGTGCGCCGCTGGCAAAATTTTGAAAAAAAAACATGCCAAAAATTTGCTTTTAAAGGCTTTTTTTTTTTTGAAATTTTTCACCAAAAAATTGCGCTTTTTCGGCGCGTGCTCCTCCCTCAAAATTAATATATATATTGGCGCCTTTAGAAAAATTTTTATGGTCCATCACCAAAAATGGATATCTCAAAACAATACAAAGGGGGACCCTTTGGATCGACAGTGGATCGAATCCTTGAAGAGAGCGTTCTTCCCCCCTCCGCCAAATCCGCCACTGAATAGTATGTGGAAACGGGATCACATTATACTCGCAACCTCCAAATAAGCGGTTCGATTTCGGTCGACTGGTTTTTTCAGAGCTTATTTTTGCCCCTTTTTCCTTGCTTAGAGCTATTTTTGCCTTTTTCTTGCTTGTGTTCGCCACTTTAAATAAGCTTCGGCTCTGTAAATAATCATTTTTGTCCTATTGCCCGAAAGGTTTATTCAACAAACTAATTTATTATTTCATACAAAACGTTGCATTTGCTATTTTAGCTCGAGCTGAATGGTTTGATTTATTTTTCATTTAATTCGCTTAAAAACTGTGACACTCGGTTTTCTGTATCTTGTCTAAAAATGCACATCTTTAAAGAAATTTCAATGTAAGTTGCTTCTACGAGTTGAGCAGAAGTTAATTCAAAATACAGTACTAATAATATATCATTCAATCTGATCTAATGAATATGACATAGGAATCAAGAGCTGGACAGATTATTAGTAACAGGCAATCTAATTATTTAGATAAGTTGAACATGGGATATTTAGTCGTAAGTTGTTGAAGAGTCTACATCTTCTTGTTTTTTTAAGCTTTGAGACTGTTCTACGTGCAGGGACCATGTGACGAAGAGAGACATCTGATAGAAGTGGAACACATCAAAGACTACTTGCTAAGACCCTACTTGTGCTACGTGGCCTTAAAAATCAACTGGCAGGAGCGAAACTGTTGTTACGTCATAAGAGGACCCTTATGTAATAGTGCCGATGCGGAGTTTGCGAAGCGTGAATCGTCGAACTTTCTGGATAATAGGTCAGAATCTTATACAGTATCTTTTGAGCTCCTCAGAATCTTATGTTTCAGTAATTTTTTGATGTTTTGTATTTGCAAAAAAAAGATGTTTTGTATTTGCAAAAAAAGAATCAAAAACAGCGTTTTTATTGTGGTATTGTTTTTCAGAGCTGGCAGAAAGTTGATTGTTTCATCAACTGAATCGACAATTGTTGAAGAAATGTCTTGGAGTGATCTGAAATCAGCCCCGAAAGAGCTGTGCAGACTTTTGCCTCAGATAAGCAAGGATGAATTTTTTGAGACCCAATCAAATTATCGCAAAAGACTCATTCTTCTCACAAGTGTGACCAGAAAGGCAGGTAGCTTCGCTTTCCAGGAAGTCAACACGCCTTTTCATGAATCAGGGTACCATTGCAGTTTGCCGTTCATACAGACGCAGCTTTATCATCAAATACAGCCAGGTATGAGGATTCAAACTTGACTCGTTGAAAGGGTGCTTGAGTCAATAATATCTAGGATTTTAGGTATTAAATATTCAATTAGTTTATCACCTAAGATGATATGGTCTTGGGTTTTTATAGAACACGAAAGTGACCCAAAACAATGAAGGTCAAGGTGTGAAAGAAAAAGTTGAGCAGAGTTATGAACAATAAAAGGAGTTTTAAGGATAATTTGGACTAAAACAATTTGAATAATTTATAAACCAATGGGGTTACTGACTGTATCCTGGGTTTGATCTGAATACGAACAGACGTATAATTTTAGCATTCCTTCTTTACGACTGTGGCAACTATCTATTCCTCTGGCAGGGACCAGCCAGTGCCAACCACCCCACAGATAGCCAAGGAGCAGTGGACTGGCTGGAACAGAGACGCAGTGTCAATTCATCTCCGGAACACTCTGAACCCCAGGGACGAATCTCACCCGAAAGTCCAGTCGCGGGATCTGTGAACAGACGTTTCATCGCTGAACGAAAGCGGGCCCTGGAGACGGCAAAGAATTATGCCCAAGGTTAAAGCGATGCGAAGAGTCTTTGTGATGAAATTTTAACGTCATCTGCTGAATACCCGTAGTCATAACAAAATTTAAATCATATCATGATCTGAATGTTATGCTCCCACCATTTGATGGTGTTTTAGTTTTTCCTTCTTAAGAGTAATGAACGTAGTGAAGACTCTTATATAGGTCTTGTTGAATTTTTTTTTTGCAAGAAAAGTCTTGAAAGTCTCTAATAACTACAGATGTGCATTCATACATATTGATGCATTTATGAATGCACTTAAGTATAAATGCACTTTTTGAATTCAATTGAAATTCATCTGCTGAAAGTGACGTAAATAGCCTTCTCCAAAAAGGAACGTGGAAATGGCGCAAAAAATGTGAAAGATTTCTAGTTTCGGAAGTGGAATTTAATTTTAAGATTTCCAGCGGAATAAAAACTTTACTTCTTGATTCAGTTTTCTCTAGTTAAGTTCAAATTATCAAAAAAGCGCCAATCGTAATTTGTTGTAGAAATTCGAAGAGCTTAGGGGCATCTATTTTTTTCTTTGAAATTCGAAAGGTGAGATTTTTCAAGAAAGTCAGTGTTTTTTATGTTTACTTGCGTTCATTACTTTTTTCCAATCTTCGACTCGCTTTATGTTTTCCGCGCATGTTTTCCAAATCAGGTACCACAAATAATCATAGGAATAGGTCGATTGGTATCATAATGAAGCCTTTGCAGTTGTGATTCAAACGACATTAAACATGTTGAAAATCATTTTGTCAGTTTCAAGATAATAAGGTGAGCGCGCTGACTTAGAATAGCTTAGTTATGCTTAATTTAAGCCTTAAAAACATAGTTTTACTTGAGTAGAGTCGTTTTTTGGAGTTTTTTAAGCCCCAATTTGGGAATCAAAAACTTCAAAATTCATGCAAGAAAAATTGACAATTTTTAGATTTTTTTTTTCGTTTCTCTAGTCATTTTTCTACAAAAACTGTTTTCTATTTGGGTTATTTTTATATGACCGACGAATATGCCTAAGTTTTGTTAGTTCGTTCAGGTATTTTATCACGCCACGCAGAAAAAAAAACGATACTAATTGGGATATTTTTTTAAGACTGGTCGGAACATTCTGTGCTTATTGCACAGTAATCCGCTAACCTTGTTGGATATTGGCTTGGCACAAAAAGCTGTTTTTAGAATAGATACCAATACAAAATATAGGACCATCAGTTTTGGTCAAGGAACAAGAATACAGCATCAAAGCAACGCAAATTTGGCTTGTTTTAAATCGAAATGAGTTAGTCATGAAATGAACCAAAACTCGTAGCAATGCATATCAAGTTTTCTGATATCGCGAAAGGTTAAGCTCAAAAATCTTTGTGTTGTTTTGTTATCTCGAAGACTGGAAGCGCCGCTGGTGTTACAATTACTTTGTCAATCGGGGGCTTTTTCTGAGATAGACTGCAGACAGTTGCTATTATGTTGTTATTGACGACCACTTAAGAATTTTTGAGTCTTTTTCCATTTTCTGCTCAATTAATCTTCATTTGAGCGACAAGTTAGTTTGTTAGCAGAGCCTTTGGATTGCAGGGTAGAATCGGACAAGATGAATGTGAACAGTGTAAATTTGATAAAACTCCCTGGGAAAAAGACTCTGTCACACTGCTAAATACCTCGATACAATTACAAAGCCTAGATATTTTCGCGATTCAAAAAAAAAACATAACTAATTTTGGGTCTTCTGTACCATTATCGAAGGTATCCTGTGATGGATCGCACGCAAATTGCTCTAATGTTGTGATTGACGGCCACTAATTGAATTTTTGAGTCTTGTTACATTTTCTGCTCAATTTAACTTGCATCTGAGCGACGGAAATACTTTGCGTGTATGTGTTCACTGCGTGAAAAATGATCGTTTTCTCGGGTTATTGATTTAAAGTTACATTTATAGGATTTTTATGGGAACCTTTCTAGGGAATATCATCTTCTCGGTTTCTTTCGGCTTTTTTTTATGAAATCATGGTGGGCGACAAAAGTGGTCTTCTGATTCTGTTGAGATAAACCCTCTTACGGTTGACTCACTTTAAAAAATATTTCCTCAATTATAAGAAAGTTCATGAGATTTTGAAATAATTTTTTGTTTTTACTTTGCTACAGCATATTTAAAATTGGGGTCTGCAACTGAACATTTTGAACATTCTGCTAAAATGTAAGATTCAGTTCGAAAGTCAAAGTCGTCTGGTTTCGTGCTTCTCTGTCCATTTTCAGTTCATTATTGACATTTTTTGATCTTGTCTGCCTGCGAATTGCAGCATTGTCTATGTTTCTTTATGTTTTATTGGTTACATGACAAAAGATCCCTTACCTTAAGATCCCAAACGAGAAGATCCCAGTCAATAAGATACCATTCCAAAAGATACCTCGTTCTAAAATCGCCCACGACATAAGATACCATAATAAAATAACAAAGAACCTGAGAATTGAAAATAAAGCGGTTAATCGATCAAAGCAAAAACAAAGCGTCGGTTAAAATCAAAGAAACGGCAAAATTTTTGCTGCACAAATTTCGAACATAAATGACCTTGCTAATCACTTGGCTTTTAAAATGAAACTCAAACTTCAAAACAGCTTGGACTTCAATTGAACTTGACAAGGATTTCAAATTAATCAAAACCAACTTTGCCAAAATTGGCCTGATTTTCCATCAAGTCGGTACAAAATTGAAATTGAGTTTTTGCAAAATTCTAACGCTTTGAAATCATTTTCATTACGAATCACTTGTCATTCTATTTGATAAAAAATATCAATTCTCAATTTTGATCATGTTTTTTTCGCTAAGCACAATACTCAAAGGGCCGTCAGGCCCCTACCCCCAACCTAGCGTCCCGTAAAAAAGAAAGAGCAATTGCTCTGGGATCAAGCTGCTAGAGACAGCATTTTCGAATGCGAGTCGTAGTATTGCGTTTCGGCTTTCTCCGGGAGGGTGCAAGGAGACGTCTATAAAAAAAATTGATCAAACAAATTTAAATTTAAGAAAAATTAAGCAAAAACTAAAACAAAATTTAATAGGTTAAATGGGCAAGTGAACGGATATAAGACAATAAGTTAGAGTCTGTGTACGAACTTGTTATCTGTTGAACTTTTTCATTCAGATCACGGTATTTCTTCCGGGATAAGTTGATAGTGCCGCTGGATGCCTTCAAAATGTTGAACTTTTGATTGTAGGAATCCAGTTGAATTTTTTCGAGAAACGTATATATTGAAGGATGGCTGCCGTGAAACAAAGCGGTTACACCTGAAAATAGCATCCTTTAATGTCAGTTTCGTAATGAGAAGTAAAAGCACTCAGCGCCGCAATTTCAAAGTCGATCAAAATTCTTTCCGGGGTTACGTCACCGATAAGCGATTTAAGTGCGGTTAGGAATTTGTTATAGGTTGATAAGTGCTTATTGCTGAGCAGAGCGTAGACGCAAGGTGGATAAAACCCGCCAATCTGGATGTGTACAGTGTACAGCTGGTAAAACTGACTGGGGCAAGTTTTGAAAGTACCGTCTACAGGCCAGTTTTGTTGTACAATTTAAGTGCATTGAGGTTCTCAATATCGCCAAAAATTAACGTTCCGTATCTTGTTTTCCGCTATCAAAAAGACAAAATTGCCTAAAACGATCGGGTGTTTCGAAATGACGGTCATCTGTGGCAATAGTGGGCAGGGCTGTCGTTTGTTTACTTCTGTTTAAAGTTCGCGTTAGCGCCGACCGGGAGGGCAAAGACAGTTGGGTTGCTTTTTCGTCCTGCACCAATTGCAAACCAGCTGCGATTATCTGGCTGTTTACTGGATTTAATTGATTCCTAACTGTCTCCTTCATTTGTTGAACTAGTTGCCGAGCTTCTGAGCGTCCTGCGTTGAGCTCATGACTATGCTCGTTGCTCTGTGAGATTATATCGCTCCCAGAAGTGATTAAAGTTTTCGGGCATTTATACGATCTCCATTTGTTGCAGCGCCAGTGTATCGTTGTCTTCGTATCGCGTTTCTTTTGAAATTCATGGCCATCAAGAATAATCAGTGTTTGGCCTTTTTGTGAGGTTCCCCAAGTAAAAGAATTCATTTTTGACTTATCAATGAGTTAAAGAGGGAGATAATGAATGCAGAGTTTATACATTTTCAATTGAGTTGTTCTAATTCAATGCCATATTAACACTAAATTAAACGGTTCCATGACATTCTACCCTATTCCAATCTACCCTGTGCTAATCTACCCTATACTATTCTATCCTACATACCAATCTACCCTATACCAATCTACCCTATACCAATCTACCCTATACCAATCTACCCTATACCATTCTACCCTATAATTAAAGCAATTGAAACTTAACCCATCCTCTTGAAGAATCCGAAACAGTATATTTCCGAACAAATCAAAGAACCATTAACTATGATCAAAGAATAATTGACGCACGTGAACAAAATATCAAAGCAACGTAAAACTTGCTTGTTCAAAATGGAAATAAGTTCAAAGCATGAACGAACAGAAATTTTAATCCAATGTTGCTATAGAAATGCGTTGCGGCTATTTCTTAAACAAACAAAAGTCATATCACATCAAGTCGACATAGCTTAGCGGATAATGCATGTGTTTGAAAGCGGATAATGCATGTGTTTGAAAATCAAAAGTTCCAAAGATCAAATCACCAACAAGTCAAATTTTGAATGAAATTCGAAATTACTGAGGGTTTGACTAGTTGATCACGAAAGGAGGGGTAGACCCCCCAGTACCAGGCCAAGGCGGTACTGGGGGGCGGTGTGAGGGAGAAGGTAAAATTCTTTTGATATTGGCCTCTATTACCTCCCAAAATTTCAGTCCGCTACGGCCACGGGAACCTCAAAAAGTGTACTTTTTTAAGAAATTAATTTGAATTTTTGAAAAATTCATAAAGTTTGATAAAGTAAACAGAGCTAGGAATGTCTTAATTGCGCGAGAGAATACAAATATGTTAAAATAGAATCTTTGTTAAAATTGTTGCAAATGTTTTTCACTTTCTCATTCAATTCCCTGTACTTTTTTCGACTGGGGTTGCTGTTTCCTCCCATTGCTTTCATTATATTGAATTTCTGATTGGCAGCACCCAGTTTGATTTGTTCCAGAAAGCTGTGAACGGATGGGTGGTTTCCTTTAAAGAGAGTAGCAACGCCAAGATGCCAGCCTTCTACAGCATTTGTTGTCCTTATTAACCCAGCAGCTGCTTCTTCGGAATGATTCCAAAGGTTTACTGGAAAGAGAGGTTCGCGAGAATTCCTTCCGATGGTTTCGCCTTTGATGTAGGTGCGCTGGAAGTATGAGGCTACCTCATCAAGTTTTTCAGTCATGTTGTCGTCAAAATCAACTTTGTCAGACACCTTTTCGATTTCCTCAATGACCAAGTCAAAAGCAGCGTTGACCATTTCAACTGGTACAAAACTTAGAGCTGGAATTAAGCGCAATGACAAATTGAGATCGTGATTAGTTTCGTACAGTCGCGTAAAGCCCACTTCGTTTATTTTCCGGTTGAACGCTTGACTTAAATGAAAATAGCAGCCTTTCAGCAACGCTCCGGTATGATGACTAGCGAAAGCGTTCAGTGCTGCACGTTCAAAATCGAGGAGAATGCGGTGAGGCTCGGCGTTTTCGGTGATGGCTGATAACCCTTCAGTAGCTTTTTGTAAGTGTTCTGTTTTGTTGGGCAACAGTGCATAAATGCAGGGGGGTAAAATCCAGCGAGTTGAATGTGGATGGTGTAAAATTGATAAAATTGAATCGGGCAAGCTTTGAACGTTCCATCACACAGCCAAACATCTCGATGTAGTATCAAACTCTGGATATTGTCCCGATCTCCAAAAATCAACACCCTCTCTGGATCTTCAATGCCGCTATCGAAGACGCAAAAATCCTCGTGTTGCTTTGGCACTTCGAAATGTCTGTCGACAATTGGAGGAAATGTGGGTCTATCATTCATCTTCTGTCGATTGAGGGCCCGATTAATCGCCGACCGGCAAGGAAAAGCTAATTGAACTGCTTTTTCTTCGAAGACAGACTGCAGGCCGTTTGCTATAATTATGCTATTGACTGGTACTTGCTGACTTTTTGTGTCCTGTTTCTTTTTCTGCACGAGAAGCCTTGCATCCGAACGACTAGGAAATACTTCGTGCATGTGCTCACTTCTACAGGAAATAAGATAGTTTTCTCGGGTTATTGCTGTCGTTTTGCATTTATGGGACCCCCATCTTGAACACTTCCAGTGAATGTTTCCATTCTTTGTTTCCTGTTTTTTCGTAAACTCGTGGCCACCGATTACAAGCGTTCTCCGATTCTGTTGGGATAGACCCCAAGAAATTTGACTCATTTTGGTAAATATTATTCCAAGGAAAATTGATATAATGACGTAGTTTTGATTTCATTTTTGTACCTGATTTTGAAAATTGGGGATTAAAACTTGTTAATTGAGTCAAATTTCAGATTTTGAGGCTCTAATTGCAATTTAGTCTTTGGAACAATTTCCTTAAGTGAAAGACTCAAATTGAGTCCAAAAGTTTAGACTCAAATGAATTAACACGTGCTGTATCTTTCCGATTCTAATTAGGACTTTGAAAGATTACATTATGGGACCTCATTATGGTATATAGGGCAGATTAGTATAGGGTAGATTAAAATGTGGTAGATTGGAATAGGGTAGATTGTCCTGCCACCAATTAAACACATGTTGGCTCTATGTTAATCCCAACTATGAGTCCAGTTTAAATTTAGTTATCTTAAATTTGCATTGTTTTTTAATTGCGCGAACCTAATTGAGATATCATTACTCTAGATTTATTTCTGCTTACACTTTGATCATGATTTTCGTTCATAATTCATGGGATCTTTTTAATTGGCATGGGATTTTATGGTATGGGCGATTTTTATACAAGGGATCTTTTGGTATGGTATCTTTTGTCATGGGAGCTTTTGGTTTGGTATCTTTTGTCCTGACACCGTTTTATTCATTTATTTCCGAAAGCTGCCCTGATAACATCTTTTGACTAACCGATTATTTTTTGCAGAGAAGAGGATAGAGAGTAGTCGCTGTCTTTACGTGGAAGCAGGACAAGAGCCTCTCAGTTTCAGACTTCTGTTTCCCTGGTGGAATGCAGAACAGACAGGAGCTGATATGGCTGGGGCAAGTATAAAAGCATAGCATACCATTTCATTCCGTTGAATACTATTCACTATAATTTTCATTTTATTATCACGAATGAAAAAATGTCCCCGTTGAGATCAATAAAAGCTTGCGATCATATGAAATTAACGGTTTTTCTTTAAATACATTCAGGTCTTAGACATGTAAATCATTTAAAAATCCATTCAATTTTCCGAATGATTGCTGCGTTTTAACAGCTAATTGTTCCCTGGTCAGATAATTTTTTCTGCCTCTTTCGTGTAGATATTTGTCAAACCATGTATTGCAGGATATATTCATTAAGGTTGAATGCCTTAAAATTTGGCCTCGGGGATTGAAAAATTGCGAAGCGCATTGTGCTATATACCGAAAAATGAGAAGATTATATATCAGATCGTGATATAGATGAACGTCGAGGCAGTAGTAGCAGCACGACAGATCACGGCGTCAAATCCAAATACATTTATTTAGAAGAATGAACCAGTGGTTTGATTACGCTTGCGCTTAACTGACTTCTTGAATTTGGGCAAAAGTAGCCTGGCGATGTTCAGAAGAAGAATGTTGTTATTGGTATCGAGAAACACCAATTTGTAATTGTAGAAGACATGGTAAAGTATTTTCAATAATAATAATAATAAATTTTCGGCCATATTTGTCATTTAGGATGGCACTGTGAGTAGTGGAATGGTGACAATTGAGGAGAAGATGGTTCAGTTGGCCTCTGTCTGCTACTCTCTGGAGGTGCTGAGGAAGAGACCTCTTCCCTCAGATGTGGATCCCCTCAGGATTGAGGACTGTGTCAAGGAAGAAGACTTCGAGGTCAGTGTAAAAACACTTCCGGTATTATTTAGTCAGCTGCGGTGCTTTATGCATATTAACCTCTTGAGACTGTTTTATTTGACTCTACTTTTAATAAAATCATGTTTTCCCCAAATATAACGCTGAAGTTTGGGAAAAGGTAGCCTAGACGGTGGTGTTTAGAAGAAGAATATTGTTTTTGGTTTAGAGGGACACATTTGTAATATTGTAAAACATAGTAAAATAATTATCAACTTTAATAATTATTTAATTAAATAATAATCAAAATTAATTTTCAATAATAATAAATTTTCAGTCATTTAAGATAAGCGAACACTCATTAAGTATATTCATTAATCTCAGCAGTTCTTAGTTCGTGTTGGTGTCCGGACAATAAAATAGTGTAGAGTACAAATTTAAGTTGCTTCATGCCTTGAGTGTAGAGTGACGATTTAAGTGAATTGTTTAATCTTAAATTGGTTAATTAACTTTAATCTTATTTTTTAAGGGATTATTCAAGATGCCGAGAGACAAGTTCGAGTCTCTGCCTCAATGGAGAAAAACTGAGATGAAGAAAAAAGCCAATCTGTTCTGAAGTGAATATGTCTTATGCTATTTTGAATTGAAACAATCTGTTGCCTGTGCGAAAACCAATCAAAAACCATGATCTCTGATTTTTCATGACCAATTTTTGGGTGCCATTATAGATATTGTAAGGTTCATCAAAAAAGGAGTATTTTCTTACCAAGCTACTCGTTGCTTTACTGAAGCTAACAGCCTACTTTCGGGTCATTTTCCACGAAGAATCTCAGCTTTATTCGAAAAGTTACTGAATGAATAAAATGTTCGAAATATGTTCACGGCTGAGCAAGTTATGTACGATGGAAAATGTCTGATCACTATCAACTACTAGCAATATCAATTTATGTTATCATTGGATTGAACTTAACTCTATCTTCCTGACTGCGTTCAATTTAGTTGATCATTTACACCTGACTATTTGATACTGGGATAAATGCTAGTTTTAGAAACTGATCGATATTATGATTTGATAGCTGTTTGATAGCTAAGATGATTATTTTGATACTTGAATCACAGCTGCCTTGATGGCACAATTGCGCTATACTGACCTACAGAAAGGCATTAATTTAGAAATAGATTAACTATGTTAATTTTCTATTACAGATCTTTATTATGATGACAATATTTTGCTTCTGAGATTAAAAATAATAAAAAAAAAGTTGATAAATGCAGCTTTTCTGGATATGATTTGGTAATGACTATCGTTACGTTGAGTCTTCCACTGAAACCAGATAGCAGAACATTCTTAACTTGAAGAGCAGTTTAACGGGGGTTATCGATGTTCTCAATTTGAAACCGTGATGTGTTACTGTTGTGCATGTTCTTCAATTTTGACTTGGACTAAAGTTATGAGAATTTTGTGACATTAAGTGACGACACTTTGTAGGTCATGTAGTTTGGGATATTTTGGGAAGTCCACATATTGGTTCTTGCTTAGTGTTTTTTGGTATGAGAGAGAAAGGCTTGACTACTTCAATGGAACAGCAATTAAGCAAATCCAGAAATCAAGTACTTAAAATAGCTGTAAATTGTGTATCGGCATGGAGTAACCCTAGTGGAAAATGGAGAGGAACTTTGTATTCGGGTGTGGTTTAGTTTTTTCTTTTTGTTTTCCACGCAAAATCAGGTACAACAAATAATCATCAGGGTGAGTTGAGCTTTATCTTATATTTACACAAGCAATGCTTGTGTTATAGTATGAGCTATTTTTTTTTCCAAACTAAGTCGCAGATGTTGTTGCGATAAAATGTTTTCATTTCGAAAGTGTTCAATTTGATCGATAACCAGCTATTAAGTACAGCCAATGCTAAAGATCTTAACACAGACTATGTTTGTTCCGACTTTCGTAACGAAAGTAACGGAATATTTGTGCTCGGGGTGGTTTTTATTTCTTCAGACAAATTTCGACTTTTTAACTAGCCATTTTTGACTGGATTTTTTATATCATTCAAAAAGCATGGTTAGCCTGAGCTTAAATTTGGAAAGATATATCACCTCTGATATTTTTTCGTGAAGTTATGGGTTTTAAAAATTGGTATTTTGGCCAGTTTGGGACAATAAACGAGAGATATATTTCGCGCTATTAACGCGTAAGCAGAGAACTAATCCGTCATAGAATTTGTTCCAAATTGGTTGACGGAAGCTTATTTGCCATTATTGATTTGTTACTAGGAGCGAAATTTATCACTTTGTTTTAAATATGTCGTGTGGGGGGATGATTTTCACTAAATTTCTTAAATTAAATAAAAATCATTTTATGTTTTGTTACATTTAGTTTTTCCATGTTATTACTGCTCCACAAAGTGAGGCATGTTAGTTGGTAGATTTTTCTTTTCTTTTTCAAATTGACTGGTACTGCGTGATAATTGGCGAGTGTCACTTAAGAAAATTTGTAGACTTAAAGTTTTACTGATTCAGTTTTCACAGTAACGTTACTGGTCATATTTACGCTTGTGTATGTGATGTGCAACTTTGCCTCTGTGTAAAGCCCTATCAGTCGCAATTCTAACGACTCAAATATCTTTCAAAACGAAGTTGTCCCATTATCGGAAAACCAGATTTGAAATTTTAGATTTTTCGTCTAATTTTGAGCAAGTAAAGCGAGCGAGCACGCTTACAAAAGCTTATTGGAATAATTTAAAAATTTGAAATCGCTTTATTTAAGCCGTAAAAATTAAGTTTTTTTGAGTATTTTAGTGCCTTTTTTGAATCAAACACTTCAAAAGCTGTAGAATATTTTTGTTATTCTTGTCAGTTTTCCATAGAAATTTTTTTTCCAAATTGCTTTTTTTACTATGAGTCTCGAATTTTCTCAAACTCTAGTTTTTGTTCAGATCCTTTTATCACACAACGCCGAAAGAATACTTTAATTTGAAAAAACTTTTTTTATATTTTTAGGACTATGGTCAGAACATACTGTGCTAATTGCACAGTAACAGATTATCCTTGTTCGACTGTTTTTTCGTTGTAGCCGGTTTAAAGAAAACTGATATAATATTCTTGTGTACCAATTAATTTGCAACAGGTGTAACTCGATTGAAAACGTTTTCATCAGCTTTAGATTTTCTCGTTAAACGGCATGCAAAAACAGGTTAATCTGTAACGTAATTTCCTAGAAGGTTGAAGGGTAACCATTTAGTAGATATACAAGTTCTGTACAGCATCTTTTGGAGAAAAAAAAACATGACATCATAATTTTTGTAAAGGTAGAAAATTAGAAGGGAACGGTAGATGTGAAGGGCAGTTATATAATCCAGCTTCAGACTAATCCATCGATAAACAGATTCGTTGAATTTATCGATGTTCACTAACAAACCATATGGTGACATTGGCAAACTATAGCTGAGACCCTTACCAGTAAAATACATGCCGAGATAAATTTGAAAAATTACGTTTCAGATAAATAGCTTTCAGATAGAAAAAATCACGTTTCTAGGATCAGATAGCTTTTCATTGATTTAACTCCTTGCGTTCTTCTTTCAAGGAAAGAACTCACCGGATTACAAAAATCTTCAAACCCCAAAACTTTGATTTATCGCAGTAAGATATGAGACGCTGTCAAAAGCTATACGAAAATCAAAATCAACAAGTAGATTGGGCTACACTTGACAATTTGTTCGTTTCAGAGCATTCGCCTTACCGCTAAAAGAGGGTGGAAGCTTGGCTTATATGGAAGGTTTTTCATGCGTCTAAAAGTCACTTGGTGGCCGTAAATAGATGCAGATGGTGGCCGTAAATAGATGCATGAACCTAGGTTTATTGCCTAGGTTTGGGAGGATACAGCTGCTGGACTCGAAATTCAAAGTGGTGGGCTTCAAATTCAATTTTAATTGTTTTTTTTTAAATTTGTTTTTTTTTGCACAATTAGTGGTCGAACTGTTTGAAACGAAAATCCATTTTGATTTATTCCTGTAAAATGAAAAATTAACACCTAATGATTTTGTATTATTTTACTTTTAAGAGCAATGAACGTAGTGAAGACTCTCATATAGGTCTTGCTGATTTTTTTTGTTTTTTTTTCAGGAAAAAAATTAAATATTGATGCATTTAGGGATAATGCACTTTTTGGGTTCAATTGAAACTCATCTCCTGAAAGTGACGTACATAGCACTATCCAAATACGAACGTGGAAATGGCGACAAAAACTTGAACGAATTGTAGTTTCCAAAGTGGAATTTATTTTTTAGATTTCCAGCGGAATAAACAATTTACCTATTGATCAAGTTTTCTCAATTTGGGTTCATGTTATCAAAAAAGCGCAATCATAAATTGTTCTGGAAATTTAAAGAGCTTAAAGGGCATCTATTTTTTCTTTGAAATTCGAAAGTTGAGATTTTTTAAGAAAGGTTTGTTTTATATTTACTTGCGTTCATTACTCTTTTCTAAACTTAAGTTGAGATTTTTTTGAGAAAGTCAGTGTTTTTTATATTAACTTGCGTTCATTACTCTTTTCTAAACTTAAGTATTTTTAAAGTTGTTTCAGTCGTATTCCGTTTTCCAAAAATTCAAAAAATTTTCTCAACTAAATTAGAGTCTGGATTGAAATGTAAAATTTTGTCGAGGGTAGAGTCGAGACACTATTTTACCGCATTGTTGTTAAGACTAACTCGTGACAGATGTTAGCAACAGCGCAATAGGCTATCGACAATCTGACGAAAAAGTGGGAGCGCGAAGCTGTCTCGCGAGTTCATTTGTTGGCTTACCCTTTAAATATGGACACAATATTTTTTTTACACCTGGACAAGATATTTTTGTTTTTACACATTAGTTTTTTTGGAAACGATACTTTCTGAACCGGTGGGTGTGGGTGAGTTTTTCGTATCTCTGCCTGGTCAATGCGGTTCGACGCATGAGCTAACTACCTTTGCGACAAACAAGGGTTTTGCAATCGGGTACAAGACTTTTTCACGTTACGAACTTAGTTCAAAGTGTGACTGCGATTGGTGGTCATGTCATCTCTATCTGCACTTGCGTCAACGTACGAACAGACAGTTTTCGAGCATGTCAGCATTTGAAGTGCCCGTTCTGTTCGAATTTTTTTGTTGCACTTCTACCAATTCCGGCTTAGAAGGTTTCCGCTAATAATTAGAGTCCTCTTCTTTAGTCGTTTGACTTAAAAAAAACTTTTTTAGGGAACCTATTTTTTTTATGAGTTCTCTAGTTTTTCCTTTAAAAACTTTTATTCGGCACAACGTATGTCTGCTCAAGAATTGTCGGCTTTGTTCATTTTGATTTTGTTAATTTTTGGTAGATCAATTCTTTTCAAAAAAATATTGGATTAATTTTTTACGGCTTTCATTAACATTTCTGACGGTTAGTTTATCTTGCTAAGTATGTGTTGTATTGCAAGTAGTGCGAAGCTTCGCCTTACCTCAGTTTGTAAACTTGTAAAGGTGCATCTGCTTCAATTCAAAGTTTTCGGATTTTTGTCTGCAATTTATATTATTTGTGATCACATATTTTTTTTCGAGTATTCGTTTCATTTGAAAGTAGTGATAGTCACTCATTTTATATCGCAAGTGAAAAGAAAGTGCACATGAAAAACGGCCTAAATGTCAATGATTTTGAGCAAAAATTGTTTCAAACTGCTTTGAAATTTTTCTTGAACACTAATTTGCGCATGTAATGTTTTGTTTCTGAGATTTTAGTTTGAATCGAAAGTACGGGTTGTAAGAAGCGCCCCTGCATAAGCGGTTACGCCTAAATTTTTTACACAAAAAATAATGGCCCTCGGAAAAGTCGAATTTTCAATTTTTTGACCTTTTTTTAAAAACTTTTCTCGAAGAGTACCCTCTCAAATCGGAGGTTCTGAATTTTGATGGGTAGAACGGGTTGTGGGAGTTTCGCCTGCATAAGCGGTTACGCCCATTTTTTTATACAAAAAGTTTTGATCCTCGGTAAAGTCAAATTCTCGATTTTTTTAAACCGTTTCTGTTTCTTGAAATTTTTACTTCTCTCGAAAACTACCTTCCCAAATCTAATGAACAACGTTTTAAGCATCTTTTAACCTAACAAGCTCTTGTAATCACTTCAATTTTCAAGAAAACTGAAGTAATTGATGAAATTAACAGATTTTGAAGTCATTATATTGGGATTTACTTTTCTTTGCTATAGGTCTGTTTTTGAAATTACCTTTGTCCTTTCGCGTCAATACAAAAATTTCTAAAGTTATCAAACAGGTATTTCCAGCTTTAGCTGGCCTCTAGTTAACATCAGCGGAACATTCTTCTGCTTATTCGAAAATGGAAAGGAAACAAAATTTTGCTTCCTGCGCGTTTAATTAGCAGCGGAGTAAATTCGCAGTAAGATTGACTTGAATTGCAACGAGATTGTCCAAAGACTTTGCAGAACTCAATTTCATATGCGATGCCCTCTTTTTTCAACCTGGCATATTTCGTTCAAAATTAAACTACGAAGAATTCTTTTTTGTTCACATTTGACTATTTCTGCTTTGTTTTACAGATCCAATGAACGTTTCTGACGACAACAATGCGACAATGATGACACGAAAACGCTTAATCAGCTCTAAAAGTGCAGAATCTGTTGTAATAACAGCTGCCAATGGACTCGCTGGTGACCGGTGAGCCATGTGACGGAATCTGCAAGTTTGCATGCTTTTTAAACAACGATTCATTGCATGTCGTTACTATCAAACGAAAATGCCCGTGTAAGGAACCAAAATTGTGCACGATTTACAACGGAGGCTTCCTTTTAAATTCCGATTCTAAATTAATTCACGAGATCGCGCTTGTATGCATGGAAGCGTTCTACAGTCATTGGCGTCAAATTCAAGACGTATTCAACAAATATTCATCCGTCAACAAAGCCCTGAGGTCGTCCAACCTCAATTTACATTCTTCGACTGGAGCTCCTAAAAATAGTACAGATGATACGAGCGAAGAGAGCAATGATTTGAACTCAGTTTTGAATAATTTGAACTCGATTGCGCTGTTAATCTGCGCTGAATGTCAACCATTTACTTCGAAAGTTCCGAACGGATTTCTTGAATTGAATCACGGAGCACAGCGAAACGGCAAAAGCGATGATTCCTTGCATCATACATGCGGGCCCTTGCTATCTGCGCTCATAAAGTATCGAATTCTAGAAAGATGCTCGGAATTTTGCGCGGTTAATGCGGGAAGCAACGCTGACAGTGCCAAAGTGCAGCTGTTGAATATTTACAGAATTCTAGTGAGTCAAGCAAAGCAGCCCATTTTCATTTTTGAAGCTCCCACGAAGGCAATTTTGAATATCATCAGTGAGTGCAGAACGTACAGCTCGCCTAATGTGGAGTGCATCTTACTGAGCTTACTGTACGATTTGAGTTGGCTTTTCAGCAATGAACCGAAAGTTTTCAAATTGTTTTCTCAGTTTTCGCTCAGCCAATCACAGCCGGATCTGTTGCCTTTGAGTATTCTAGTTGTCTACATGTACCGAGACAATGAGCTGGGCGAGCTGGCTCGCAAATCGATCTACCTGATTTTTTCGGCCATCAGTTTGGACTACTCCATGATCAAGTATGTTTCTGAGAAGTCATGCTTTTGTCCAGTGTTAGCTACTGGAATAAGCGGAACTTACTCCTCGCTTCCGACTATTTTACCCCAGAATTATCTCCGCCTACCGGTGTTATATGAATCCGACTGCACAAATGTGCCTTATTTGTCCAATTTCATGCAAGCGGTGCAATTTTGCAATTCTCTGTGCAACATATCACACAAACTTGTCCGCGAGAGCATTGCGGATTTTATTCTGGCCGGGTTTCTCTGTCCGATCATCCTCCCCTCGATCAGTCAGGCGTCGTGTGCCGAAGCTGTGGCTTCGACTGCATATCTAGACTTTTTCCTTCGAACCATTTCCGAAAGTAGCTTAATGCGTTGTGCCGTTAACTTCGTGCTAACCACTAAAGTGGACAGCCAACCTTTGATAAACTTGATAATAAGTCGAATTAACAACCCGGATATTTCTTCTCAACGTGAATCTGTAGCGTCTAGTCTCGAGGATACTACTAGTGTTGGCGATTCAGTGGGTAGTTCAGGTGGTGTCTTGAGTCGAGCTCTGAGTGTAGCCTCGTTATGTTTCATCGCCACCTTAGTTAACCTCAAATCCGAAGATGTTATGCTGGAACTGTTTCTCAGATTCCTTCTTCCATGCGATCATATCTTGACCACTCAAAGACCCTGTCTAGCAGCTCATCAAGCAGACGTGTATGGAAAATCAGTGGAGAAGTTTCTAGCCTTGATTCCATCTGCATGTAGAAAAGCCAGACATAGACCGTTGGTTCTGGTTAAAAATACAGGCAGACCTCCGGTTGTGAATCTAAACGTGCCTGTACAATCTCTAAGTGGATCTGTAAGACTGTCGTCGACTTCTTCTGGAAAAGTGATTCAAAGACTTCAAAGGAACATTTCTGCGCCTCAATCTGCGAGTTTAAGCGTACGAGAGAAAGTGGTCAGTGGAAGCGAAGAAGCTGCATCGTCGGACGTGGATGTCGTGACATTAGCGCAATATGAGACTTCCTATTTCGATTATTTGGCCGACGCAAAAAGCCGAATTGAGGAATGTTATTTTGCATCCACCGATTGGAATTGTAAATACAACACGGGAAAGGAGACAAAACCCAGAACCACTCACGACGCAATGGCCAGAAAGAATTTTCGGCCGTTCAAAATGCAATTGACTAAAAGTATAGAAAACATCCATTTAACAAATGGTAACAGTTCGGCCAAGCGAAACATAACAACGTGGCACGAACATAAGCGCAGTTTGAAAAATATTCCAGCTGAACAGTTTTTCGAAGAATTGGATGTTGAAGAGTTCATGAGGATCAAAGCAGATGTTCACTTAGATGAATGCAATGGAACTCTGGGATCATCATTGATTCGAGAAAAAGAAATGTGTGAAAAAATTGATTCCGTGCTTACTGATTCTTTTGAAGATGTGTTGCAAAATGGTGCTGATGTTGACTCCTACGAAGATGCCAAATTAAGTTCATGTGCCGATATTTCAAATGAGAGACCAAAAAAATTGGCTTTGCTTACATTCGATTCAGCGAACCTTTTGTCCATCGATTCGCCCTTGCCATCTATTGGATCTCCCTCAAATCCACATGTATGTGAAAATCAAATTTACTTGTCAAGCTCGAAAAGTACGCAATCATTTTCAGACGCGCTTAGAAGACAAGACATTGATCTGTCGTCAAGCATGAATAGTGACCGGGGAAACTTTTCCTTGTCTTTAGGCTCTACAGAGGCAAAGAAAACTTTCAAGCAGGGTGTGACCTCTCCTACAAAGTCAATTCCTAATGTTTACATGGGTCCTTGTTTTGCGGCCCTCTTTGCAAAACTGGAGGCGTTTTGCGACAGTGATTTTCATTTGAATCTAGTTTTGACGGGAGTTTTTGCATCCTTAGTGGCCTACCCAATGCCTTTGCTTAAGTCTTATCTTCTAAACCCGAATATGTTATTCCAACCATCTGTCAAAACTCTCTATACAGTTTTGCAGAAACTACGTTCCAAAGTTGACCAATACGCCCAATCCATTGACAACTTCCAGGAGTTGCTCCTAAGAGGTCGCTACTATTTCGCAAATATGGAACGGTTTGAAGATGTAACTCTGGAAGAATATTTTTCCTCTGGATCCAATACAGACTTATCAGAAAGTGGGAGCGCTAAAAACTCATCGGATAAAAAATTCCCAACCTTGATGCTGGACGCTATACTGCGTCGAAGAAAATCGAAGAGCTCAAAGGCCAAAGGTGCGTTAAATCAATCCAGCGAAAACGCTTTGATAGATGACCGATCAAGTCTAGAAGACGCAAACGTAACCGAGGAGACCCGAAATTGCGTAATGGCAGTAATACTTATGGAAGAGTTTGTGAAAGAGTTAGCTGCATTCTGCCAAGAGCATTCTGTGTGCGAAAACAACTAAAAGGGACTCAAAATTGGTTAAAAGAACTCAAAACGAAGCATTTCTTAAATTAAAGTTGCAATAAAATGCAATACCTATTAGTGTAACAGTTTTCAAAGCTTTTTCTGGTACAATTATTAGTTTTTTAAAAATCAATTATCATGTTTTTGGTTTTCTCTTCACTGAATATGATTCTAATTTCTATAACAGAATTTAATTTGTAAATCAAATGTTTTGGATTTCAAAATGAAATTGTAATATTTTATCCAATTCTATGAAAAGCGTAGCTTAGATAAATTAAATATTTAAACACGTTTATATCATAACACATCAGGAATTTTGTATGCGTTTTTAGATTTTTCTGCTTTAGAATTTCATTTAAAAATCTTTAATTCAAATTTTTCAGCCGAAAATTTTTCACTTCACAGTTGATACTGAAAGGAAGACTTTCTTGATTTTTTTCGCTATGTGAATTATAATTAAGTGAAATTATTTGTTATATTATTTACTTCCTTTTTTTCCGGCATTAATGGATTCTTTACATGTGCGTCTTGTAATCGGGAACTAGACTTTTTCTCATTAAAATTTCTTAAAATCTGTAAACAAAAAATTGCGTGTGATGTATTAGTCCAGAGATAATGCGCGTCCTTGAGGTTAAGCTACGGAGTCAAATCCGGCTACATTTTACCGCTTCGTATGTATTCGTTCATTTTAATTTTTTGGTTTAATGGTCGTCGTCGCAAATCTTGTCGGCTTAGTTATCGTCTTATTTTTTTCAAGCGCTCGATTAAATCTGGTTCAAAGATAAGGTTTTTTGATCAGTTTTTGTACTGTTGAGTAATTTCTTTGCCTAATTTTAAAAAAGCCGTATCTACTTTTTCTGTACTTCTAGCAATTTTATTAACTTTTGTCTCTTCGTCCATCGCTTCGACCCTGTCTTTGAATGTATTTTTAAAGCAAATTATTTTCTCAATCTTAAATTATAATTGAAACGAAGATAATAATTTGCCTGCAGTACAGTACAATTAATCCCCTTGCACAATGGGCCATTCGGCTATTTATTTTGTATAGTAATTAGAAGCGACAGGTGTACTTCAAAAATGAGAGAATTCAATTGAAAAAGAGAATTCATTGTTTAATTACAATCTTCTCGAGGCTGAATTCTAACCCTCCCAGAAGTCCTGAAAATTGTTTATAATCCTTTCGGCACGCAATTTTTGACTAAAGCTCTTTCTTAGGAGGCTTTGATCGTTGTTGTTTTTAGCAATCATTTTACAATGCCTTGATTTATTCAATTCAACACTTTTTAAGTAATTCATTGCGGCTCTTTTGAGTCAAGTAAGTGTTAAGGTTGATTCATATAAGATGGATTAAGTAAAAATTTTTCGACCGTTACGCATGTTTTTATATGTAAAAGCTATATTTACGTATTTCAGTTTGAATTCAGACGCAGGTACAAATTACAATTTAGTAATGAATTCACTACGTCAAGGACACTATACAGGCAGGCAGGTTGGCCTAACTAGTAGCACACCATGCCGGTTCCCTTTAAATCCGGAAGGATTTGTAAGAACCTTTAATTAATTAGAAAACAATAGCTCATAGAAATTCCGGTTGTCTCTTAAATATACCACCGATTGTCTCCTGAATATATCGACTTGAAGCTTGCAGAAATTTTCTGAAAGCAGTTTTTTGTGAAAATGCTAGTTTTACCGGCAAAATACCTGCAGCCTTTGATCTTGTTGAGCGATGACGAGTTCAACATCTAACAAACGATTCGGAGATTTTTTTCGTAGCTGGTCAATCATTTCATTTTGTAAAAAAGATTTGACTAAGGAAAAGCTCAAAAACCGTATAATTTTTGTAATCATCAAAAACGTTGCTAATATGACCAAGCTTTCTTTTGAAAAAAAAATGTTCGTAACATTTTTTTATGTGCGAGAACGAGAAGAATTTTACTAAAATAACTTTTTAACCATACTTAAATAACCATCCGCAATCAGACTATATGAAATTATTGGCGTTGCACAAGATTTATAAAACTGTATCTGATATTTTTTTGTGAAAACACATCGGACCCGGTACATTACTCCATTGAGTTTTGCTAATTTTAAGCAAACTTTATCGATATGATCTCTAAAAGTTAGGTCGTCGTCGATTAAAATTTCATCAGTATCAGTATATTCTAAAATATCACCTTTAAGTGCCACCAAACTTTCACTTAATGTCTTTCTACCAAACTGTATCTGTTTTGATTTCGATGAGCTGATTGTTAGTTTATTATGCGCACACCAATCATCCACAGCTTCAATATCGCCTAAGACTGATCGCTGAGGCACACCATATTCAAAATAGCTTTGTTTCAGATTTACCGTCAATCATTTCAACATATTGCATGAGCTCATGTATGATTTCCGCGAAAACTAAATTGTTCTGGTAATAGAAGGTTATCTATTTTTTAAATCATTTTTGAATGTTTATGTCTCTAATTTTGCACCCGTGTTTTATGTTTTTTATCAATCCAAATTTTTTTTCATACTCCGTCCCTCCGATCCTGGGTTTCTTTTTCGTGAATCGGTCAAAACTTTCAACAATTGTTTGAATCAAAACTGATTTTTTCATCAATACTATCACAAAGGAAAATTTTTTCCCTAGGTCTCGATCCGAAATAAAAAGAAGTTTCAGTAAACAGTCATTCTTTCTAAGGAGCGTCATGTCACTAAAAAGAATTTTGTCCATTGTTGGCTGTTTAAGCTAAATTTTGATGTGAGCCATCGTAATGATCAATGATTGAACACTTCAAGGTTTCGAACACTTCACTTGCGAAGTTTCTCTTCTTGCTTCACTCTTCCAGACAATTAAATCGAAAAACAAAAGGCTAGTCCAAAATAAAGTTTTTTGTGATTGGTTAGTAGAAAGTAAGTCAATATTAAAATCCTCAACCAAAAGCACATTTTCTCTCAAATTTTTAAACACGATGAGCATAATGTCTAGAGCATAGATTGAAAATTTCTTATGTTCCTCAACTAATGATACTACTAAATTGTCATGGCTACACTGAAAACCTGCGATTGACTGTTGTAATTTTTTGATAACCCGAAATGATTTACATGTCGATCGAATCTTGATCAGGGAGCCACGTTTCGGAAAGGGCAATAACCTTTGGAAGTTTAATTAGTGAAGCAACAAGAACACTTAGCTGATCATGATGGCTGCGCAATGATTGGATATTTCCGAACAAATTTTGTTCGTCTTTTTGGTTGTTTAAAGTAGGTTTATCCTCCTGGGAGACAAAAATTGAATCCATTAGTTCAAAAACTGTGGCTGATTGTTATAAGTGAACGTTTTCAGTTAATTGCTTTTTGCATAAGATATCAAGTCGATCTCATCATTTTAAGACGCTCCTCCAGAAAATTAGGCTTTCCATTTCTAGTATTTCGAAAATTGTAAAAAAAAAATTGTACGTCCAAAAATTCGTGTTTTTTTTTGTGTGAAACTGAATGAACATAGCTATAACTGGAGGCGGCTCATCTAGGTTTCAGTTAGGGCTCAGTTCATGACAAGCAACCAGTTCAGCAGACGTAATTTCCACTCCCAAAACTACTCTGATAAATTCTTTAACATCCGAAGTAACATTTTTATTTGATAATAATGGCGAATTCCGAAAGATAATAGTATCTTTTGGGGCCTAACAATCGACATCATGAACCTTTTTACGCAAGTAGTGCACTTCATTTTCCAAATCCTGGGTATAATCAGACTAATTTTTGAAAGTATTAGTGATGTTGTACAAAAAAAACTTCTGAGATTTTTGTCCTTATTAAGTTGTTTGAGAATGTCGATTTTGACTTGACCTTCATTTTAGAGCATAAGTTTGAATTGTTTTTGCTGTGAAAGCGAACGTCTGTTTTCTAGAATTGGTTTTTAATTTCAAATTTTATTTGCCGTTGCGAAGAGCGAAGTTTAGCAGTGGCCCAAATACGTAAATTTTACTAGTTCTGGTGTAAACCATATTTGTTTGGCTTGTTACCGTAAAATGGATCAAAATTACGAAAGGCGGTGTATCAGACCGGAGTGTACTTTTTTCAGTTTTTTTTGTGCAAAATTAATTGAGTGGTCCCTTTTTGCGATGGGCTCTTTTTTAATCTCTCTTTTTTTCAAACATGCCGTACAAAACCATTTCATCCACAAAAATTAGCATGCGGTCCTTAAGTTTTGTTCCAGAAATATGATCCTAGTTATCATCAGAGCATAAAAAATTGGATATGAACGGTTGACATGAAACTTTTCACAAATACTCAAACTCTTTCCCCTGGGAAAGCAAGGGTTTTGCAATCAGGTACTAGACTTATTGACTTTTTTCAGTGAATAATTTAGTTCAATGGTCTCATCTAGACTCATCTCTAGCGGCACCTTGTTTCATAATAAATTCAAATTTCATAGCGATCCCGGCCCACAAGCCTGTAGCTAACTAATACGCCTGGGACGGCAAAGTTGTCGCATCTTAGATTAAGTTCGCGCATTTTTTTTTAATGTTGTTTTGTGTTTGATTTACCCCTGCAAATTGTGATTTTACTTACCTTGACTTCGTATTTAACTGTTTTTTGTTTCGCGTAAAAATTTTATTCGGCTCAAGTTTTTTTGGCCTTTTTTATCGACCCAATGATCTAGTTTTGGACCCTTTCAAAGAAAACACCATTTTAACGCTGCAGTCCGCAATTTTTAAGCTGCCTGTATTTTAAGCACTCGGTTTGTTAAAATTTCTTTTTGGCTCAACGGGTTTGGGCTTCTTAACAGCCTCTTTTTGCGTGGTTTGATGCGCGAAAATTTTTTTATGCATCTGTGTGTGTTATGATGGGAAGGAGACCTAAAATTTTTAAAAATATTTTTGAACTGAAAAAAATTCGGAAAATTCTCAGGTATTTTCCGCTTTGTCACCGCGTGGTTCATTTTTTTACGGCATAAGTCTTGGTTCCAATTTTAAGGCTGCTGTACGGCTTTTTGATATCATGTGCTTTGACATTCGATTACTATTGAGTTAACATAGCTGACGTATTTTTAATTCATCAAATTAATCGAAAAATTCTATTCGTTTCAAACAAAAGTACAATATTAAAACCTGCATTTCAGAAATTTTCCGACTCAATATACCTTGCACTTTTTTGGATCTGCATAATTTATTTAAAGATTGGCTTTATGCTTCCCAATTTATTACATGCAAAGTTTTTGTGGATGTCTTTATATTATTTCTATTCCAATTTGTAACTGGCTAAATTGTGTCTATTTATCTATTATATTTGATATGACTTTAGCTGAAAAGCATTGGCATTTTCTTTGCATATTTAGCTGCTTTATTGATGGCTAGTGCTTGTAAGTTTTCGAGGGCTCGTGGTGCTCATATGAGTACGTGCGACTATAAATCTCCTTGTAGTAGGTTCAAATCCGCTACAGCAAAAATTTTCATTGTCAAGGCTTGTTGTTTTCTTTTCTTATTTCATTGTACAGCTTATTTTTGAAGTTTTTGACTTTGTGTTTGCAAATCGCAGCTTTGCTACCATGTTACTTTTGTGATAGCCGTTTCATATCTGTTCAACAGTCTTTCAATTTTGTCCACTGTAGATCTCTTATAAGTGTTGTACAATACATTTGCGGTAAAGAAAATAATTAAATGTTTCATGAAGAGTTGAGCGCTAAGTAATTTTTGGAATGTTAATGTCATCAAATATTAATTTTTCGGTTTTATATTAAACAATTTTTGGCTAAACTTGTCGGCTTTCATGCTAACTGTTGTTTTTTCAATATTTGCAATTGCGAGAGCAAGTGTCTTGTAATCGAGAATTAGACTTTTTTTTACCGCAAACAACCTGTTTTACCAATTTTCAACTTGCTTTATGATTGAATCTTAACAACTTCCAGTTTGCTTTCCACTGGGCCTAAAGGTAACGCTGTCGCCTTTGCACCCTATGGTCTGGGTTTTGAGTCTCGGCAGTAACTTGTTTTTTTTCTGTTCAATATGCATGCAATTGATTTTTTTCCGGTAAAAGTTGAATGGTCGGACTATCGTTTGTCTACTCAAGTTTTGTCTGTACTGTAAGCAACTCTCATTGCAGTTGCAATTGCTGCTCATTGTAGTTTCAGGGGGACTTGTAACTTTTAAAATATATATAATTAATTTTTTTTTGGCTGAACTTGTGTCTGCTCGAAGACCGCCGGCTTTGTTTTCTCATCGTAAGTTTTGTTCCGTTCTAGTTTTATATTCAAATGCCTGGCACTTTTGTCTAAAATGAACTAACTTTTTTTGAGTAATGCGAAATTTCTCCTTAATGTTTAGTTAACGTTTCACTGTCTGTTGTTAGTTGACACAATCTCAGTACCTTTCGAATGCTTCCAAATTTTGTCGATTGTTTTCAAATTCATTCGACAGATTTTTTTCAGTTGCTATTTTATATTTCTATTTTCTTTGTTTTGATACTATTAAACTTCTATAGTCAATAATGTGTGTGGACAGTTTACACCATATGTTTTATGTCAAAATTATCAAAAATATGCCTGAAAATTTTGGATTTTTTCCGAATTCTTCATTTTTGTGTCGATTTTTGTGGATTTTATCAACGGTATTTGTCATAAAATTTGGTGCTTTTTTAGGATGTCAATTGTTTGTTTCTTAATTGGTTTTTTAGTTTTGAAAATTTTTGATTGATTTTCCAATTTATCGTAGTGTTTTCAAAAACTATTTTGAAATTGTTTGTTTTTTATGTTTCGCAAGTGGTTCGAAGCTCCGCTCGGCGTCAGTGTGAAAATTTCTGATTTAATTTTTACCAATTCAACAGGTCCTTTTCTCGAAAAAGAATGACCGAGCGAGACCACTAAAAAGAGTGACCAATTCAATTCAGATCGGAGCTATCTGTGATTTTTGCCCGGTGGCTGTTGTGTTTCTGAAATCTCATCAACAAAACACCTATCCCTCGGCGGACCTTGGATTTCTTATAGATAGTTCAGGAAAAATTATAGGCGCTGAATTTGATATCATGTCAGAATTTTTTGGTTTTTAAGGTGTAAACATATACGATATAAACGTCGAGCATGATATATTGGCTCGTGGGTTATTTTTACAGGAAACTGAATGGTATTCTTTCTTCTATAATTTAATTTCAAAAAATGGTTTATATGGTGGAATTCTTAGACTCTGGAAGCAGTAGACTCTGGAAATTGACTGTTCAAATCCCGCCGGCGGCAATTTTGGTATGAAAAACTATATACGTTTTTTTCTTGCATTCTAATTCTTCCTTTTGCTGAGCAGCTTCGCCTTTGTGTGATATCATGTGTAACAACTGTTCACTTCATTAACTTAAAGTTTTCAAAAGCATTTTGATGACATGGGTTTATGTCCGATGCAGCTCGCTTTTTTGATGATGCCGAGTTTTACATAACAGATTTCTGGAGGGGTAGGTTTTCCGAGCTCTCCTAAAACGCTCCAAGACCTTATTTCGAGAAAAAAATTGGCGTGAGAAAAAAATCCTGTTTTTTTCGCTAAATCAATATAATTTAATTTTGTATTTTTCCATTCATTGCTGCTGGAAACAATGTTTAAATAGCAATCTTTTTTCGTTTCATCTTAATAGTAGAAAATGTCTATATACCGAAGAGCTCAAACTGTTTCCCTGACTCAGACTTTTTTAAGAATGTTCAACAAAATATGAATCACGACTGAAAGGACGGACTAAACTTCTGCCCTCGTCGGACGTTTTTTAGGAAAAATTTATTTGCAACTAGATTAAAAAATTTCTGTGTAAGCAGTAGCTGTGACATTTTGTGAGAGTTTATGGTACCATAAAATAAAGGCAACAAAAAACGAATGAAAAACTACTTAATTTTCATTTTCGTCTTTTTTTCGGTTGGATGAACGGAAACGTTTCTTTTTTAGTGATTGAATGGGTCGAATAATCTTAATCTATCCCTGAATCAAAGTATGAGAATAAGATCGCAGCTCTATTGTTCTAATTGGCGATTAACCGATTGGCGCACGCAATACACGCATCTCCAGTGGAAAATTGAAGTGCATATTTAATTCGTAATTTGAAGCCTTGGTATCGAGTTTGAGCCCCTGCGTTTTTTTGCGGTTTTCATTTCAATTTTTATTTTGATATTTCTACTATACTATGCTCTGGATTGCGATCATGACTGGTCAGCAAAAAGACGAATTTCATTTCTTGAAATCTACATAGTTGAAACGAGTTAGTAAAATGTTTTTTTTTTTTTGGAATTTGGAAAATCGGTTAGCTGCTACCAGTCTCTATTTCGGTATTACTTATCTGAGGTCTAAATTTCCTTAACTTAAATTTCCTTGTCCAAATTTCTTCAGACGGTAAGGTTTTCTAAAATTTTGAACTAACTCCATGAGATTCTAAATCGAGTAAGTGTAAATGTAAAAACCGTGAAAATGGATAAAACTTCTGTCTTATTTTTGAAAAAACGAAAAGAAATGTCAATATGCGTAATTCTATATCGTACGGTACAAATGATAATTCGAAGAAACTTTAAAAATCAATTTTCTGCATTTTTTTGTAAAGCGAAGATGAGTTAATCATTAGAAGAGCTACACTGTCTGGTCATCGGGGGTGTCTGGATGGAGAAGTTAGTGTTAGTGAAGCGTCGGCGGAGTGCACTGAGCAGTTCGGGTCCGTCTGGTAGTCGCAGATGGGACGAGAAGGCGACGAATGTGAAGTAAATGACGTCATTAATGAACACCATGCTTCTTAGTCTATGCATGTACCTGCAAATTGTAGCGAGATTTGATTGTTTTTTTTTCGAAGAAACCTTAAGTTTTTTCGGGGATGTACAAATATATTTTAGCTCTCCAGCCAGAAACCTATCATGAGGCTAACTAAACTATGGCTCTTATATAAGAGATTACATGCAAATTGCAGCTCATGTGCGAGTTGAACTTAATATGGTTGCTGGTCATCATCTGAAGCAATGCACCAAAACACCACCAATCGATGACTAAAAGGTCCTGTGTGCTACTTGCACGCAACTGTTTATCAAGCTTTGAATTATCTTACGCGGAAAGTCACGAATATTGAGATTCGAAATTAAAAAAAAATACCTTTTGAAGCCAAAGACATGCTTTTGGAAGTAATTTTGCAAGGCCCTACGAATCGCCGGTGGTAAATTAAGGAACCTGTTGTCGATGTTGAACAGATCTTTGTTCCAACCACTCTCAAAAAAGGCATAAACCCATTCAGTACGGTGGGTTCTTACTGCCGATTTTAATGCCTCAAAGAAAATGGTCTTAGTGATCTGAGTTTTTCAGAGTATTTTACATGGAACACTGAACAGAGCATGAACTTCCAAAACTGAACACAGGCTGAACTTTTTGTGTAATTGTTAAGTATCAATGAACGTAATGGAGATTCTTATAAAGATCGTGGTAATTTTTTTTAAGGAAAAGTCTTGGAAATTTGATCTCTTGCGATTTTACTTTTGATTTTAGTGTAAACTTTATAATTAAATTCTGCGGCATCGTGTTAAGTTGCATGCAATCGTAATGGTTTTGAGTCATTAAGTTCAGTTCAAATTCATTTGCTAAAAAGAGTAAAAAGAATGTGAATTAAGAAAGCGTAAATAGGGCGAAAAAAGGTGAATGACTTTTAGGTTAGATAGTGGATTTCATTTTTTAAATTTTCCAGAGGAAAAAAGATTTTTTTTATCCAGTTTTCTCTAAGTTTTATCAACAAAAGTGTGGATCATGTTTTTGAAATTTACAGAGCTTCAACGTGATATATATTTTTTGATTTTCGAAAGTTTTAGAATTCGTTTTGCTGTTTTACTTGAGTTAATTGACACTTTTCCAACTGTTTGTTGGTAATGTTTGTGTAATTTTCCTAGCGATTTAAGGATTTCATTCCCCTCTCGCTAACTAAGTTTATACAGAATTTTGGGAGAACTTTTTTCATTTTTTATTCTATTTTCAAGTTTCAATAAACAATTAGGCATCGCCAAAAAGTTGTATGCTCTTTGCTCAGCTACTAACTATCCTTGTTGATCTGACCACTCGAATAGTGGAAAGGAACTTTGGATTCGGGTCGGTTTTCAGTCAGCCAGTTTTGACTTCATCAAGGAAGACTCAGAGGGCCTCAAGTGTGGTATCATATTAAAATACTGTTGGTCGTGATTCGGTTTCTTACAAAAATTGAAAAAAAAAATGAAAAACCACTGCTGAAAAACATTCGTCTGAAAATTTTCGAATTTCAGACTATTTTAGACGAAATTTAATCAGACTAAATATGAAGATCAATTTAATTGTGGTATAAGTTTATCATTATTTTAGCTATCGTTATTATTCATCAGTGCAGTTTCTTCATAAGTTATTTTTCATTCTATAATTGAGTTGCGTCGGAACATTCCGTGCTACCTACACAGCAACCTGCTATGCTTGCTTGAATTAGTTTCAATCCTTGTTATTACTTAACACTGTATACCTGGGATGAACTCTCTCGCAGTATCGGTAGAGCAGGAGATATGTGCGAGACAGTTGCACAGTCTCTAGCTCAGAGAAGAAAGCCACGTTGAATTGGATCTGAAACACCAGAAAACTATTTTAAAAATTTTTTAGAAAACGAAATTGTTTTTCTCCTTTTTTCAAAGGCGATTCATATTTTTGAACAATTTGCCTGACAAAAGACGGACAATTTGCCTTTTGGCTACCTCACAAGTTTGTTCGCATTTAACAATGTCTTGGAAACTACTGGCAGCAGCTCGTCACTACTCTTCAAATTTCAATTCCTTGTTTTGTGCAATTCAACCTAGCAGGTAACGTGTGTGTTCTGTAACTTGACTCACATTTCGCAAGAAAGGAAATCAAGTTTATCTAAAATAACCTTTTTTGCCTTTTCAACTAAATTTAAACAGAGACGACTCAATTTGATAACGTTTATTTATCTTCACAGATATCGCCTCAAAATTCTCAGAAGACCCATTACTTATCAAATTTGCGATAGCTTGCCTCGCCAGTTGAAGACCAGTGACTACTTCAAATATCTGCTTAAGATATGCTGCGAAAGATAACTCATTTTTGAGTTGGCGTTGGTTCATTACGTATAACTTTTTTATACGCCACGGGACAAAGTTTCGGAGAAAATCAGAACAAAAATTTGGAATTGCTCAGCTTCAACAAGATCGGTTGAAGCGCGTACAGATCGGGAATGCTGCTTAGGAATTCCGAATTTTTTGCTACTAAATTTTCCAGTTTTTCATTATATATATTTACTAAAAAACTAGAGTAATGGCACACTACAAAACTTATACGCAATGAACCGTATATGTAATGGACTGTTGCCGTTGGAAAGATATTCTTGATGCAATTTATGGAATATATGTTAATTTTCAAAGCTACTACGCTGGTTGTGTTTTTGGCGACAGGTCGTCTCATAATAATGGGAACCGGAAATTCGAACCATAAACAATTGAGTCTAGACGTCGAAAAGTGATTAATTGAGACGAACTACATTGCAAAAAAGTTGGAATTTGAGCTGCCATGTAATTCAAAGGCAGAGATATATTTTCAGTCGAATGTCTGATCTAAAAATTCGGGTTTTCGTCAAATATTGATACCCGCGAAATACTCATGCTGAATGTAAGCGTTTTTTTTCGGCTCAACTTGTGTCTGCTCAATGATTGTCGGCCTTGTTTCCGCTTCATACGTTTTATTCAGTTGCTGTCGTATCTCAATATATTACTACGAGGTTTCTGATGGTTGCTCTGAGTATTACTGAGTTTGTTATTTTCCAGTTGTCGACAGTTGTGTTGTGAGCTGAAGTTAGAGCTAATTCGAAATCATTTTCTAGTTTTGAATCTGGTATGACTGCGCCTGATATTCCATTGTATTGCTTGTCTGTCTCTAGTTTGAACATAATTATCTCCTGTTGTTTCGGCTGTAGTATTGTTTTTTTGTCGACAATAAATGTCAATTTTTGGCGTCTGTAAATTTTTGCGTTTCTTTCCTACTTTAATTTCAATCATATGCAATGTCATTTGTGGGAGTTTTAAAAGATTTCGGCTATGATTTTAAGAAGTCGACCTGATGCCATTTTAACAAATGAAGATGGCATTGATTCTAGTGTGGATACATTATCGCTAAGGATTAAGGGCACCTGCGCATGCACCAGTGTCTATTAGAGCTTTACGGCTGAGATTGTTAGAAAAGATTAAAGGAATATAGTTGAGACTTTTTTTGTCTTCTAAGGTTAAGATTACATTGACTTCTTTTTCTTTTTGTGTATTTTTTGTTTTATTGTTTGTATAAAATTGATTATATATGGACTGTAGATTTGTGTGTGGAGTTAAGAGTTTTTTTGTTGGCTAGGGAAAAGAAACTGGGCTCCTCTCTGTTGGGTCTGGAAATGCATGTAAGGCTAAGTTTTGGAGTTTGACTAAAAACTCTTCTGGTTGTTCCTCTTTATGCTTAAATTTTAAACTTTCTAACTTGAGTTGGTGTAGTTTTCTCAACTTAGGATTACAAAAATGGTTTTTAAGAGCCTGTAAAGTTAAATCTACATCGGCTTTGGTTGATGCATCAAAAGTGTGGAAAAACTGTAAGGCTGAATCTTTCAAGTGTAACTTGAGATAACCTACTTGTTGTGGTCTAGCTACTCCTGTGACGTCTATTATGCTTCTAAATAAAGATTCAAAATCTACCCAGTTTTCTAGTGTTGAACCTCCAAATTTTGTTAGCGAGACTGTTGAATGTGGAATTGGTACTGTGGGCAGAGCAGCGACAGGGGCTGTTGCTTTTGAACTGTGTGCTGTCGATGTGCCTAATGATGTCAACGAAGTTGTCTTAGTTGTTTTTATTGTTGTTCCCGTTGTTGTTGTTGCTGTTGACATTGTTAGCCTATTTTATGCTTTCTTTTCCTACCAATTTTTTTTCTTTTTGATCCTATCAATGTCTTTATATGTGTTTTGTTTTTCGGGTGTTGCTTCATTATCTTTATCAATTTACTGCACAGTATGGATTTGTTAAAGCATTTTAATTAACCTAGACCAACTGTTGTAAGCGTGAAGAGAGAGTAGTGAGAGATGCGCATCTTGAATTGACTTCCTTCAAGTGTTTTAAGCTCGGGAGATGGAAGATTTCTTCAACTAGATCAGTCAGTCAGTTCGTAAGTTGTCAGTTTTTGAAATTCGTGGCCGTCTGCTTTTTGATTTTCTTTCACTGTCTTTTGGTTTCTGAGTTGCCTGTCCTTTCTATCACCATGTCGTATCTCAATATATTACTATGAGGTCTCTGATGGTTGGTCTGAGTATTACTTAATTGGTTATTTAGTCACTTTCCAAATGACGAGGAAAGTTCTATGCCCGAGAGATATATCGGATGTCGTTCACTTCGCAGGGCGGTATTCCTCTTGAAAGCTCAAAGGACAGAGAAAGAAGTTTAGGCAGAGCTTTAAATTTCGAGTCAAGCTGGTCACTCTAGCGGATATCTCTCGAGTGATTTTACAAAGTTTATAAACCAAGAGTATATGTTATTATTTACACTCATCAAATTTATTCAACAAAAGTATCAGCAAAGGTTGGCCACTCTGTTTTTCATCACCAAGCCTTTTTCGGAGTTTATTATTTGAGTTCAAATGTTTACTTCCTGTTTCTTTCGTAATGGTGTTTACTAGTCCCCTCGTTCACAACTTTTTGTTGTCTCACGGGAAATATAGTTCATGGTCGTAAATAACAAATAGGGCCTTGAAGTATTGGGCGAATCTCTTCTGCATAAGCGACTTCGCCCGAATTTTTTATAAACAAAATCTATGATTTTCGAAAATGTCAACTTTGTGATTTGTTGACCGTTTTTTGGACTTGTCTCGATAACTAACCTGCCAAATCTGATATCAATGGACACAACAGTTTGTTGGAAGCTTAATTTAACAATTTGCTACGCATAGTTTCTTCTAGGCTATTCTTTACTTTTTTAGTTGTTGAAATTACGCTTTTCATCCCGCATTGGTATAACAAATTCAAAAATATCAAAAACATACCTCCAGCTTTAGCTGGGCCCTAGGTGTCTTTCATTTTGGTTCACCTAGTGTTTTTCTCTTTTTTTGGAGTTTTCGCCTCTGTTAAAGGTGTCCTTTGAAAAATGAGAAATTTTTGGATTTCTAAGTTCAGGTGTTCTAATGTAAGCTACGCTTCTAATAGTTAAACTGGCTGCTGAATAAATATTTCAGTTTATCGAAATCTTTCCCCTTTCTAATTCATTCCCTCTTTAAAGTGAGCTGGGCTCACCTGAAGTTTATGAGGCATCAATTTGTTTTAGTTAACTGCCTCGCGCTCTCATATATTGTAAACCATCGGTGAAAATATTTCACCTGTGTCTAAACTTTTTCCTTCGGAAGAAAGGATGTTTTACCATTTCGAAATTGTTTATTGCTTTTGTTGACTCATCTAATCAGTGAATTCTCTGCTGATTAATGACAGTATACTGACTTCAAAGTGTAGACTAATTGGTTTCTGAATTCAGCGGCGACCTCGAACTCGCCTATAACCTGGAATCCGTCTGTATCAAATAAATTAATACCCCCCTCCCGCCCCCATTAAAATCTTTTTCCGCACTCGATCGTTTCATTTCATCAAGAGCTTTGTCGTTAGCCATTGTAGCAAGTGTTACTCCAATGCACGAAATGGTTACTATAGACAAATCCCGAGTCTTTTTTTGTTATACAGTCCGAAATTGCCAAATCGCCACATTGAGCGTCTGCTGTTAATGAAAATGGGTCGTTTTGGCTTTTCTTAACTTAATAAAGAATTACGCGGATACTACCGAGTTAATTGATGAGAAATTTATATCAAATGAAGCCTCTTACTCAGCCTAACAAAGTTCTAAAAGGTCAAATAGCCTAACAAAGTTCTGAAAGGTAAAATAGCCAAAAATTTGTATAAGAGAAATAATTTTTGGTTGAGAGCCAAAAAAACTTATTCTTACTACATGAAAATCAAAATCTTTGCTTAAAAACGGTACCCAAAATTTCTGCGCAAATTTTTGGAAGTTTTATCTTTCTAGAATTTTGTTGGGCTGTGTAAAAGGCTTCTTTTGATATCAATTTCTCATCAATTAAATCGGTAGTTTCCGCGTAATTCTTGATTAACAAAAAAGCTAAAACGCCCCATTTTTGGGGTAGAAATTCAGTTGAAATTTTTAAAAATCAGTTGCACCATATTGATTTTGGTGAAACTCTAAGCATCTTAGTCTCTTCACTTTTTATCTTATCTCGACCCAATTTGAGATAAACGAGTTTGAAGTTTTAATTTTTGTCCGGATAATTTAAATCAGCACTGTATTCGGCTCAGCTTTCATTCAAATTCCGTTTTCATTTCAACACTCGTCTAGAGTAAGAAACTTTAAAATTTCAGAATGGAATTTATACTTAAAAGTTTTTCATGCCAAAATTTTTTCTCCCTGAAACCATGTTTTTGAATTTTCATTAAACGCCGTTAAATGTGTTTCTGGACGTGTTTTCTGTAAATAGAAAATCATTCCAGGCATCATTTTGAAGATTTTAGTTGTGCTTTTATTGAAAATTTTTCTGTTTTCTTTGGACTTAGTGACTCTTCTTTCCTTTCCTGTCTGCTAACTTACAATGCTATTTTTGTGGTATCTCAAGTGATGCGAAGCTCCGCTTCGCCTCTATGTACTGACTATTGTTTACTTTACTATAGCCCAATTGTAATAAGCAAAAAGCGCGGATTCAAGATTTTTGCGAAATAAGATTTCCAAAATTTTGTTCAGTTTTCTTTTCTACTAAGTCTGTTTTGAGTTTTCGTCTCCCAAAACACTTGAAAACATAATCTGTATATATTGGCTGGCAGAGAAGGTATTTTCAACGTCATCTGCTCAAAATGCTACTCATAAAAAGTATATCAATCAAACTTCAGCGTGTTTGTTTTGATATTTGCGAACATGTTCAAGAGAACCGTCCTCACCGATTACCTTTTTGAAGGGTCGCTTTAAGCTTTAACTAGGTCCACAATCAAGCCATTGCGTTGCAATCAGAAAACCAGCTCTGAAAGTTGCCTAGGGTGAAAAAATCTTAGAAGGAATTTGTGTGATTCAGAACTGTTTAAAGCACTTGTTTTCTCCAGCAGTATGCCGAGAGTTTCTAAATGCTGTGAACTGGGGAGTATTTCCCCCGGTTGCAAAAGAGGTGAAGTTTGTTACTTTGTATGAAGGTGGTATATGCTCAAACGTTGAGTTATTCATTCATGCGGGTGGCGATTCTTTACTTGGTACCAAGGGGGCTGGGGGAGGGGGGGGGGTAAATACAGACCATAAATTAGGGTATCTTAATCTTAAACCTGTTGGACCCCTTTTGACCTTACCAGTGCCTTGTGGATGTGCTTAAGGATGACCCGGCTGTCCTGATTGGATGCTAGCGACTTCATTAGTCGACTGTTGCCCAGGTAGGGAAGACACTTGAGGTGGCGCACTTTAGGGAAACACTTGACAAGCGACAGGGTCGAACCACTGGCCGAGAAGTGCAGAGTTTCTACGTTGGGAAATGTCTGTTGCTCCAGATTGAGTCTTGCATTGTAGACCAGTGAGTCATCTATGCTGATTTGAAGCGACTTCACTCGGTTGAACAAATTGAGTAGGTTGTCCAGGACCTGTAACAGCAACCTCTCTTATTGATCCGACCAGCAAAATAGATCAACTTAAACAATAAAAGTAATATTTTTTTACTTTATCGGTTGCGTAATTTATCCTACACCTGTTGCTACAATCTAACTGTTGACCCGACTAATTAAACCCTCCTCCTAACTTTTAAAGCTTTAATTCGCCCCATACTTGACTATGCAGCCCCCGCATGGTCCCACGCATCAAGTAACACCTCCATAAATTGCCTGCAGGTTGCCCAAAACCAATCCCTTCGCGTTGTTACTGGATCAAATCTAATGAGTTCAACTGCCCACCTGCACAGTGAATCTGAAATCCTAACGGTCAAAGACCACCATACCCTTCTGTCATCTCAATTTTTTATCTCTACCTATCGTTCCCACCATCCCATTAATTTTATACATTCACATCCCCCTCCTCCCCGTCTACTTCGCCCCTCAATTATAAGCTGCTTCAAAGAAGACATCCAGAAAATTTTAACCGACTTTTCAGTCTACGCAAACCACCCTCTAGTTCTGGACGACCGAGACGAAGTCTCCACTTTTATTTTTAACTACTACAAACCAATTTTAAAAGACAACCATACCTCCCTTGTAACCAAGTTCCTAGCCGAAACCCCTCCGTCTAAAGTTATTTGTATCCCTCCCCCAAAGATTGACCCCTCTGAAAAATCTCTCCCACGTCCCACGCGCTGTAAGCTCTCCCAACTCCGGTCTGGCTACAGCCGGCTCCTTAACACTTACCTATCCCGCCTCGACAGCTCCATCTCCCACCTTTGCCCAACCTGTTCCCTTGCCCCCCACACAACATGTCACCTTTTCAACTGCTCCCAAAACCCCTCCCCACTCACCCCAGCAGACCTGTGGCTTCGGCCGGTAGAGGTTGCTAAGTTCCTTGACCTGGAGACAGAAGAGCCCAACCCGACCCGCGTGGGCTAACAACAACAACAACAACCCGACTAATTACGCTTGCGAATAGCAAGCGTTATCAAACTGGAATATAAACTTTTTTCTAGTTAACAACTAGTTTAACAAAATCAGTTGAATCCGTTAGCTTAGCTGTTAGCCGCAGCCAAAGGTAGCTGGTAGTAACAGAACAGAATGCCTGTCAACAGAATTCTTTTCTGGGCATATGTGCCGTTCAAATGGCAGTTCCATTCGAAATTTTATTATTGGTTGTATTTAGTTTTCTTTTTTTTTTCACTTTTTATTTATCGCTTTTTTCACTTTAAAATTTTTTTCCAGCTTAAATGCTTTCGGCTGATACATATCTGTTTAGCTGCCTATAAATTTGTTTGAAGCACCAAATTTTTTAAATTGGTTTTGTGCTTAAGGAAGGGTAGGTGGGTGGGGCTGGGGTGGTATTTTGGGAATTTTTTTTCGGCTCACCACCAAATTTTGTCTGCTAAGTATCCGCTTAATGAACTTTGTTCTTAATGCTCATTTAACACTGACAGCTGTATTTTTCCTTAAATTTACCCGCATTCTAGACAAACGTTAAAAAAGTTATACTAACCCTGATGTCGGTTCTGTTGGAGAGAGTGTGCACTGAGAGGTGTTTGAGGTGTGTGACCATCTGCATCATTTCACACCCAGGCACCGTCAACACCCATTTGTCTATGTTGTTCACGTCCACTCGCTCCACAGGATTGCCACTCTCTATCACGTTGCGAACGAAGCTGCAAACAAGTTCCTTTACAAACTTAAGTTCAACAGCACAACCCTCAAGTTTAACTTGAAGCTTGAATTACTTTCTTTAATGTTTATTGCACAAGCGAGTGTAGTGTTATATTATTAATTTCTTTTTTTCCCAGCCCAACGCTCAAATAGCAGTGCTTGTTAGTGGAATTTATGGTGCGTAGCATTGGCAATTAAATAGCACTTGTTGTATCAGCTATATTGGTGGCTTGTGTTTGCCGGTTTTCAAGCGATATGGCCCAGATGCGAGGATGTGGGTCTGTTAATCTCCAGCAGCGGGGTTCGACTCCGGTACTTATTGAAAATAAGTGTTAACTGTTATCGCCGTATTGGTTGCTAGTGTTTGCATATTGACAGCAATCATTAATCTCCAGGTCGGGGATCGGTCCCGGCGCAATTTCAAGTTTTAATTTTTTTTGTACCTTTTCTTATTTCATTTTCTACCGTATTATTTTTTCCACCTATTTTCGCAAAATGATCAAAAATTGCTTTGTAATTCAAGTTTGGCATTTTATGCTGTAAAACTGGCCTTTTTCATTTTCAAACAAAAACATACTCCTTTATGATTAATTTGAGAAATAATACAGTTTTTAAAATTGGTTCTGCTTCATAAGAGGCTCACTTTGATGTATTTGCTCATCAATTGACCAGGTGGCTTCAGCGTATTTTTGATTGACGAAAAAGAGCGACAAATGACTCAAATTTGGGGCAACGTTTTGGTTTAGAATTTTGCCACAAAAATTGCACCCTTTTATTCTGACAAAGTTCTAAGCATTTTTTTTTCAGTATATTTCTATTTTTGTCCAAAATTAATATGTTTTGAGAAAAACGCATTTGTTTTTTCAATTTTGTTTTATTCTTTTAAAATCAGCACTGTATATTATCAGCTGAAAACCATTAGCCGAATTCATCAAATAATTGAAAAAAAATTAGGATAAAAAAGGCGAAAAATAAAAAACAAAAGCGGAAGTGAAAAAGTTCTAGAACTAAAAGAAAAACCAAATTTCGAAGTTGAAAAAGGTGGTATTTGAAAAGCAAACATGCTCAAACTATATTTGTTAGCGAGCAGGTCCCCCGAGTAATTGAAGCTTATGATCAAATTTATTTAATGAAAAAAGTCTAAATCCCGGTGGCTATCTCTAGTGTAAAAAATAATTAATAGTCGTGTTCGTGAACGTTTGAAGCTCAGGTTTTGTCTAGAAAAGCCTCTGAATGATTTGGTTTATGCTTTGAAAACTCACTTTTTTAGAATTGATTCAGTGACACCCCCGTCTGAATTAGCTTTGACAGTGATCTCTTTCAAATTCACCAACTCTCTAATCAACACCTCCAGAGCCTCGAAGAAGCCCTTGTACGTGGACACTTTCTGAGCGCCCACTTCGTCTTTGTTCTCATTGGTAAGTTTAGCTTGTTCAATCAGCACCAAAAACTGAAGGTTGGAGAGAAAGGATACTGACTGGAATGAAGTCTCGCGGTAGTTGTGGAAAGAAATGTTCTCAAGATGCAACCGGCATAAATTCTGGAACAAAATACACGAAGGGCTAATAAAAAATCTTAAAAATGCCCTAATTTTTTTTACTTTCCGAAATTTATATGCATATTTGTACAACTGGCTGTTCAGTTCTCACGAAAAAATGACGGAACCCATTTTTTATACTAAGTTGTCTTTTCCTCGAAAAAACAAGCGAGTTGCTTTTCATGCTTTTACCTGGAATAGTTCACACCGAATCCAGGGTATCGGCTGACTCATCAGCCTCCAGTCGTATTCTTTGATGATGAGGGTCTCCAGGTAGCGACATTGTTTTCCGAGAAGAGTGAGAAAGTCCTCCAGCACTAGTTTGTAAGTACTCGCGTACTCGAAGTCGTTTTTGAAGCGTAGCGATACAGTCCTGAGGCAGTTGCGTTTGGAAATGAACGTCCTTTGATGATCTGAAAAACGGAGAAAAAAGGAATTAGGTCATAGTTTGATCAGACTTTGGATAAAAAGTGATCGGGTAATTTGATTAAGTATTTTAGATCAACCAAATTGAATTCGCAATTGAAATCCCCATAGTAGCTAAAAAATAGCGCAGATTTATTCAACAGATGTTAGCGCTGCGAAAAAAATCTAAAAACAAACAAGAATAGCTTGTTATTGTTCAAGTAGCATTGAAAGTTCCGACCAATTGTTGTCGCTAATACAATTTTTTCAAAGAGTTTTCCGATTTTCTTCGAACTTCGCGTTTTATTGATACTACGGGGATACGGAGCTAACTGACACTTCAAAAACTTCGTTCGGCGCTATTAGCCCTAATTACTGTCTAATAGTCTAAAAAATCGTCTCTTTATTAGCCTTTGATGGAGAGTGAATTTGTCAACTCTTTGTTTTTAATTGCAACGAAAAGTAAAACAATTCGAACAATTTTTCATCTGGACTCAGAGAAAGATTTTTCAGAATTTTCAAAGACAGCTCAGATAAAGACCCGAAAAGCTTCAATGTTATTTATCACACGATCTTGTTTAATGTGATTTTAGGGTGGCTAATTTTGTGTGAAAAAAGTACCCGAATACTTCAATGATCGGAACAAAAGGTTCGAAGTGCTTTTTGAAAGCTTGTCAGCAGAAAAGAAAATATATTTTCTTTCAGTATTGGTGTAGTCGGATTAAAAAATGAATTTGCATTCAAATTAATTTGTCAAGTAATCGAAAATGAATAGATGAAGGGCTCGCAAAGTACCCACTTATAATATTCCCTAAGTGATCAAGAAGATCAAAACAGCATTTGATCATATGAAACTAGGCAGATTTAAAAAAAATTAATACCAAAATGAATAAATAACAATTATTCTAGTTTATTCAAGTATAAATCAGTAATGCATCCTATTTTTCGAAATTAGACAACGAAAATACAAAATATATTTATGCCAAGCCCATTTTGGATTGATTTTGAATTATTTTACAGTTTTAGCTGGAAAAAACATATTTTTGGATGGGCACTTAGCACATAGTGGTAAGGCGGTCACTCCGAGATATTCAGGTTGTGTAATCGATCTCTCGTCATAAAAATGATCTCACTTGACCTCAAGCTTAAGGTTTTCCACAGCTGGACCGATTCCGGTTGCAATAGTGGTACTGTGTGAAAGCTGTAGACGCAAAAAAAACGGACTTGAGTCGCAAAAAAAATTTCGCTCGACAAACTAACTCAGTCTGGAATGCGAGGAGATAATTGAGACGGACTATGCTTAGACAGAAACCACCATTCGAACACGAATATGCATCAGCCTGTATCAGATCTCAAATACGAATATGTATCAACCTGTGTTCGGGTATCATTATATGATGAAATTAATGTATGAAGCAAAGTTTTGTCAACAAATGGCTTAAATTAAACAAGAAAAGCTGGTTGCTGTGCATGAAGCATAGAATGTTCCGGCCATATTCTTAAAAACCGCAAAAAAAAATTTCATCTTTTTTAAAATTAGTGTCGTTCTGCGTGGTGATAAAAAGATCTAAACGAAAATTTTGCACCGAGGATTATTCGACAGCCATAATAAAACAGAAAAATTGGACTACTTTTTTCAATAAAAGACTAGAAAAACCAAAAACAAATCAAAAAAGGATAGCTGGCTACTGTGCAAGTAGCACAGAATGTTCCGACCATAGTCTTTTTAAAAACTACATAAAGCTTTTATTTTCAAATTAGTTTTTCTGCGTGGGGTGATAAGAAAGTCTGATGTAAAACTATATTTTAGGCAGTTTTGACATTCATAGTAACACAGGCAAATAAGACCCAAACTTTTTTTAGAAAATTGACAAAAAAAATTCAAAAGATTCCAATTTTTTTCTTCAAGTTTCTTAGCAGAAAATTTTCCAGTTTTTTTGAAGTTTTTGTTTCCCATAATGGAGATACAAAAACTCTAAAATTAATTTTACTTGCCGAAAGTTAAGTTTTTAAGAGTTTAACTGTTAATTTTTTCCTAATTAAGCTGTTGCAAGCCTGCTCGCTTGCTTTATTCGCTCGAATTCAGACGAAAAATTTAAAATTTTTACCCTGTTTTTCCAAACTGGGAAAACTTAATCAATTTTTTTTTAACGTTGTTCGAATCACGACTGAAAGGGCTTTAATATGATATATTACTCAACCCAGTCAGATGACTTATTGTGGTACCTGGTTTTTGCGTGGAAAACAGTAAGAAAAAACTTAAACAATCGAATAAAATACAAAGTTCCTCCCCATTTTCAATGGTCGGAACAAATATTTTCCAAAATGTTTGTTGCAGAATTTTTAGAAGTTTTTCAATCCAAAGCTGGCGCTAAAAAAAAACTTGGAGTAAAACTAAACTTTCAGGGCTTGAGTTACAGTTTCACGGCTTATCCTTTTATATTAAGGATTTTTAAACCAGTTTTTCTCAAAGTCTTAGAATCGTTCAAATTACAACTTCAAGGTTTTAAAGATGAAAAATCACTCGAATCTTTCCGATGGTTACTTGCGGTACTTGATTTTGCGTGGAAAACAAAAAAAATGAAAGAGAACTAGAACACACCCCAATATAAAGTTCCTACCCATTTTCAATGGTCGGAACAAAAAGCATTCAAGAAACTTCGATTTTGCTTACCTAAATTTGAGGATGAAATGTCGATTTGTACGTTTTGGAAGCGACACAAATAAGGATCACTTTCGATAATGAAAGCCCATCGTTTGCATACAAGAGATACCACAGTTAGGAGGTCCCGCCAGGAGCAAAACGAAAAAATACGAGACAAAATGTCATCTGAAAGTTGTGTTATTTCAATGGAGCTCAAACAGCCCTCTGAAGTCGTTGACGTTTTTTCCAAGGACGAGGCGCCGGATTGCAAAGACGCAAACTGGCTTGTAAGTCTGGACGCCTGATATGACCTGGCGACTGGGTCAGCTCCTGGACAATTTAGCCCAGCGCTGGCGACTGTAGTTACGACCTCGTCGCTGCAACTTCGGTTTATGTAAGTCGAGAAATCGGATCCGTCCAGATAGTTCGGGTCTCGGATGATGAATGTGCTTTGACCTTTGCTTGGCATCGTTCGCTGGTTGTCCCAGTCCGGAAACTGACCCTGACCAAAACTCTTGCTGTGGTGAATTAAATTGGACGAATGGTTCATAGAGTAGACAGAAGAGTTAATACTTTTGTCTTCGTCGATCGACCGGTATTTTTGAAGAACATTCGCGTTTTCGTAATCTCCGATATCGTTCTTAGAAATATGCAAAAATGAGTTTTCGTTCATATCTAGGTCCTCGACCACTGCTCTGGGCGCTTCGTTGTCGTCAATAAATAAATACGATGACGTAATATTCGAGTGATCGCTAGTCATCATGGCATTTTCTGCGACTCCATGATTATACAAGTTTTCAGAATTCACAGGCGGCTTATAGCTGTCTAATGTGTCGGGAAAGTTGTGTGAAATCTTGAAGGAGGAATCCATTTTCAACTTTGAAAAGACTTGTTTGTTAAGATCTTTCAGCTCACAGATAAGGAAATTCAACGACAGCTTGACAAACTTCCGTCGATCGGAGTCTGAAAAAAATGGAAAAGTGACAGCGTTTACGGGGTAAACTGGGTAAATAGATTTGATAATAGCAGGTAAGAAAAATTGATAGATAAGCAAAATAGTGACGCGCTTAAAAGTGAGGCAAGCTCACTTTCGTATACAGAAATTGGTGTTGATATTTTATGACGTCAGTTAATTCCGCAATTCTGAAACAAATAAAAAATTTATTAGACCGGGAAAAGTCGGTTCACGTGGCTTATTAGCGAACTTCTTTTGATGTGATGATAAATGCCTTTAAAGAAAGGCATTTCTTTGAAAGAAAACAATAAATTCTACTTGAGAAAAAACTGATCTGAATATTTTAAAATTCTACTACGCCAAATCATATCAAATACTTTAGCTTGGACTTTTCGAATGGACGCAAAACAAATAGAGTTATGGTAAGAAAAAAATGGGAATTTGTAAGCGTTGATTACGCGCTCTGCTAATACGACAAGTTATGGGAACAATAATACCAGCTCTAACCATTTGACGTTTTGACAAAGTGAAGTTTTTTAAGTTGCTATCACCTTATTTGGTTAATTCTTGGAAAAGCAAACGCGAAGATCACAATTTCAACGCAGTAATAAAATAAACCACTTCAGTTTGCCGTATTTAGATTATGTTTGAAATCTAAATTTTAAGACCAACTAACGTTGTTTGGTTTTTCAACTTTTCGGTTAACTTATTTATCTGCTCTTTGTACGTTGCAGTTGAATGATTAAAGTGACCATATGATAATATTTTGTGCCTTTCTTTTTTGCAGCCATTTGAATTTTTTCTGCACCTAAATTGCTAGTTAACCTTAACCTCCTGTTAAGCAGACCTTAAACTGATAAGTTTTCAACCAGGAAGTTATATTACCTGCAAGTTTTACATTTACTTGCTTCAAACGAAGCCAGTTAAAAGGGCAGACATTTTTAAAATAAAGAATAAAAAAAGTTCCATAATATAAAGCGTGAATAAGTGCAGAAAAATAGAGAGTAATTAGATGTGAATTCACACAAATTGCCTTATAACCATTTTTATCTTAGCTTTTAAAGTAACTAACTTAGAAAGCCATTAAAAATCAAATTAAGCTTAAAAAAGACAAATTTTGCTGCAAAGTTGGAAAAATTGTCGATGTAAATAGCAATGAAATCTAGTTGCTTTTTTGAGAAAAAAAAAATTGATTACCAAATTCACTCACGCTCTCGGAGTCCAGGTTTTGTTTATCTTGCACAATTTTGTTTAAATTTGTTTAAATTATGCAACAGTTTTAATTGACAATTTTTTTCCCTGTGTTCATTTCAGCGCGTTAAAGAAACCGATGTTAAAAATTCGAAAAAAATTTAATGAAAAGATTCATGTCTAGTCCGTAAATGTAAAATTTGCAAACAAAATTTCGAAAAAAATAGACAAAAGAATTCTAATAAGCAATTTGAACAGTGACTTTCGGAAGCCAAAACTGAGTTTTGAGCTGAAAGATTTTTCGAAAAGCAAATTATCTGAATTGTCCAGCGTTACAATTAAAGCTAGCCTTGTCTGTCGCTGTAAAATATTCACAGAACGTTCCGACCACAATCAACATTTGGAACTAAATTCAAATCATTGATAAATAATTTCGGTTTTTACCAACAAGTTATTCTCTAATACTTAAAAACCAATAAAAAATTAGGAACCAATGAAGAATTCTTAATATTAAGCATAATTCTTAGACTTAAACAGATGAACAGAAACAGGTAGCTCTCAATTGTGCCGAGACGAGTCTAAACTCGTCTCGGCTGAATTCGCAGCCTGAATGGTAAAGCGGCTGAAATATCTGATTAAAAGACCATCCAGTGCAAATCAGTTTTTTTGCTTCGCTGAGTTAAGTTAGTTGCCTCAGTCAGCTATTGTAATATATCATCGGTTTTTTCCATAAAAAATATTTAACTTCAAAATGTTTTTCTTTTGTGCAGACAGGACTGAAATTCAGCTTCAAAAATAAAGTAAAAAACAAAGTTTAGGAAATTGTAAAAGCACAAAGGAAATTAGCTTTTTAAGTAGGATTGATTTCTTCGATCGTTAAATTAATAAGAAACATTGCAACATTTATATCCGTTTTTTCTTGATACAGAAAATATTTTTTTCTTCGTTTTTTTCCTATTCAAATGAAGACTCAAACAACTTTATTATGATGTCATGCTTGACCTCGTACGAGTTTTTTTGTTTCACGCGGTCAATTTCAGGACAAAAAAACGTAACCTCAGAGGGGAAAAATTGCTGCTATCAGTTAGAACTCTTGAATGCTGCTACAAATTTCCTTTCATGTCGTCTTTAAAGTTTATAACTAGCTGTTTATAAATACAAACAATCAAACAAGACTGCTCGTATCAGGGCGAAGCTCTGAATGTTCCGACTGCTTTTGAAGGTTTATGGAGCAGCAGTAATAACATAAAAACATTATATGAAATAAAATAAAATGAAAATTTTTTTTTCTAAAATTTGAAACTTTTTATGAAAATCATCCCCCCACACGCCATATAACGTACAAAAAGATAGTTTTCGTTCCTTGTAACACATCAATTATGGCAAATAAGCTTCGTTCAACCAATTTGGAACAATTTATATGACAGATTAAATCTCCGCTTACGCGTTAATAGCGCGAATTATATCGCGCGTTAATTGTCCAAAATTGGTCAAAATGGTCAAAATGGCAATCTTTACACCCTCATAACTTAACGAAAATGATCACAGGTGAAATATCTTTTCAAATTTGACCTCAA
>NC_087066.1:53799319-53992745 GCF_963678635.1 Symsagittifera roscoffensis
AAGAACGAGATAAAGAGTTAGTTTGTTTTTCAACAAAAAAGTTTTTTTTCACGGATGCGCCCAATTTTTTTTAATGAGAAAAAAATTTTAAGCTTCGGGGGTTGTAATCGGAACTAGATTTTTTTCCCGTAAACTTATTTTGTTATTAAATTGAAACAATTTCCAGGTTTCTTCGCACAGGGACTAGAAGTATCGCTGTTGCCTTTGCACCCTAAGGTCTGGTTTTCAAGTTCCGGTTTCATTGAATAGAACGGATTTGAAGATCTCCCCTGCTTAAGCGGCTCCGTCCAAATATTTTTACACATGATATTATGGAGCCCGGAATAATCAAGTTTTAAATTTTTTGATCGTTTCTCAAATCTTTTGGTTTTTTTTCGAAAATTTAACTCCAAAATCTGAGATAATGGGTTAAATGGTGTTGACGGGTAATGGGAATCTCCCATGTATTAGCAGACGATATTTTTTTTGTAAAATGAAGTTGATAGAGAGTTATTTTCAAAGTTAACTGGCTAACTTATTTATTTGTCCGATTATAATTGTTTTGAAAAATTAGGACGAGAAAGAGTTGGTTTGAATTTAACTGGCTAACTTATTTACTTGATTAGTTGCCTAATAATAGTTTTTTTTGTAAAATGAAGACGATCAAGAGTTGCTTTCAAAACTTATGTGGCCAACTTATTTACTTGCCTGATGATAGTTATTTTGCTAAATGAATTTGACAGTGAGTTGTTTTCAAAATTTCTGTGGCTAACTTATTTACTTGCCAGATCATAGTTGTAAAATGAAGACAAAAATTATTTTCAAAAGTTATCTGGCTAAGTTATTTACTAGCCCGATGATAATTATTTTGCAAAATGAAGTCGACAGAGAGTTGTTCTCAAAATTTCTGTGGCTAACTTATTTACTTGCCAGATGATAGTTGTAAAATGAAGAGAAAACTATTTTCAAAAATTATCCGGCTAACTTATTTATTTGCCTGATAATAGTTGTTTCGTAAAATGAAGACGATCAGGAGTTTTTTCAAAATTATTTGGCCAATTTACTTACTTTTCTGATTATAGTTGTTTTGTAAAATGAAGATAGTTGTTTTGTAAAGACGACAAAGAGTTGTTTTCAAAATTTATGTACCCAACTTATTCACTTGCCTGATGATAGTTGTAAAATGAATACAAAAAGTTATTTACAAAATTTATCTAGCTAGCTTACTTACTTGCCTGAGTAAAGTTGTTTTGTAAAATGAAGACGACAAAAATCAGACAACAAAAATCCGGACTTGAAAAGATGAAGACTCAAACTGTACTACTTGGAAATAACCCAGAAGGGACTTTATAGAGCCAACAGGAGATTGTAGGTGGTTTTGAAGGAAGAGATTAGCCAGAATCTGATACTATTTTTAAAAAGTGAAGTCATAAATGTCCTCTTAATACCGGCCCAAATAGGAAGGAAAAGCGAGTTCAAAGACAGAGCATTGCTCTCAATCCCCAAGTGAATAAAATCCATTGCTTTTTACTCTTGAACAAATTTTTCAAGGCAATAAAAACTAAGTTTATCGAGAATACAAATATTAGCTCCTGTCTCCGTCGGGAAATGTTCCCTCCAACCCCCAAACTTTCAAAATTTCATGTCGGTTTTAAAATAAATAACATAGAAAACAACTCCATCTTTGTTGTTACTTCTTAGTTATTAAAACACTTTTCAGGTTCTATGCACCAATACTATACACAACCTTGAGATAAAAGTACAATAGCACGACATCAGCGGCTTGAAAAATGTCCAGAAATTTAAAAAGTACTCTCGGTTCAATGCGAATTTAACTGGACGGCAAAATATTTCGACTTTTGTGGTTTATCTTTGAAATGTCTTAGCACAGGCTCTACTCAGCACCCGTGGCCTTGTGGCTAAGACCCGCGGCCTATTATAAGAAGGCCGTGGGTTTGATTCCACTGCGGTGACAGTTGGGGAGAAAAGTATCATCCGTCTTTTTAACATTGGACTGGCTGAGGCGAAATTGATCTCTACATAAGCGTGACCCCAGATAAAAATGAGAAAATAGGGAGGGGTAAATTTTAAAAACCTCAATTATTCTCGACCCTTTATATTGCGAGTCAAACAACGGTCGATACATCACCCGCACTGACGAAATTGATTTTAAATTGATTTTGAAATGATCCCAATTGATTAACAATGTACAATGAAATTGAACTTTTTGAAAATTTTGGATCGATTTGAGTGTCTAAAATTTCGATTTAAATCGATTTAGATTGTTTTTCCGACTCACTAAAATCCATCCGAAACCCACTTGAATCAACTTTAAACCGATTTAAATCGATCTTATTTGAAACTTTTGGATCAATTTTAGTGTCTTAAAAATCAATTTAAATCTAGTTGGATGGGTTTTCAGACTCACTAAAATAAATTTTTTTGCTAACACGGCGAAAAATCATAATACCTTTAGAAAAATAGTTAAAATTTTTTTTTCTCGATTTTAAATAAAAATGTTTGCCCCAGATGTTATAGAATTCAATAAAAGGATCGGATTTTAAGCTAGTAAGTAAGCAATAAAATCATAGAAAATGTTTGTAAATCAGATTTTGTAAAATCTTATGTAACAAACAAGAAAAGGGTCAGAACAAATTAAAATTTGATATCATTAACGTGCAATTAAATCATAAAAAATTATGAAAGTAAATCAGATTTTGGGCAAAACTAATAAAACGAATCAAGAAAAAGGTCAATATAGATCAGTTTTTGAACTCAAAATATGCAAAAAAAAAATCCTAAATTTTATCGATATTTTGGTCTTTTTATTTGATACGCTATACGCTATTTGATACGCTATTTTGATACGCTACTACAATACGCTATGGATGTAAAATGAAAAATGATAGGCAATGAATAAATGCATTACAAATTTAAAACTGATAAATCTCGCTTGAAAACAAATCGATTTTAATAGATAAAATCCGTTTTAATCCCTTTAAAAATAAAAATATATTAAGACTGGAAAAAATGCATTTAAGTCAATTTAAAATCGATTTGGATAAATTTTTTTTAGCTGGGATTCAAGATCAATTTAAATCGATTTTAAATCGATCCAAATCAATCTCCATTTGTTTGTTTAAACTTCGTACTTTTTTCATACTAAAATTGATTTAAATTTAATCAGCTTCCTTTTTTCATACTAAAATCGATCTAAAGTTAATCAACGTATTTTTTTCATACTAAAATCAAATCATACTATCCTAATCCATTTTTGTCAATGTGGGCAAGTTATCGATTTTGTCTACCGTTCAAAAACATTTTGACGGTCTTCGACCAGAGGTAAAACAATTCCCATGTTTTCGATCAAGGAGTATGTTAGACCGAAAAGAATTCTGACCGAGAATGAAACATTTTGACTGCTCTCGACCGACGAAAACATTTCAGCTGATTTTGAAAGAAAAAAAATAATTCGACCGAGGAGCCGAGATGATGTGACCGATGGTCGAAGTATGCATTAACAGCACGGTTTGACCGTTATCCTCTCATAACAACTTTAGAGGTCAGTCGATGTTTGCTGGCAAGTTTGTGAGTAGAAGAACCCGGGTCGAAGCTTGCGATTTATGTTTCGACCGACTCGTCCAAAAAATGATATATTTCGACCGCCTCGACCCAGGCTCAATATGTTTTGACCGACTCGACTCAAGCTGTCTATATATCGACTGTATTCGACCGAGGAAGAACATTTCGATCAAATTAGACAGCGGAAAAATGTTTCGAACGTTTCGATCAAGGAGTAGTTTCGACCGAGAACGAAACATTTTACAGTGTCGCCCTTATTAAATAGAATAGATTTTTTGGTGGCATATATTTGGAAAACTGATCAACTTTGTCATCGTTGATTGACCATGCCCAAACTTTATCGACGGGTATATAAATTTATGCATATCGAATCAGCCGAAAACAAAAAAATGTTCGTCTCACTTTGACACAAGCATACTGTGTTTCGACCCACCCGACCAAAATAGACTTTGTTTAGACCCATTCGACCCAAGTAGGCTTTGTTTCGACCGAAAGTTTTGTTATAGTCTGTATAATTTAAGCAATTCATAACAGAGCATTTTTGTTGTTTTTGACGACTAACTGATTAATTCAATTGAATTGTTCTGATGACTAATTGATAAACTAAATTGATTTGTTTTGACACGCAAGTCACCCGGGTTGACCAAAACTTCTTATTATACAATTTCCATATATGAGAAACTTCTTGTCATACAGTTTCATACAATTCCATACGTACAGAAAATTGTATGAAAATTCTATGATAAGCATTTTTCCATATATGAAAATTGTATGACAGGTGTTTTTTCCATAAACCAAAAATTTTGATTTTTTTTTCTAAATTTAGTTTCTGAAAAATTTTCGGTTGTGTTTGCAACCGAACACAAGTGACAAAGACCTTGGTTACTCAAAACACCAAAGGTTGGACGGTCTTGCATTTACAATGCATAGAAAACGACCTGAATTTGGCTGTCTTTCACAATTCATATAACCAAAAGTAACAAACTTTTATTTTTTGGCAAAATTTTTTCATGTTTATTTTAAATTTTTGAATTTTCAAATTATCAGACATTGATCAAGGCATACATTAACACCCCATACAAAAGAAATGGGAATTTTCAGCGTTTTTGAAAAAAAATTTGAGTGAAAAGAAAATAAAAGCCAACTTTATTGTATCCAGGACTACGTTATGCACGTAAAATATTAAATTTTGCATGCAAAAAAAGTTTTCGAAAAATGTTTGTTTGCGTTCGAAATTCGATTTGCGGTTGAAAAAAAAACAAAAAAATTTTTGGGCCAAATTTTAATAACTACTTGAAAAGTTTTTGTGTCGCCATCAAAAAAATGCCAGTCATACAATTTCCATATATGGGAGCTGTATGATAAGCATTTTTTTCTATAAAACTAAAACCTCCGTTTTTTTATCACCAGACTGTTTTACTAGAATCAAACAGCCACAGAAATAAGTTTATACCAGTTTTCAACCATTTTTAGAAATTGTATGAAAATTGTATGACAAGCATTTTTCCACACACTTGATGTATGGGATTGTATGATAAGCATTTTCGGTGTATGGAGGTCAACCCGGGCAGGGGTGTAGTGTAATAGCAAGAATATACTGTTTTCAGACCAAAATTTTGTGGCACTTTTGCTAAAATTACGACCTGTAGCATTGGAAAACTCATAAAACATGTTTTCTGCTTTTTGGAAACGATCTTGGCACATATAAAAATTCGCTGGTCGGAGCTTCAATGACGGGATGAAAACTAATTACTTGATAGCATTTTTGCTTCATAGCAGTGGAAGTTTATGAACATTTGTAGTTGTTTTTAGTGGCTACTGTTAGCTAACTATCAAGGGCACGTTGGGCAAATGCGAGAACAAATTACTCCAAATTTTAACTTTGAAGGTTCGAATTCCAAAATAGCAAAAACTTATTATTCAAAAAAAAATGTCTATGTTTTCTTATTTCACTCGGTTGTATTTGCAAAGTGCAGCTTCGCTTCTGTCCAATATTTAAAACTTTTGAGACTCAACGGGTTACTTAGTTTGGATGCTGAGACTTCGAGTTCGACTATAGGGCCTTTTCTTCAAGATTATGTTTTGGTCAAAGACTGGCATGCATTCGCGCTTCAGTCAAAACACAAATAGTTGCAAGGAACGAATGTTTACAACTGATTAAAAAAATGTTTGGTATTTTAAGTTACCAACCCTTTAAGCGACCACTATTTTTTTTCGATGGGAGCTGCTTCTGATGAGACCACTAATTTTGAGAGCACTAAATAGCTTGGTTAAAGTTTAAAAAATCCCCTGAGAACTATTTTGGAGTTTTTTTTGGCAATTTTTAATACAGAGCGTAAATCAGTGTTTGCCAATAATCTACAATTTTTGGGAGCTTAGCAGTTACCATACGTGTCGAAAAGGAGGAGCAGTTATATCATTTATTTGCAACTAAGCTTATGTTTCAGCAAGACTGCTCGAATATTAAGGCAAAGCCCTGATTTTTCTGATTGCATTCAAAGGCCACTTAAAATGTTTGTTGGTTTAAAAATGGCAAAACGATTGAGAAAAGTTTCAAGCATTTTATATTGCGCGTTAATTGTCCAAATTCTGCCAATTTAGCAATTTTCAAACGCCTTCATTTATACAAAAAAAACACAAGTGAGGTTTTTAATTTACGCTGAAGAAGAACATATACCTTTCAGATAATTTAAGCAGACTTCGTCAGAATTGAACAGTTAAAAAGTCGAAAATTGACTGAATAAAAAACCAATAATAAATAATCCGTTTTTATCAAAAGTTGGAGCAATAATCAATTTCTCGCATCTTACTCGGAACTAATTTCAGGCTCAAGTAATTTCGTCTTTAGTAGCATCTTTACCACGGGCAAAAGTATCTTTACCCTGGGAGAGAACGGGCAAAAATGTTTTAGATTTTTGATTTTTATTTTGCACAATCGTCCCAGCTGTTGTTATTGTCTTCTAGCGAATCATTTTGACCAGAATAAACGAAAGCTTATGTTTTAAAATCCATCACTTTCTGCAGATACTCCGTTTCACTTTAACAAAAAATTTTAAAAGAAAAACCTGATGATATCAGGATGAAACCTTGAGTAATTTGTCTGACTGTCTAATTGGTTTTGTTAATTGCATAAACTACTCAAAATGTAACATTTAACTTTTACGATGATCGATCAGCCTGAAGTTCATAGTTTTACCATTAATAAATCACCAAAACTTTTTCGAGACCTATTAAATTAGACCAATTTGGCAGCCGAAACTTTGCAATTTATTTTGACTCAGCACATTTAACTTCAAATACACTGATAGAAGAAAGCGTTAATTTTACTATTTTTTGTTCCGAATTTTGAAGGAAGTGAGGAATACGTATGTTCGGGGTGGTTTTTTTTATTCAAACCAGTTCAACAATTTCTGGTTCCCCAAGGGATCGATCTCTTGTCCGGCTTGGGCTCAGCCGGGTGAGCATACCACTATGGTAACCTGCTATGAGTCTATCAAAACTGCTCGTTGCATATAAGTTACACGCATGGCGAATTATCCCGCACTGTAAAATTGTTCCAAATTGAATGGAGGGATCTAATTGGTTTTGTTAATTGCATAAACTACTCAAAATGTAACATTTAACTTTTACGATGATCGATCAGCCTGAAGTTCTTAGTCTTACCATTATTAAATCACCAAAACTTATTCGAGACCTATTAAAGCAGACCAATTTGGCAGCCGAAACTTTTAGGAATATACCTTGATATTCGGCGTTAATTGCCGATAACGGCCAAATTTGCAGTTTTGAAACGTATTTTTTTTATCAAATCATTCAAATTATTTTACATTTTCCATTATTTTAAGCTGGACGAAACGTTGGAAAATATGTAGAAAAACAAAACCACCAAAACCCTCTTCGAAAGTCGGAACAAAAATATTGTTTTTTTTGTAAAATGTTTTTGAGAACATGAGTGCAAAATTGAAACAATTGAATCAAAATTCCTCTGATTCTTGTTGCTTAAAAAAACTATTTTGTATTTGTATTTAGCCAAACTTTTTTTTATTATTTAAAAAATTAGCAGCGAGGAAGTGACTTTTGATTGCTTCTGAACTTGTTCTCAGTTATAAGTTTCCAAAACCTTTGAAAACGGCGGAAAATTTTATCCAATTATCTCAATTAACAGTGTAATTTACTTTTGTATGACAAATGCTTCGAAATAACTGCAAGCACATCAAAATCGCAAATTTTTGTGAACAAAATTTGAGTATTTTGAAATAGCGAGTGAGTCAATTGCGACTCTTATATCAATTTGATTTATTGTTCTGACTTTCGAAGAAAATGACTGAATGTTGGCGCTACTGTTGTTTTTTTTTGACTTTTTCGCCAAATTTCGACTTTTTGACAAAGAATTTTTTTAAAACAATTTTTCCATATCAGCCAAAGTTTTTTGTTGTCTTAAGCTCGAATTTCAAAAAACATTTTTTAATTCTGATTTTTTTGCGTAAAATTATGACAGTTTAAATATTGTCAATATGGCCAACTTGGGTTGGTTAACGCGCGATATATTTCGCGCTATTAACGCGTAAGCGGTGATTTAAGTGCCCTTTGAAAGCGTTCTTAATTGATTGAGGCAAACTATTTGCGATAATGGCTACGTTATTAGGAGGAAAACTATTCCCTTATACTTATTAGGGCGTGTGGGGAGATGGTTTCAAAAAAAACTCAAAAATTTTTGTAAATTTTGTTTTCATTTTTAGTTCAAAAAACTGTCCCATATACCTTAAAAGTCAGTCAACACAATCACGGCTTTGCCCTGATACGAGCAGTCTTGTTTTGTTTGAATTCGCTGAAAGTAAAAAACTGAACACTTAAAACGCATGATACTTTTTTTTTAATCCAAAGAAAACCTATCGATTCTGTAGTTACCGCTTAGAACAGATAAAACTTTTCGCAGAGCAACTTTCCATATTGAAAAATTATCTGCATCATTATCTGCGTCAAAGTGAAGATAAACAAATCAATTAGGATGGATTGTCGAACGAAAAAAGGTCAGTTTAATTCATAACGATATCGCCCCTCAGAGAATCCAATTTTTCATAGATTTTCAAATTACTTACAGTCCATTCAAAATCCATTCAAAATCCATGTTCCACATTTTTTTCTTTAAATGTCCACTCTTACCATAATGGGAAAAATATGTTTGAGTGGAGGAGTAATATGGTAATATGTATGTGAAAATAGACGTAAAGATGAAGATTGCAAATATTCTGTGCAGGATAATGGTGGTGAAAGAATAAAAATCGAGCAAGGAAGGGGATAGGTATTGAGGAGGGTTAGACAGGCGAGAGTAAGCAATAACTAAAAAATTAAAAGCAATTTATCCAAAAACAAAAAAGTAGAAAACGTAAGAGAAAGTTGTTCTGATACCTACCCTACGAGAAGCTCCATTTTATTAATGCAACGTATCTTTAATCAACATGTAAACCATAAAACAATTTGTTGTCATTTTTTGATCTCCAGTGTTTTTCCAAAAGTACGCAAATTAAAAACATCAAATTTTGTGGGTTTATTTTTTAACTGGTGGTTTTTGTAATCGGGAACTAGTTTTTTCCACTAAGAACATATTTCTGACAAACATCTAAAACGTTATTAATGTTTTATTATAGAAACTCAATATCATAATTTTAGCTTTTCCGTAGCCTCAGCTGGTATAAAGGAAAGGCACGCGCCGTTGGAGCATATGGTCTTGGTTTCAAATTCCGGTCGGAACTTGATTTTTCCGATTTATGTGTACTCGGGCTGACGAAAAATGCTCTTCACGTATGTTTCAAATATATGGTCCCAGCATTTCGAACATTTAAAAATGTTGCTTTAAAACTCTATGACTTGCAATCTCCCATTGATGTGAACTTTATGACTAGCATTCTTCCATAATTTTTCAAACTTCCCCCTTTTTTGGTTTTGTGTTTTCTTCCTAAAACAATAAAACAACCAAAGGTAAGAGCGACATTTGAAATCTCATAAAAACTGAATTGAGATTATCTTAAGGGATTAAATATTTTCTCTGGAAAAACTTAATTAAAAAATTTCTTGATCTCTTACAATCAAGCGCAGAAAATTACACTGTTTTTTGGCCAATTTTAACCTTCATGTAATTCTAAACTGCCAATTGTTTGTTACCGATTAAAAAAAACTGAATTCCATTCATGAAAAAAATTCTGTAAAAATGAGTTGTTTTTGAAAATTTTGAGCAACTGCTTACGTTTCAGACAAAGAAAAATTAAAATTTTGAGAATTGTATGGCTAGCATTTTTTCATAAGCTCCATATATGCAAATGTATGTCTGAAGTTTTTGGTGCGTTAAGGTCGAGGTAATTTGAAGTAATTTTGAGGAAAATTTGAATTGTGTCTTAAGTTTGTCTGCGTTTTTTTGTCAAAATACTTTCGGAAGCAATAGAATTTTCTTTGCTAAGCATCATGTTTTTCTGATTCAACTTTTTTAAACTTTAATTGATAGTGACTCTGTATTTTGTAAGTTTACTAGCTCAGATTTTTTCTCAATGCATTTTTTATTCACATCCCAGTTTTTTGCTTAGATGGTTTCTGTTTATTTTTTATTGACCTATTCACCTCGTTTTGAGTTTGAAGGTAAAAGCAATTGGGTAAGCTTTTGTGTGTTTTAGAAGGAATAAGGCATACAATCTTTGAGTTTGGAGTTTTATAGCTCAAATGGCGTCTATTCAAATATTGCCGGTCTTATTGGAGCTCGGTATCTGATAAACACATATTCATTGGCGCTGGTTGTGTTTCTTGACATGATGTTTCTCATTTTAAAAATCATACAAATGTGAAATTTTTGTGAGATGTTTTTTTTTCGAATTTTCTGAAAGCAATTTTTTTGACTTACATTGCCCTGTTCATTTTATATCGCAATTGCTGCGAAGTTCCGCTCTGCCTCTTTGTTGATTTTTTTAGGTTTGGTTTCATTAATTCTTTATAATCAATTTAGTAAAAATTTAGTGGAGACGGACCATAAAAATTTAATAAAATTGATAATTAACCATTGAATACAATGAGAGTCAGTCAGCCAAAAATGGTACAACATAATAGCAGGAAAAGAAGCGTTTTTGATAATGAGGGCGACTAAATTCTGAGGAAAAGTGTCGTCCGCATCCACAATAAATCAGCTACTGTATGCTTTCGTAGTGGTTCACTTTACCTTTGGCAAAGCGATTAGAAGTCAAACTGGAGATTAATTTTGTTTTTCAAGAGTGATTATTCATCTTACATGCTTTGCATCTTTTGTCTTTCACTTTTTTCTATGTATCTACGAACAAAAAGACATACTTTCAATTTAGATTCGGGAGAAACAAAAAGCGACACCGATTGTTTGAAAGAAGTTCACAAAATTCACAATTTAGGAAGTCTCAAAAAGAATTTTAAATGATATTAGTTTTTTTGAGTCTGGGATATATATACAGACCTTTGATGAGTAAGAAAAAGTAAAGAGTTCACAAATTTGGGCTTACCAATTTCTGGAGCAAGTGGTATTAAAATTTAATATGAAAGAGTAGACAAGATTAATGAAGGAAGTCTCGTTGTTTGACTTTAATTTTTTGATCCCCGGGGTTTGATTTTTTAAAGAAAGTTGCACAAAAACGACGACAGAGGTAACTAAATTACGATCAGCTTCCGGCCATTTTTACAAGATTATCCCAACTAGCATCGCAAAAAATTGCAAATTAAGATGGTAAATTTTGCAAGTCAAGTGTGTGAAATATGCTTTGAATATCAAAAAGCAATTTCATGCCAACCTCGAATAATTTTATACTGTTAGCATATTTGATTAGTAGTACAGGTACAACAGAAAAAAGAAGACCACAAATCAATATTTTCCTACGTCAGGTATTAAAAAATACAAGAGTTTGTTGAGAAATTGATATTTGTAGAAGTTGCAAACCAAATATACCCAGCCAGAAGGATAATAGTGTAGTGTTTATACTCCAGTAGAATTAAACTGCTGCTGAGCTTTTTTGCAGGCCGGTGTAGGGAATTGAAAATAAAAACGTCTTTGGGGTTATTTGCAAGTAGTATTATAAATGTCCCGTCGCGTAAAGTAAATATGCCCAACGGACCTTTTGGTACTTTTTTTAAAATGTATGCATTCCTGATGCTGTTGTGGAGGTTCAGAAATGGAAAAAAGGTGCGTCGTCTGCTCAGGACGAATAATGCGTTCATCAATTGGTAAGGAAAAAGCTCTAAACTGATTTTTAGAGAAAGACGCACAGTATACTATAGTGTATATTCCGTATATCCGTTTGCTTTCTTCATTTTTACCGTAATGTTCGTCCTCCAATCGAGCTAAAATGTACTACTCTATACGCTAAAACAAGAAAAAATGCACAATATAAAAGGTAATTGGCCATTTTTAATGGAGAATTCAAAAGGTCAAACTTGACACCTCAGTTGATGCAGAAGAAATCCATTTGGCAATATCTTTATAATTTGCAAATCAATTAAAATGTGTTGCAAATGGGTTCGAAAAAGTCATTTTGTTAATTATCAGACGTTTTTGAGCGAGCATCCACAGAGCCGAATGTCCGAATAGCCGAAAAGATTTGTACAGTCGGATAGCCGAAAATTTAGCCGAATTCTGAGGTACCGATTCACTCGCAGTTCACCTCTCGTGCCGGAGGGAAGCGCAGCAGAGCAAGTGGTCACTAATTTCCTAGGAAGAGTACTCGATAATCTTTAATAATTTTTCTTGCTAATTTTCAAAAAAAAATCAGTTTTCCGGGAACTTTTTTTTTCTGCTATCCGATTACTCGGATATGTGATACTCCGCCGTTTTTTTGTATCATGATAGCAATCAAACCTTCGCAGTCTTTGATAATGTTCCTATCGAATGTTAACCACGAATTGAACTATTCCTATCGCTAAAATCATTACTTTTCTAATAAAACTAAAATCTTCTGGCCAAATTTCCATATCACATTTTAGAAAACAGTTAGACTTCTGCGAACTTCAAATCTCATTTTTTTGCAATGAGACTTGCAAAATATGTGTAGCCTATTTGTAGATTGCAATATAATCAGCTTAAACTTTTAGAAACGTTTCGCATGACAATGCGACCATCGGAGTTTTTTTTGCAACCTAATGTATTGCAGAATGAATAGTCGAGCCAAGATTAAAAAACTTTTAAATGGTAATAAGGAAAAACTCACAGGAAAAATTTAACAACGTTTTGCAAGTTTTTGCTGCTGAAGTTGGTTGGAATGGCCCAAGCCGAGGTACGCGACTCATGTTGCGATCGAGTTGGGTCGCGGAAATAGACTATCTGCGGCCGAAATTCCATACTTAGGCAAGAGGCTTGAGTCGTGCAAATTCGCAAAATGGGTCGCGCAAAGTCGCAACATAAGTCGCGCAAAATCGCAACATGGGTCGCACAAAGTCACTACACGAGTCGCACAAAGTTGCAACATGGGTCGCGCTAAGTCGCTACATCAGTCGCGCAAAGTCGGAACATGAGTCGCGCAAAATTGTAAAATGGGTCGCTCAAAATTGCAACATGAGTCGTGCAAAGTCGTAACATGGGTCGTGCAAAGTCACAACATGAGTCACGAAAAGTCGCAACATGGGTCATGCAAAGTCGCAACATGGGTTGCGCTAAGTTGCAACATGAGTCGCGCAAAATCGCAAAAAGATCATGCCTTATAAAAAGTGTTTCTGTTTCGGCAGATTTATTAATGGGATTCTTTTTTTCCTTGTAGGAGCGCAATACAAAGAAAATTTGCTAAATAAACCAGTATATTTGTAATTTTTATGTGCAATTATCTAGACCAAAATATTTACTTGCCAGATACAAGACCGCCACAAGAATGTCTACACTTGGTCCCAAAATAAAACTTGAGCTTTTTATTGGAGCAACAACAAAGTCGCTACCACAAAAATTGATTGCTAGAAGCCATTTTTTCGAGCACAATGTTTTTGGTCGAGCACATTTTTTTATAGAGATCGGTTGAAATACCAAGTTTTGGTCGATTCGATCGAAACATTAATTGCAAATATCGACAAGGTTCTTCCAAAGTCGCAACAAATCGTTTTTGAGTTGCGCAAAGTCGCAATATCGTTTTTGGTTGCGCAGAGGTGTTGCAACATACCTTTTTTGGGTCGCACAGAATCGCAACATATCTTTTTTGGGTCGCGCAAAGTCGCAAAAAAAACCTCACTCGCGAAAAGTCGCAATATACTAATTTTGAATCACAATGATTGTAACATAAGTCTCCGATTCCGACCCGGGGGTACATGGTTGGATATCCAGACATCCAGACTGAAGTCGCATCTTAGATGACACAACCGACACTTCGGCCGATTTTTTCTAGCCCACAAAAACACGAAACGGTTGCGACCTAAGCCACGATGCCTTAATCACGGCCCAAAAAGTAGCCACTTCAAAACACAGTACGGTCACTCAAGGTAGATGGAAAAACTACTTTTATAGCATTTACAAAAATACAAAGACAACAAAAACGTCACACTAACAACAATAAAGTTAACCAGCAAGCAAAAAATCAAGTCGCTTGAGTTTCAATTGAACGTCGATCTGTAATTTGTAATTTGAAAGTCGATCTGAAAGTCAATCCAAACTGAAATTGTTTTGCTGCAACCTGATTGGCTAGAATAAGCCAATCAAATCTGAGCACCATCTAAAAATGTTTTGTTCACATTGATATGTCGACTTGTAAAAAATAAATCCGCCAAAACTACAAAAAACTTGTAAAATTTTCCAAATTTATTTCAAATTAGCTGTAAATTTTTACCAGACCAGAAAAAAATGACAGAAAAACTGCAGGAAAAAAAAACGATTACAAAATTCGGTCTATCTTGACATCGGCTGAAGAATAAAGTAATTGCACTGGTATTAATTAAACCAATCAGTGCGATCAGTATACTGTTCTCTGAATTTTTGCATTGAAATTTACATAATTGCCAATTTAGGCAATTTAGACGGAATAAACAAAAAGACCCCAAATCTGATTTCATGTCACCCAGTGTGAAACATTTTTCGCTGATATGTTTTCGGATATATACTGAGCGACCTTGAAAACAGTTGACATTTTTGCTTATATCTTTCCTTAAAAATTTTAGCATCTGAATTTAATTACTGGAATTGTTTTATCTGATTATATTGAGGAGATTTTCAGGTTGATTCATCTCACATATGTGAATTAAAGGAACAACTGTTACAAAGTGTTTTAATGCGCTCCTGGGTGTTGCTCTGACATGACGACTACGGGATTGAATCCACTTGACGTAGCGTCGTGCTATATGCGCATTCATACCGGTGGTGTGGTTCAACTGGAACGCTTCCGTTTTCTGGTTGCACAACGTTAGCTTTAAAAAAACATATTGCACTCTGCATGTGGAAAAGAGGTTTAATTAACTGACCAGAGAGTTACCGGAGGTACAAAAAGCAGAGAAAAAGACCGGAAAAAAACACAGAAAGCATAAAAAACTGAAATCTCTATAAATACTTTAAGAAATGACGTCGCTGTTTGAATTCAGATCGGTTGTATAAGACCTCTGTATTCATTGAATTTTCTAACATTTGATCGTTACGATAAGTTTTATCAACATTTGATTGTTATAATCAAGGCATTCATAAGAGTTAAGAATTAAGGTTTAAACAAATAAGCCTGAAAGTTAACCACAAAAACTCTTCTGTGATAAAACGAGAAAAGTTATGTTTATGGCTTAACCTGCAGTTTTTTTCTAGTTTATTGACCGTAAAGATATGCTTTCTAAGCATCGGCTTGTTTGAGAGCCACACCGAGGTCAACCACGGTCGTGGCATTTTGATCCCTCTGCCAAAGCCATGTAAACCGAGAGGGCCTGTTAAAAACATTAGACCTGTTATACGCAAAAATCTATCCAACATCACGCTTGCGAGACTAGCCAATTTTAGTGAACGCCATCTTTCGGCATCACAGTGTGCGTATCGTACAGGTAAAAGCACTACCGATATTGTATGGAGTTATAAATGGATCACAGCCCGCGTTCAGAAATATCGTGAAAGTTTGCACATCACTTGTATCGACACGAGTTCTGCATTTGATACGATCAAAAGAGAGCACCTGCTGGACATTGTCATTGGCATTCCAAATGACGATGTTACAAGTTTGATCCAAATACTAATCAGCAAGACCACTCTGGAAATCAAAATTGACGGCGACGTCGAGAAAGTACCGATTGAGACCAATATTGATTCTCCACAAGGTAACGGTCTCAGTGGTACAGCATTTGACTGCTTCTTTAAGACACACTCGTCGATGTCAGAGAAGAAATCAAGGAACGAATAGATGGAAAACCATATTGGAGTCCATCTAAATCACCAGACGAAGCAATGACATTTCCAAAAAGCACTGTCTTACTCATCTGCGCCCTCAAGTCTTCTTTTCTGCACCAGTTGAAGGCCGTCCCATCTAGAATGCTGATCAGGCTCACGTGTACCACCGAGTGCCGATACGCCACCACGAGTGGATCCAGGAATGCATACGTCACTGCGGGCCCATAGACGCAGGTCACCACTTCCCCCAAGCCTCTAATCATCCCCACTGGGTAGATCTCGTGGCCAAACACAAGTTAGTCAGAAGGCTAATGCCCCCATTCGCCTCTCTCACTTCTTCTCTCGTCTTGGGATTTCTTTCTTAGCCCGTCAAGTATCAATTCTTCATCAGCAGATAGTTCACAAGCAATGTCTTCAGTCCGGCAGCCTACTTGCACGAATAGGTCTCCACACTCGGGTGAGCCTTCCTTATCGACAGGGGTTCCCCATACTTCATCAACCGATGATGAAACGCCGTTAGTTCCCCGTGCGTCAAGAACACCAGCGTCAAATACCCATCAATCCGTAGCGTTCCCACGCCCCTACTGAACAGGTATGCCGGCCCCATATTGAACAGGTACCTGGGGTATACCAGATACAACGCTAGCAGGAGGTTGATGGGCATATTCAAGAGCTCCTGCACGAACGCTTCAAAGATGGTGTCTTCCGCGTAAAATACTTTGTTCGGATACTTTTTTTCCCAGTACGGGCTCAAGAATCTCAAGATTTCGTTGTTCTTCCTGATCTTCAGCTCGCCCTTCGCATGCTCCATCCAGAAACTTCCGATGGTGACTTCATTAGCTGCTTTGACAAACTTCCCAACGCATCTCCCTACCTTCTGCCACCTCTAGCTGCTCCTCAATAAAATTCCATATTTGTTTAATGAGGGGTGGAGCACTCTCCCTCGTCTTGTCCGTCGCGTTCTCGAGTCTCGGGGTCAGAAACGGCCACCTCCCTCTCTCTTGTATTAAGCGACATCCTATCGATTCTAGTTGTTTCTCGGCCACGGCCACATTATTTCTTTCATTACTCGGTCCTCTCGCCCTGCTGTGATTGTCAGATCTATACTCCGGAAGCACAGGCTGGCTGTTAGATGGGTTATCGCAGGGTGATCGTCCCCTATCTCCGGGATAAACTTCAGCTGCCGGGCAAGATTCGACATCTTGAGGCAGAGAACCTCATCCAGCACAATTGAGATGTCTGCCAACTCATAAAATCCTCTCAGAGCATGAGATATATCCGCCCATGCCGCTGCCACTTCCGACTTAAGAAGTCTCAAGTTTACTGGTTCCAATTCGCGGTTCGGAGCGGCCATAAGCATCCGCCACGCGTTGCCCTCTGCTATCAGGATCATCATTGCATACACGAGCTGTGAGGCTGGTGGCATGCTCGCGTAGCTTGGCGATGACATGAACACCACTCTCGTCTTTGGTCCGAATCGAGAAGCTACCAACTCCTGCACCTCGTTCATTGCTGCAAACAGCGTCTGAATTGCTTCCCAGATCTTCTTGGGGGTTGGTTCCGCGCCTAACAAGTGCTCTAGAAGTTCACGGCCAAGCTTTTGGCTAGCTGTGAAGTCCCACAGGGTCTACCATAAATTGGGTCTTCGGCAAGCTTTGAACCCATGTACCCGGTGTCCGGGATCCCCATGCTCTTTGCCTCAAGAAGCTTTTCGACTATTCTCAGCTGTGCAGGAATCACCACTCTGATCCTGGCTATGCTCGTTTGATGCTTGCGAGGTTCCACGATTAGACCTGGACTCCCCAGTTGCTTGAGGGGCATGTAGTTGACTGAGCCCCTTATCAATTTTTGCGGGATTCCCGTTAAGTCTGCGGTCTCTAGTGTCTTGGCTCTCGAGAAATGCGCCTCGTGGGCCTTTAGCCAGTCTACACAGTGATGTCTGCTCAAGTCCTCGTGCGACCCATTCTTAAGCCCCAGAATCTCAGTCAACTCTTGTCTACATGCCAGATCCCCATGTCTAGATCCTTTACTCTCTCTAGATATCGGGCTTTGCTCGCCTCTCCCGGTCTCTCTGTCTTCTTATTGTCCACCAACACCACTGAGGACACTACCGAGCTCTGGGGTGGGAACGATTCCGCCCCGTCTCCTTCCAGCGGTTTGGCTCCTAGTTGTCTACTCCTGCTGCTCCTTGAGCTTTCTCTCGAGTCGGTTCTTCCTCCCAAAGGATCGGACAAGGGCCTAGCAGCGAAGAAGGGAGGTATTGGGGGTGGACCAAAGGTGAACTGGCCCGTCTCCAGCATGTCTGACTTCAGAAGGTTTATGTGCCTTTGGAAGACACCGTTTAGCCACTCCGTGCCCCTGGGCCTGTAGAAGTGGATGCCAGCCGAAGACGCATCATCCGGAAGAGATTGTTCTATCATGCTTGCCACGTCGAGCAGTCTCATGCGGCGTACGCTCCTCTGCTGAATTTGCCTGACGATTTCATTGAGGTTATATACCCTGTTGTTCATCTCCCTCGCATTCTGGTCAACCATCATGTTGTGAGGGACGGTGCAAATAGTGAGTATGGCTGGATCCAGAGAGATCCTCAATTCCTCAAGACTACAACTCATCTTCTCCTGCAGCCTCATTACTTTCCTCTGCTCGCCTCTGGACACGTCATTGGTTCCCAGCATCAGCGTGACCGTGTACATCTTCGCCAACTCCAGCATCTCTAGCGACGCCAACATCTGGGGTGTTGCAGCACCAGAAAAACTCAAGATCCCCACCTGCCAATGCGCCTGGATTCGCGTCAACAGTCGTATCACGCTGTCCCCTATAATCAAGTGGACTGCCACCTCGGGTATCCTGGGCTGCGTGAAATATTCAGCCCAAGAAGCATCGTGGAAGGCATCCCTCCTTGAGCGTTGTGCCGCCGTCCAGTCCATCTGGTCATGCCTGTGATAGGCACCGTCTGTGTTCTTTTTGTAGCTTGCGATTAAAACACTCCTCATTGGATGATCTCTCCAGGTGGAAGGTCGCTCCTCTCGTGCTGAGTTCTCGCGAGCCCTTGTTTGCAACCTCTCTTGCGACTCCCTGAGACGCGACGTGCCCGTCCCGGTTTGACTAGCACTGCTTGAACTGGCGTCAATCCCGGCAGCGAGATTTCCATCAAAAGCCTAACTGGGTTTGTCTCTAGATTGCGTAGGGAAGGAACTGGCTCGGGAGGTGTCCATGCTTTCAGGCCCTCATTCATGTGTTCCTGGGCCACACGGTCCAAGGTGATGCGTCCGCTCGCCCGAGGATCATTGTCTACCTCCATCCGCGACTCTGGTCTCGATGTCGCGACAGCCGGTTCAGTCGTAGTCCTCTTTTTCTCCCTACCACTCGTGACCGCTTGCTGCCTCCTCTAAAGCCGTACTATTTCTGACTTTATTTGATCACATTTTGCTACACTTTCTTCTAGTCTGTGTTCTTGCTCCCGATCTGCCATCAGCAGATCCCGGTCAAGAATCGCCTTGTTTCGCTCAAGTAATGCCTGGTCGCGATCAAGCTTGGCTTGATCCCTATCAAGAACAGCTTGGTCCCTTTCCAGATTGGTCTTGTCCCGTTCCCTTTGGGCCCGTTCCAACCCTCTCATCATGCTGCTGAGATCTGGATATGACTCTTCCGTTTGTTGCGACCGGAACATCGATGGTGGTTTGCTTGTGGATGGAGTCCCTGCTCCTGCTGGTGGTCTGGTCGGAAGGGGAAAATCCTCCGCACCATATTCCGTGTGGTTGCTCAAGCCAGGGTTTCTCGAAAGGTCATGTCCTCTCAGGCCTCCATCTAAATTCCAGGAGACTTGATATTCCATCTGAAGTTTAGCCCACCATCAACACGGCTTCAGTTGATGACTCCCTGCATTCGCCTTGTGCTTCCAGTTGTAGGATGGCATTCAACATTACCGCCAGCCTTTCGTGCACTTGTGTGTGATCGAGGTCCCTCAAGCGCTCGTATAGCTCATCGAGGGTAGGTTTTTTGAGCGCTGCTGTCATAGACTTCCAGAAATGATCCGCCATAGTTGCTTCTTCTCAAGAGAACTCACGTATCAACAAACTCAAGAAATACCTTTCCCAAACCAACTCAAGAAATACCTTTCCCAAACCAACTCAAGAAATACCTTCCCAGTTAAACTCAAAAAAAATCCTCCTCTTTTACTGCTAGTGAAGAACCGTTCGTGATCTCTCCTGTTTTGTTCGAGTAAGTGTAGCTTGATTGTCAATTCAATTTGCAAATCAATCTGAAAATAGAATTCAATTTCAGACCAAGTTGTTTTTCGCTCATGCCTAGTCTAAACCTCCCCCTTACTACCTTTAAAACAAAACCCTATCGATTTCTTGATAAAATATTTCGATTAGACATTTAAAAGCATGCAGACTAATTTCATGTTTTAGCACCATTAATTCTTTAGAATTTAATTTTCTAAAGAATTTGATTCGTGCCCCGTTTACCTAGCTCAAGAAACCCTGTAGCTCCTAACTCAAGACTTCCATGTCCACTCAAAGCTCAGGCGATACTCAAGTAGTACCTTTTGTGTAATCTCCGTTTCTGCAAAGACCACGTGCAGGATGGCGTATCAATCCATAGTATTCAACTTGCCCCTGTTTGGATCGTAGACCGGCATTGAGACCTCTCGTATTCCTATTTCAACCACGAAGTCCCTCAACCTCGTTAGAGCCAACATCACATGTTCGGGGTCTATCGTGTTTCTTACATTGACCCTCGTCACCAGAAGGCACAGGTATTTACCAGGAACTTGTGAAACTGAAGGGGGAAGCGCAGCAATTCCTCCCAAACCCACTCTCTGCCTAACTAGAAACTCTACGTTGTGACTTTCTCTTTTGAAGTCTGCTTCGAGTCTCGTGTTGAAGCTCATGTCTGTTGTTACGCAGATCGCACTAGTCTTATATGACAAAATGAAGTCGCTCTCTGTGATCGAGATGTTCTCTGAATAATCATTCAAAATCTTGAATTTTGTCTTGAAATTTTTTCCTATGGTAGGCTCAGCTTCCTCCTGATCCAGTTCCAACCCGTTAGTCTCTCTTACTTACCTGAGCTTCTTTATCATCAATTTTTTGGTGTGGGTAAGTCCTACCCTCACTCCCCGGACAAAAATATGTATCGACGTCCCCGTCGATGATGCTGGGTACAAGTTATCCGGTGGTATTTCCAGAGGCCGGTCAGTGGCTGTCCAACCAAATAGTGGATTTTCTGTTTTCACATGTTTCATTGCTGATACGTTGATTTGCTGGATGTTTTGCGCTCCCCTTCGTCAGTCTCAATGTTATGCATCCATTTCAGTATCCTCAGGTTTGTATTTTCTCTTCTCTCTATCCCACTTTGTTCCAGATCTACTTCTCGTTCTTGCAAGGAATGCTTACTGTCGTTGATGATCTGCCACACTTCATCGGCTACCAGCTCGCCCCCGTTCACTAACTCCTCGCCTACCTCCTCGGATTGTATCTTGTCTATCAAGAAGTCGTCACCATACCCTGTTGTACCTCATGTATGTCCGTTTGCGATCGCCTTTTCTCGTCCATTTTGGTGCCTCCGGGAAAAATCCTTCGTCCGAATCCACCTCTATCTTCTCGTTATCGTCCATGCTCACGTCCTCGTTGCCGTCATTCTTTTCTCTGGTGCCTTTCTCGTTCACCTGACATGCTGGCTCCACCAGTAGACACTCGAGTCCTTCCATGTTATGTGGTACACTTCAGTCTTCCGGAGATGGGACGTGAGATTTCAGGTTTTTGTAATGCGCCGCACGCCCTGTACTCAAGCGATATAACCGGCCCTGCTGGTGTACCTATGTTATCATAAACGGTCCTCTCCATTTCTTCAGTAACGTTTTACTCCCTTCGGAGGTTAGATATTCTGGACCACCCAGGCCTATTGTCCCACAGCGTACTGTTTCGCCTGAAGTATTTTTTCAACGTTTTCTTCCGCTGTCTCATTTGTGCCTACGCCGTGTTTCTTCTACAGAGCTCGTTCTATTCTTGTTGTCTCCTGACGGCTTCCTTCACATACGCCTGAGACGACGTCTTTTTCTCATCGTATTCCGGATAGAAAAATGTCATGGGCATCGCTCTCTCCCTGCCGGTTAACATCATGAAATGTGAATTTCCTGTTGTTGAATGTTGCGTGCTGTTATACGCCCCTACCACTTGCGGCAGATATTTATCTCAATCTGTCATCTATCTCGAGCAAAATACCCTGAGCATGTTCACCAGTGTTCTGTTCTGCCTCTCCACTAATCCGTTCGTTTGAGGATGGTAGGTTGTTGAATGCGCTTGAGCAATGTGGGATGTCCTCATCAGTTCTCATGTCAGGTCCTCCACGAAGCATTTCCTATTGTCCGATTGGAAAATCATCAGACAACCATATCGTGATATCCAGTGAGCTATCAAATGATGACAAGTCTCTTCCGCTGAGGCCGTCTGACATGGTAGCAATTCTGACAGTTTCGTAAAGTGTTCTATGATTACGAGTATTTGATTGTATCCCGAGTCGGTCATGCAGATCTTCTGATAGTTTTATCTGCACGACCTCGTTAAGCGCCAAGCTTTCCACGGACTTAAGTGGAAATTTAATTTTTCTAGTGTCTTTCACTTGCAAACACGACAAGCATGTGTTCACATACCTTTCGCAAGCCTTTCTCAACCCTGGCCAATCAAACCTGTGTAGTTTTCTTTGTTGTACCTTGTCTATCCCCGGATGTCCCCTCTGGTCGTGCGATCTGAGCAACACTTCCGTCTGGTATAGCTACGGCAGTATGATGAGATTATGCCTGTGTAATATCATCTCCTCATCTTTCCTCCTACATGCTACTACACCGTCAGCTGCGTGATAGAGCAAGTCCCTTCTCACTTTGTAGGACTGGCTCAAGATCTTGTAACTATCCTCCTCCAGGTTTCTTTTCTCCTTGAATCCCGTCCGGATCCATGTAGAGAGGTTACTCATCATCTTGCCATTGTTCTGGGCTCATATCAGATCCGACAGTCTGTATCTCGTTTTGACGTGTTCCTTCGATGCCATCATTTGACCATTCAGTTCTCCGGACTGTGGATGTTGTCTTTTAGCTTAACGCAAACTATTCTTCTCAAGACCTCCCTGTCATCATCCGGATCCAGTTTCGTCCTGACATTTGAATTGCACGATAGCTCCCTGAATGGTTTCCTTGACACCGCTCTTTTCTCAAGCTCTTCTCTTCCGTGCGGATCCTGTTGCTCTAGGTTTGACGTCCCTGAGGAAGGGTCAGTTTGTAGTTCTCTATCGTGGTTCCTCATTTTCTCTTCTGCTAATATCATGCAAAGACTGTCTTGGTCATCACCACTCTTCTCTGAGTCATCCTCCCATTCTTCCGACTCCCGGACAAACTCTCTTCCTCACTGTCTCCTTTTGTTTTCGATCACTCCCCTGACTCTTGATCTGGTCCGAGGTATTCGGTTTCCTCCTTGAATGGCACTTTCTTCTTCCGAAACGTAGTCCCTCTTAGTATGTCCTCTGAGATTTTCTCGAACAATGTCCGCACAACTTCTTTGCCGTCAGGTTGCTTGCCTATCATTGAGTCTTCGCCATGAGCTGTTTCCCCTCTTTTCAATATGCAATATGGTGAATTCCGGTTTGTCTTTGTCATTGTTCCGGACTACAGGTTTGTCGTCTGCTAGTTTCTCGAGTAGTTTCCTCAAATCCTCTCCTATCGTCACCCTTCTTGTCTCCACTTCATCGAGGTCGTAGTTTTTTGCTTTTATCGTTTTCCTCGCTATCTTCGACTGTAGCATCGTTTCTATTGGCATCCCTAGATTTCTCTTGAGAATTTTTTTCGCCTCATGTTCAACTGGTAGCTCAAAATAGTCCTCTCTTGGTTTCCCTGACTTGTCAAGCCAACTCGAGAGTGGAGGACTGTCATACGTCTCCTTATCAATTTTAAGATCAATTGTTACATCAAAATTCCAGATGAAATTTCTGCCCAAAATAAATTGGTCAGACTCATCTAGATTCTCCACTACGAGAAAGCTCATCCACAAAATGTGTTCCCCCAGATTTAGGGCTATTATTGGTGTCCTGCCTAGAACCTGCAGTGCACCTTTGTTTGCCGCTGACAACCGTATTCTTGAGTCTATCAAGTCATCTTTGAAGAACCCCATTTTTTTCCATGTTTCAATTCGCATGACACTCAAGACGGCTCCTGTGTCCAATAACCCACGCAGTTGAGTCTTTTTCCGCTTATGTCCAGTACGTGTGCAGATACGTCTGCCTCTGTTCCCAGATGCATTGCATCTTCTTCTAACATAGCGCAGTGTCCGATCGATCTCACTTTCAGTTTTCTCTACCAACGTAGATTTGCCCGGCTATATCTTCATCACATGTTATCATCGTTTTTTTATGGATGTTTATTCCATCTATATTCATGTTGTCTATGCGAACTGATTTACTACCACTGATTTACTTCGTGAGTAATGCCCTTGAAGCTCTAGAAGGGGTTTGCGGGCTTATTGCGCTCAAGTAATCCGCGTACACATCTATGTGCATTATTGTCTGATCACTCGGTTCACTCAAGTTTCTTGTTACTTCGTGGCCGCCCACTGTGATTATTGACTTGATTCTTGCCCCAATTTTCGTGATGCCAAATGGTTTTCCAGTCACCATTTTCAAGGTATTGCAATTGCTTCTACTCATTGAGTTCTCTCCGGTCTCTGTTTTGGTCTTATAATACAGAGTTTTTCATTCAATCTCTGTTTTTCTATTTCATGTTTCAGCCGTTGCTCGATTTCTTTGATCGCCAAGTCTTGCTTCACTTTGTTGATCGCCTCTGCAACTGCTCTCTCGTAGTTTATCTCAAGTGAGTTTCTCGTCTCGGCTCCCGTGTCATCCTTATTTTGTTTCACGCCCTTCACTGTCTTTGTTGATAATTCACCACCCGCTGCCTTTTTGTTGTTCAAATCATTTTCAGCTTGTCTATTCCTGGTATTTTGCACTGCAGCCAGTGCCAATTTGTGTTTCGGGTGATTCTGATTCTTCACCGCCTCCCAAAAGAAAAGACAGTCCATCCTGAAATGGCCTTCTTGGTTACAGAAAAAACACCTCGCGCCTTTCTTGACGATCAAGCCACTCTAACACTCATGTTCCTCCGTTTGACTCATATCCCCTTCCTCTGGTGCTTTTCATGCCTTGCTTGTATGTCGTGCAATCCGCCACATGATGATCCGCTGATCCACAATTTGCGCATGACCTACGTTCGTCCATTTGGTCTCTAGGCTTTTACCATGACGACCTTTGTAGTTGGCTCCCCCCTTGCAGGTTTCCGCCTTCTGAGAACGAGTAATTTTTTGGTTTCATCAACATGTACTCTCTTGATTTTTGTCACAACTCTTCTGGGGTTGGTGCATTATCCTTTGATAGTGTATAACACGTTGCCAGCATTGTTCTCAAGTCGTCACTTCTCATCCCGTCAATAAACTTTGAAGCGATGCTGAAGTTTCCTCTGTTCGTTTTATTCTTCCGGGTCGCTTCTTCTCCTCAAGCTCTCAAGATCAAACAGGAATCGATCAATTGACTCGTCTTCCCTTTGTCTTCTTTTTTCAAATCTCATTATCGCTTGATGAACCTTCATTTCTGACTCGAATCGATTCAACAGTATTTCGAAGATTTTGGCCGCTGTATCACGCTTCTCCTCTTTCTTTGCTACCACGGATTTCAGTGCTGTGCCTTCTAGATTGCTTTGTATTGCCGTGCAGGCCTGCTATTTGACATTCAGGTTATCCTGTTCTAGATGTAGTCTCATGACTACTACCCAGGTGTCAATGCAGCTATCCGAGTCGTCAATAAATTCTTTCGGTTTCTCGAAGGTCTTCCTGGATTTACCACTTCCTCTGTCACTCGACTCTGTATTCCTTATAGCAAATGCTTCAAGTGTACTCGCCCACGTCATGGCGTCAGGTGTTACACTTGTGTCTGTACTGGAGTCCCCCGGTGCATTCTTTGAACCTTTGGTTCCATCCTTCACAGCAGCCTTGGACCCTACTACCCCTATGCTCGTTGCAATCCAGGGTAACAGTGTAGACTCCCTTTTCTTCAGTTGTGGTTCTACAAAGTCGACTCTAGTTCCCTGTGGTTTGTCTGCCATTAATTTATCTTGTTATCTTGGACTGTATTGCACAAGAACTTTCAGCCTGATCCTTGCTCATTGTATCCATACTGGTCTCTAGATTCCATAACTTCACATTCACGAAGTCATACCGATTCTTCATTTCTTCTATATCCTATTTGATATGTTTCACTCGCTCTTTGTCGGTAGCCTCTACCTTGTCCGACATCTGCTGTAGCTTTTCTTCCGTGGCCCTTGCTAAGACGTAGTAGTTATCCAGGTTCTCGTTTTTGTTGTGTTTGATTTCCTATTTCAGCTCTTGGCGGTCCTCCTCACTGCACTTGAACTTTTTGTCGATTTCATTTAACTTTGTTATTAAGTCTCCCAGCTCTACTGAAGTTGTTTTCGTTCCATTAGCGCGTTTATCTTGGCTAGCTGTTGCTTCTTGCGTGGCTTGCTCTTTATCCTTGCTGGTTTCTGTCGTTATCGTCGAAACTGTCTGAAACGTTTTGCTTTTCTCGGTCACTGTCGTTATTTCCTCCTTCTCTTTTGGCTTCATTCCGAGCATCGCAGCAATCCTCTCGGTGAATGATGTTCTCTTCGTTTGTGAGTCGTCATTTATCGTCTCCAGTGTGTTGGTCGCCTCGTCTCCATTGCCTATTGGTGAGAACTCTATGGTGTTCTTTTCCGGTTCTTATATATTTGGCATCGGTGTATATTCCGTTTCCTTCCTTTCACTTCCATCTATACGTTGATCTGGTATTTCTAGTTCAGTCTCTTTTGCTGGTATGCTTTGTTCTTCCATTGTTTTCTCTTTCGCCTTCTGTTCCTTGTTGCTTCTTTGGCTGATCATATTCACTGAAACATTCTTCCTCATTATTCTCGGATTCATTGGTATTGGTTTCTTTTGCGTTGCGGTCTGGTTTTGCTTAAATCCTGTTCCCTTTCTTTCAGTTATTGATACCCTATTTCTCTTGTTGATTTATATGCATAAAGTTTTTTATCTACTTTTTTGAAATTTACAAGTCCCTACTGTAAAATCTGATTGAAATTATTAGAAAATTCCCTAATGTATTAAAAATTAATACCAGTGGAAGTAGTCTAAATCAGTTTTGAGTCCAAATCAGTTTCAGGCCTTCGTACTAGTTTTGGGATGCTTTAGTACTGTCCTAAATATTCTTGGTACTCTCCTAGGACCCTTCGCTCAAGTGTTGGGATACTTCGATGGGTCTTGGTGTACCTAAGTACTGTCCTAGTGCCCTGATGTACCCTCCCAGGACCCTTCGCTCAAGTGTTGGTATACTTCGTTGCTGTCCCAGGACTTTTCTGAACTCTTCTAGGACCCTTCGTTCAAGTGTTGGTAAACTTCGTTGCTGTCCCTGGACTTTTCTGAACCCTCCTAGTGACCTTCGCTGAAGTGTTGGTACACTTCGTTGCTGTCCCAGGACTATTCTGAACTCTTCTAGGACCCTTCACCGAAGTGTTGGTACACCTCGTTGCTGTCCCAGGACTTTTCTGAACCCTCCTAGGACCATTCGCTCCAGTGCTGGAACACTTCGTTGCTGTCCCAGGACTCTTCTGAACTCTCCTAGGACCCTTCGCTAAAGTTTGTTTGTTAATCTGTCTGTTAAAATTCTCTGAAATCTGGCCAAAAAATGTAAAAATTTTGAAAATTCTAATAAAAACGAAAATTGAAAAAACCAGATAGGTAAGTATAAAAAAAATTCATAGGGACAAAATGAGAATCAGTAACTCTTGAAATTCTCCGTAGACGATGGATGTTTTTTGGCCATACACTCCAATTAGACCTCAAAACAACATCTCAGAAAGCAATGGACTACTATTTTGAGCTGTCATATGCGAAGAAATTTCAAGGAGGGCCAAGAGACTGTCCCATCCTGAACGACAATCTCAGCCGCCCTGACAATATTATTCAATCAGGATTTGAACATCTGAAACCTCCCATGATATTCGATGATTTACAACTTTACAGAAGTTTACCTGAGAACCGAAAAATCTGGAGAAAACTTGTCAACTGTGTAACAGTCGCCTACTTAAGTCACATATGAGGTTAAAGAAAATAGGGCCTATAACCATTGGCTCAAAAGTCAGGGACACTATCTCTTGTCTTTTTCTACCTCAAGCGGTCGGGGCCAAATCGGTTCACTTGCGACATGAGACTAAAACCCGCGTTACAGCTCAAAGGTCACTACCAAAATACCCCCCACTCTAGAAAAAAAGAACGCCCCCATACTCAGATCTCAAAATTTCTAACGTACGCTAACGCCATTAAAAACAGGGTCGAAACCTTATGATGTATAATTACTTTTTGTTAGACAGTGGGCCTTTGATCCATTTCGGATTTTTCAACCTAAAAATTGCCCTAACCCAACATGACAACACAAACACACTCAAAAAGTTAAATTAGGTACTCACATACCGACACAACCTCTGGAATCGAGTAACTAAACTATAAAGCAACTCTAGAATTGATTGGGTAATTAAGTTTAATTCGAGAAGTTTGAATTCAGCAAGTTTTAACTCAAGAAACAAGTTTTTGGTCTGGATCATTGGGCAGCTTCAGGTGTCCACTTTTCCACCAAACGTTCACTCTGGTCCAATTTTTATTTACTTCTTCTCCACTCGCGATCACTTTCCGTCTTCTGCCAAGAATAAGACAGCTCTACTCTCGTTCGATTATGTATTGGAAATTGCGAATAGCAATGTCCCGCTGTTATGTTTGACTACTTTCCCGGGAGTGTAGTTCGAATCTTCTGATCTTATTTTTATGATATTTTCAAATGTCGCGAGAAACTTGAGCATGACATGCTCAATTCGAATTTTTGAAAAACTTCCTCCTTCTCTTTTGGCTTCATTCCGAGCATCGCAGCAATCCTCTCGGTGAATGATGTTCTCTTCGTTTGTGAGTCGTCTTTTATCGTCTCGGGTGTGTTGGTCGCCTCGTCTCCATTGCCTATTGCTGAGAACTTTATGGTGTTCTTTTCCTGTTCTTCTGTATTTGGCATCGGTATTCATTCCGTTTCCTTCCTTTCATTTCCATCTATACGTTGATCTGGTATTTCTAGTTCAGTCTCTTTTGCTGGTATGCTTTGTTCTTCCATTGTTTTCTCTTTCGCCTTCTGTTCCTTGTTGCTTTTTTGGCTGATCATATTCACTGAAACATTCTTCCTCATTATTCTCGGATTCAATGGTATTGGTTTCTTTTGCGTTGCGGTCTGGTTTTGCTTAAAAATTCTTCCCTTTCTTTCAGTGATCGATACCCTATTTCTCTTCTTGATTTATATATATACAAATTTTTTTATCTACATTTTTAAAATTTACAAGTCCCTACTGTAAAATCTGATTGAAATTATTAGAAAATTCCCTAATGTATTAAAAAATAAAACCAGTGGAATAAGTTTATATCAGTTTTGAGTCTAAATTGGTTTCAGGCCTTCGTTCTAGTTTTGGGATGCTTTAGTACTGTCCTAGAAATTCTTGGTACTCTCCTAGGTCCCTTCGCTCAAGTGTTGGGATACTTCGATGGGTCTTGGTGTACCTAAGTACTGTCCTAGTGCCCTGATGTACCCTCCCAGGACCCTTCGCTCAAGTGTTGGTATACTTCGCTGCTGTCCCAGGACTCTTCTGAACTCTCCTAGGACTCTTCACTGAAGTGTTGGTACACTTCGTTGCTGTCTCATGACTTTTCTGAACCCTCCTAGGACCCTTCGCTCCAGTGTTGGTACACTTCGTTGCTGTCCCAGGACTCTTTTGAACTCTCCTAGGACCCTTCGCTAAAGTGTTGGGATACTTAGATCACTATCCCAAGACTGCCGGCAAGACTCTTGTACTTCTTCCCTCCTTGTAGCTCAAGTGTTTCTTCGCCTGATTGAAGAATTACCCTGTTCTTATGTCGAGTATTGGGATACCTGATCCACTATCCCAGTACCACCTCTGAAGCTCTAGTGTAAAAAAAATAATCCCCAAAACCCAATTCTGTTCACCAAAACTTTCCTTACTAAGTCCCTTAAAAGTACCTTCCCTGTTTTAATCCGATGCAAGTCGAAACACGACTTGTTTGTTAATCTGTCTGTTAAAATTCTCTGAAATCTGGCCAAAAAATGTAAAAATTTTGAAAATTCTAATAAAAACGAAAATTGAAAAAACCAGATAGGTAAGTATAAAAAAAATTCATAGGGACAGAATGAGAATCAGTAACTCTTTAAATTCTCCGCAGACGATGGATGTTTTTTGGCCATACACTCCAATTAGACATCAAAACACCATCTCAGGAAGCAATGGACTACTATTTTGAGCCGTCATATGCAAAGAATTTTCGAGGAGGGCCAAGAGACTGTCCAATCCTGAACGACAATCTCAGCCGCCTGGACAATAAGATTCAATCAGGATTTGAACATCTTAAACCTCCCATGACATCCGATGATTTACAACTTTACAGAAGTTTACCTGAAAACCGAAAAATCTGGAGAAAACTTGTCAACTGTGTAACTGTCGCCTTCTTAAGTCACATATGAGTTTAAAGAAAAATAGGCCCTATAACCATTGGCTCAAAAGTCAGGGACACTATCTCTTGTCTTTTTCTACCTCAAGCGGTCGGGGCCAAATCGGTTCTCTTGCGACATGAGACTAAAACCCGCGTTACAGCTCAAAGGTCACTACCAAAATACCCCCACTCTAGAAAAAAAGAACGCCCCCATACTCAGATCTCAAAATACCTAACATACGCTAACGCCGTTAAAAACAGGGTCGAAACCTTATGATGTATAATTACTTTTTGTTAGGCAGTGGGCCTTTGATCCATTTCGGATTTTTCAACCTAAAAATTGCCTTAACTCAACATGACAATACAAAACACACTCAAAAAATTAAATTAGGTACTCACATACCGACACAACCTCTGGAATCGAGTAACTAAACTATAAAGCAACTCTAGAATTGATTGGGTAATTAAGTTTAATTCGAGAAGTTTGAATTAAGCAAGTTTTAACTCAAGAAACAAGTTTTTGGTCTGGATCATTGGGCAGCTTCAGGTGTCCACCTTTCCACCGAACGTTCACTCTGGTCCAATTTGATTTACTTCTTCTCCACTCGCGATCACTTTTCGTCTTCTGCCAAGAATAGGACAGCTCTACTCTCGTTCGAATTATGTATTGGAAATTGCGAATAGCAATGTTCCGCTGTTATTCTCGCCTACTTTCCCGGGATTGTAGTTCGAATCTTCTGATCTTATTTTTATGATATTTTCAATTGTCGCGAGAAACTTGAGCATGTCATGCTCAATTCGAGCTTTTGAAAAATTGAATTTCATCCAAAAATCAAGACTACACGTTTTCTCAAGTTCAAACTTCCAAATAAGACCGACTGGCACACTGCTTATTTACAGCTGCCAAAACTGAACAATCTTTTTTATCTAGAAGTGGACTGGCTGTTACTACTGCTACTGACCACTTCCTCTGTCACTCGACTCTGTATTCCTTATAGCAAATGCTTCAAGTGTTCTGTTTATCATTTCCCAGGTACTCGCCCACGTCCGACATCTGCTGTAGCTTTTCTTCCGTGGAAAAACTGACCGTAAAACTGACCTTAATTCGGATATTAAACAAACCCGGAGGGGTATAGTAATACTAATTTTATTACTTAAATAGCCTACATGAATACTCCTATACCGTTTTTCAGTGAAAAACACAGAAAGCAGACCGGTTTTTAGGGGGATTTTTGGGGATTTTCAAACCATAGTTTTAAACAGTTTTTTCAGTTCATTGTAGATTCGCTGTTGCGTTTACAATTGTGACATTCGACCAGAATGGATCAAAAAGCAAATTCAGCAGATTCGGAATTTTAGAAGCGAACCTTCCGAATTGACGGTTTTAAGAGATTAACAACGTTATTGGGACGATTAGTAAAACGGTGAAGGTCAAGATATTCTGGTATTTTAAAATTTTAAATTTTCGAAGAATGACGTCATATCTCTGAGAAACGTCAGAAACGGCCATTTTGGCATTTAACCGGAATGAAAACACAACAACATTAGTTGCGATAGTGATAACGACGAAGATCGAGAACGTTCCGAGTAGCAGAGAACGTTCCGAGTTGCAACTACTGTGTCGCTACAATAGTTGCAAGGCCGTTGCGAACAACGGTGAAGGGTGGAAGACAGCCTTCCGGATGGAAGATAAGGATATTGTTTCCCCGGTTTCAAGAATCCGGAGGAGTCTCGGGACTGGAATTTTTATCATCTTATATAAACTTTTAGCTTCCTTGTCATGTCCTGAGTTGAGCTTAATTAACATCTGAATTCATTTTGCTAGGATGAGAAGCTAGGAGTTGGGGGAAAGGGTTGATCCATCTTCGATGGAGATGATGATTTTTATTTACTGAACAAAAACACAAATAATTCAATAAATAGCAGTAGCCCTGATTTTAGGAGTGACCTCGTGGTCTGGGGATACTGAGACCCAGCCATGAGCTCACTATTTTTGCATGTAATCTAGTTAATTTGAGTGTTTTGACCGAAGCCGAAAGCAGTAACGTTTTTGCTGACCCGATGTTAGAAAGACTACCGAAAGTACTGGCTTGGTAGAGACGGTGAAAAGCATGTAGAGCTCTGTTTAGACGTTGGCCAGTCGTCTTAGAACCTAGCTTTATTTTCCGTCGATATGTATCTTCCGGGCGAATGTTACTTAGATGTTTTTATGGCGCACCTGGGTGTTATTCTTTTTTTAACATCATGACCGGCAGAACCGTTAACGAGCACTCCGCGCCGAGCGGATGCTCATATTAACGCACTTAATAGGCCAAAAACGCCGGGGCGGAAGAGTAGTTCGGAACGCGGAAGCCTTCCGGATTACCGTGAATAGCTTTTTAACCTAGTTAAGACCGAAAATTCACGAACCAGGAAGGGTGGGGGGATCGGCCATCCCCTTGTTCCCTGAGAGGTTTGTGACCAAAAACACTTAAAGATATATCTACAACCAAACAAAAAGTAGTACAGTAACCAAGAAAAACAAAAGACATAAAAAATAACCGAAAAAAACAAAAACAGTAAAAAAAAATAAATAAAAAATCAGAAGAAATCATCCCCCCAGACAATATGTGTTTGATTTGGTGGATTCATCAATCCGAAGGGGTACAGGTAGCATAGTTTTTGGCAAATTTTTTCAACTAAAGCATTTTAGATCGGGTCTTTTGCATTGAACTAGAAGAGTATAGGCCTTCTGAGCTCGGATCAAAAATTTTTAGGTCGAAAAGAACAGAATTGCGGAAAAATTTAGGCGGAACCTATAAGAGAGAAATTTCTTGACTTTAAAAAAAAGACGTTTTGGTTAATAACTTTCCAGCTGATCTTGGTACCAGTTGATCTTGGTACCAATAGATCAGAAATTAGCCGAGCTTACTGATAGGGACAAAAGTTTTTCGGAAAAGTAAGCGTGAAAAGTTTTTGAGATTGTTTTTAGCAAATTCACCAATTTGGGAGGGTAGACCCTTCACTTTTCATAAATTTTTTTAGGAAAAGCCCTTACACCCCTACCAAAGGTAATAGCGGTTTAATAAAGTAACTTTAGGCTGTTCTAGACGAAAAGGGAATGCTAAAGGCAAAGGAAAACCTTAATCGAGCCGAAGTTAGGCTAGCGATAAGACCCTTCACCGTTAGCATAAATTGTCAAATAAGAGGCTTAACTTTAATCCGGAAGGGTCTAGGAAAGCATTACATACCCTTCCTAGTTAATTGAAAAAGCAAAATAGCATCGGAGAACGTATCCGATGGGGTATAGGTTGAAAGAAGGAAATCTCCGAGAAGCTACTTTTACAAAACCAGAGGGCTCCCAATCCGGAGGGGTCAAAATTTTTTTTTTTTTAATTAGGAGGGTCCGAATCCGGAGGGGTCTTATATTTGCTACTTCTGAGGGGTCCCAATCCGGATGGGTTTTATATTTGCTAACTCAGAGTGCCTCCAATCCGGAGGGGTCTAAATTTTGCAAGTCCGGAAGGGTCCTATTTTTGCCAATCCGGAGGTGTATTATTTTATTAAAGGATTTAGGTAAACAGAAGAAAGACTACAGTGAGAGGTATTATGTTATTAGCAGACAGGCTAGCAATCAGTGACTGCACTGGTAACTTGCCTTTCAATAAAAACCAGACCAAAACGAAACAGGTCCGAACTCGGATATTCGCGACACTAAGTCTAAACTAAAAAAGAGCGTAATTCATTGGTGTGGATTGAAACCCAATACGTTTTTTTGAAAAGTGACTGCCCGGAGGATTTTAGTAGGTCCAGCTCGGGCAGTCCGAAGGCAGATAGGTAACACAGTACTCGGTGGGTGCAATAGACGCCCACTTGAGAAAATTAATGCCTTCAAAATTTTGTCTGTTTGGTGCAGCACCAAGCAGGGAAAGCTTTTTCTTTAAAAAATAAGTTCGACTATTGTACTGCGACCGACTAAAAGTACAATATTACCATGAATAGCTTTTTAACCTAGTTAAGACCGAAAATTCACGAACCAGGAAGGGTGGGGGGATCGGCCATCCCCTTGTTCCGTGAGAGGTTTGTGACCAAAAACACTTAAAGATATATATATAAAACCAAACAAAAAGTAGTATAGTACCCAAGAAAAACAAAAACATAAAAAATAACCGAAAAAACCAAAAACAGTAAAAAAAAATAAAAAATCAGTAGAAATCATCCCCCCAGACAATATGTGATCAGACCCTCCCGTTTGTTGTTGATAAATATATTGTTGTTACAGGCATTTACATCAGTCAGGATTGTTACGATCATTTTTGTGGCCTGTTTGTGAGGCTTGTACTGTAGGGTTATTCGAGCATTTAAGCACGTTAATGATAAATTGCGCTCAATCCGGAAGGGTCAGCTGATTTGCGCTCAATTCGGAAGGGTCTTGGGAGAAGACTGATCCGGCAAGCAGTACAAGGAGTAACAAGAAGAGGCTCAACGACAACAACAATCGACTGTTGTGTATCGTTAACAAGTTTTGTATCCCTTTTGGTACAAAAATTAAGATAGTAATCTGTGGGGGGCTCGACAGTGCTGCACTGTAGTGACCCTTCACCGAACTGCGAATATCCGAGTTAAGCACCTTAATTCGGATATTAAACAAACCCGGAGGGGTATAGTAATACTAATTTTATTACTTAAATAGCCTACATGAATACTCCTATACCGTTTTTCAGTGAAAAACACAGAAAGCAGACCGGTTTTTAGGGTCAAAAGAGCGATATTTTGATCCCCCCACAAATCGCGATTTTTGAGATATCGATATTTTTTGCAACGCAAAAAAGCGCTAAATTAGTGTGTTACATCGTAAGTGCACTACTATAATAGATAGAACCGGTTAAGTTTAGTTCGGAAGTGGTTGGAACTATTTTGGAACCAAAAACCGAATTTTCGTGAAAACGGAACATTATAAATTCAGAAAATTTTTTGAAAATTTTGAGTTAGAACAGAAAAAATAGTTGTTCGGACAACGTCCACTAATGAATTTACAAGTTTTAAAACCTGCTTTCCGAAAGCCTTTCGGGTTGCAGAGAAATCGAACTTAACGTGTTTGATTTGGTGGATTCATCAATCCGGAGGGGTACAGGTAGCATAGTTTTTGGCAAATATTTTCAACTAAAGCATTTTAGATCGGGTCTTTTGCATTGAACTAGAAGAGTATAGGCCTTCTGAGCTCGGATCAAAAATTTTTAGGTCGAAAAGAACAGAATTGCGGAAAAAGTTAGGCGGAACCTATAAGAGAGAAATTTCTTGACTTTAGAAAAAAGACGTTTTGGTTAATAACTTTGGAATTACTATGCATTTCCAGTTGATCTTGGTACCAATAGATCAGAAATTAGCCAAGCTTACTGATAGGGACAAAAGTTTTTCGGAAAAATAAGCGTGAAAAGTTTTTGAGATTGTTTTTAGCAAATTCACCAATTTGGGAGGGTAGACCCTTCACGTTTCATAATTTTTTTTTAGGAAAAGCCCTTACACCCCTACCAAAGGTAATAGCGGCTTAATGAAGTAACTTTAGGCTGTTCTAGACGAAAAGGGAATGCTAAAGGCAAAGGAAAACCTTAATCGAGCCGAAGTTAGGCTAGCGATAAGACCCTTCACCGTTAGCATAAATTGTCAAATAAGAGGCTTAACTTCAATCCGGAAGGGTCTAGGAAAGCATTACATACCCTTCCTAGTTAATTGAAAAAGCAAAATAGCATCGGAGAACGTATCCGATGGGGTATAGGTTGAAAGAAGGAAATCTCCGAGAAGCTACTTTTACAAAACCAGAGGGCTCCCAATCCGGAGGGGTCAAAAAATTTTTTTTTTCAAATTAGGAGGGTCCCAATCCGGAGGGGTCTTATATTTGCTACTTCTGAGGGGTCCCAATCCGGATGGGTTTTATATTTGCTAACTCAGAGTGCCTCCAATCCGGAGGGGTCTAAATTTTGCCAGTCCGGAAGGGTCCTACTTTTGCCAATCCGGAGGGGTATTATTTTATTAAAGGACTTAGGTAAACAGAAGAAAGACTACAGTGAGAGGTATTAGGTTATTAGCAGACAGGCTAGGAATCAGTGACTGCACTGGTAACTTGCCTTTCAATAAAAACCAGACCAAAACAAAACAGGTCCGAACTCGGATATTCGCGACACTAAGTCTAAACTAAAAAAGAGTGTAATTCATTGGTGTGGATTGAAACCCAATACGTTTTTTTGAAAAGTGACTGCCCGGAGGACTTTAGTAGGTCTAGCTCGGGCAGTCCGAAGGCAGATAGGTAACACAGTACTCGGTGGGTGCAATAGACGCCCACTTGAGAAAATTACTGCCTTCAAAATTTTGTCTGTTTGGTGCAGCACCAAGCAGGGAAAGCTTTTTCTTTAAAATATAAGTTCGACTATTGTACTGCGACCGTCTAAAAGTACAATACAAATAAGTTTTTTTATAGAAGTATTCATATTCTGTCATTATAAATTTTTTTTGTTTTTGATTTTAAATCAACATAATTTGTGCTTTATTAGGTAGTGAGTACACTATCTTTTAAATTGTTACGACCGATAATCGGTTAGTGTGAAAAAATTATATACAAACTGTACTCTGATAACAAACAGGGCTCGTGGTCACTATTTAATAGAATCTTGTGAAACTTATTGTGTTGTGTCATTATTATTGATAGTCAAACTATAAAGGCACTAGCAATCGAATTGAGTGTATAGGCATTAAGAAGTGACAAATTGAGAATGAGTCTAGACAAGTCAAGGATACCTAAACGAGGTAAAAGCTCTAGGAAATTCATACCTAAAAAGCGAAGAAAAACAATGACCGACCCTTTTTTGGATCGGATCAAACGAGCCTGGACCGACAAAGGGGAGACGGTTTCAGGCAGAATGGTTGAAACGAGGAGTCAGAAGACCTCAGAAGAGAGAAAAGAAATGTTAGAAGTGGAGGTCAATACGGACCAGGCCAAGAATGACAACCAGGAAGTACATGGACTGGAAGGGAGAAGCAGAAGGCTGGCGAGTGAATCTACTCCGGTAGAACAAGGCCATGATTTTGCCACTTCCACCGGGACATTGAATCGAGAGGAGATGTCGGAACTGTCCGACATTTCAACCGAAATAGTGGCAACTAGAAGATCTCCAACAGACAACACCATGATGGCAGGCGGGACTGAGAAACAAACAACGTCCTCATCGTTCTCAGAAAGAATGAGGAACACCTTAGGAAGCATCTTTCCATTCACCATGGGAGTGGGCACAGGAAATGAAGGTGAATCCCAGGAGGAGGAGGAGGACGAAGAAGAGCAAGTGGACTTTGGGTCTCAAGTCAGCCTCAATAGTTCGACCCAGGAGAATGAGGCATACGTCGAAAAGGAGACTGGAACCATGGACAAATTTGGTGTGGTGAGAACGATAAGCAAAGAGGTAAACACACCGGGCCAGTCGAGAGGCTTCGCGATTATGACAAATTCAGAACCCCGAACTGGGGAGAGTAGAAATAAAAAAGCTAGGCAACGCATTGGCGGATCCTGAAGTGGATAATGAAAAGACGTCGAGGCAGAGAGTCAAGGCCCGAATCTCGACCAGCACGAAGCTACCTGGGACCGACAGGGTTAAACCGCCACTAGTGACGCCACTCGTGGATAACGGGGCGGCACTAGAAGAAGCCTTGAACAACATAGTGGGCAGTATAGGAGAACAAAATGAACAGATGTCCATAAGAATGAGTGAACTAGAAAGAGCAGTTCACATTGAAAGAGAAAGTTTGCGGGAAGAAATAAACCGCAATAGACAAGAAGTTGGTAGGAGCGAAAAACACTTGAAAGAAAGAACGGACGAGCACATAGCGAAGAAGTTGTCGCGAATGACAAGAGAAGCGGAACAGAGAGAGAGTTATGCTTGAGAGACGACATGGAGAAGTTAAGAATTCAGCAAGAGCAGTCTCTTGGGACTCTTGACACAAAGATAGACGCGATGATGGAGAGGCGAACTCAGGCTATCATGGATAGGTTGGACGGGCTACTAAGCAGCAAGAGTGGACCAAAAGAAGGAGAACCGAACTCGGGAGGTCCCAGCAGGGAGCCGAGGGTGAACTTCAATGACCATCAAAGGAGGAGGACATATGGATCCACTAGAGGTAGTGGCAGTTCATCAGGCTATGCCACAAGGGATAATAGAACATGGGGCCCGAACAGTAGAGCAAGTTCAGCGGGGAACAGACAGACCTCTAACGAACGACCAACGCAAGGCACACATGCGACTGGGAGAAGTGATTCCGGTAACAGGAGACATGCGAGCCCAGGGAGGAGTCATGTGGGCCAAGGGGGAAGCACTCACGGCGATTCGGATTGCAGGAATGCACCGAATACAGAGCCTTTGACAAGGTGTGAGGACACTCAGGCGGGACACTCAAGGGATGCTACCTCAACGGCCACAGCCTTTGAATCCCTAAACAGGTCTTTGGAGACATTCCTTACAAGGTTATCCAGAACCAATGAACGCAGTGAGATGTCCAGAAGAGTCTTTAAGAAACCAAGATGCTATAAAGACGAATCTGATGGCTGTATTGATACCTGCATAGAGGTAATGAAACTGCATTTCGAGGAAGAGGACTTGTCGGAAAGACAAGAATGCAGTGAGCTCACCAGTAACTTGGAAGGGACAGCCCTGAACTGTGTCATGGCCAGGAAGCAATATCAGCGTGACACAGCCGAGAAAATCTTCGAAATCTTGTTAAACCGTTTTGGATCAGGGGTGCGGGGGCACCAAGCAATGATGCGCTTCGAGAAACGGAGGCAACGAGAAGATGAAACGATAGACAAGTTTCTCGATGACTTGGAAATGCTGAGAAGACGCAGCCAACCGGATGAGTCGAACCGAAGGATGAACCTGGCTGTAGCCTCAAAATTCATCGATGGTGTGAAGAATGATGAACTTCGAACAATGCTACCATTGCATTACACACCACTATGAACCAACGCGCCAACACCAGAGGAGTTGAGGCTCAAGTCAAAAGAATATCTTTTGTTGAAACCTCCTTCGAGATCTGGATACTATAAGAACAATTATGGCAATCTTAACAATAGGCCAGCAAACCAAGGTAACAACTGGTACAAACCGAGGGGTTATATGGACAAGAGACGCTCTTGTGCCAATTGCCGTTCAACAGATCATCATGTGTCGGCATGCCCAACTTACAAACAAGGCATGAAAGCAATAGGCTTTAGCCTCGAGGACGAAGATGCGTCAGAATTGGACCATGAGAATTTCATGAGAGGAGTAATTGCGAAATTCGGCCCGAGGTGTTTCTTTTGCAACTTGGAAGGTCATTTTAAATCAGATTGTCCGCAATTCTGGGATGCAGTGGCAGACATCAAGCATCCAAGGCATGAAGAAGCTTTGTCCGGAGTGAAAGCCAGCAAGGCTCGCCTATTGAGTGAAGCGGAAGCACGCAGAGAAGACAAACCTCAAGAGCTGGCGATGAAGAAAATGCAAGCGGTAACTGAAGAGACACGTGAACCGGAACGAGTGACTGCGGTCGATGACTTCAAGATTGATTATAGGGCAGCCACGAGGGATGCTCTAAATAGAGTGCAGCAGAAACTGGTGACGAAAGAGATCGAACAAAAAGTGAAACTCGAACTTGAGAATGAGAAACTACAGGAGCAACTGAATACCTTCGAAGCAACGGAGGTCGAGGAGACTAAAGCACCAAGCAGTTTGAGCATGAAACTTAATGTGATCTCCCGTCAGAGGTTCGGCATGGTGCCACAAGGAAGCAAGATACAGTCGATAATTTCAGTGGCTGGACACCAGGTAATCAGAAATCTGAGTGAACCATCAGAGTTCACTTTGATGCATTTGGACACATATGCAGATTATCTGAGGCAGGTGGAGCCACGCACTGAGTCGAGAGCTGTGCGAGCACTACTTACAACGGGTGGCCCTCGCACAAAGAAACTTCATGGACGCTATCTGGAGGTCTATGGGCCGTATCAAGTGATGCTGAACGTGGATGGGATCAGTATCTACACTAGGACTTATGTAACAACAGACAGTGACCAGATAGGGCAGATCTATTTGGGCGAGGAGGAACTCAAAGTCCGTAGGATAGGCCATGACGCCATGATGGAACAAGATGCAGTACACATTGGATATGAAGCAGATGTGACCGCACATCTGCTCGACACCAACGGAACGAAAATCGGAGTCACAGGGCTTCTGGGCACAGGAGCGGTAGTGAGTGTGATGCCAATAAAAACTTGGGAAAGAATGGGCTTCACGAGGGAAGATCTGATTCCAACGAATCTCCGAGTGGCCGCCGCCAATCGAGGGGCGATTTACGTAGCCGGAAGAACGCCGATAACAGTTCTCCACATGGGAGGACGAGATCTATGGATGAGCTTCGTGGTAGTAGAGAATTTAGACGACGCCGACCAATTCATCTTGGGCAGAGATTTTGTCAGGAATTTTGACGTGATGATTGACTTGAACAACGGTCTGATACGGATTAGAAACCCGGACCGGAAGTATGTTAAGAAAACAATTAATAGGATAATAACAGACGAAAACAAGGTGCCAATTTTTTTAGATAGAAAATTAAAACTACAGCCAGGACAAGCTGTGGTGGCAATTTTTAGAATGAGAAATTTGAATTCGTTAAGTGATAGTAAACAGGTTTGCTTGGTACCGAATCTAAATAGTCAGAGTTCGGTGATTTTAGGCCGGAGCTTCTCGGTAACGCGAAACGGACTGTGTGTCAGTGTGTTATTGAACACACTGGACACCACGGTTTCAATCCAGCGTGGAAAGAAGCTTCGTTACGCTTTGCCGATGAGGACCGACTATGAGGAGACACAAAACTTGAAGAAACATAGTGTGGAAGACTGTCCTTATCATGCCAATAAAGATAAAATTTTAAAGAGGATTAATGAATTAAAATCTATTCATAAATTGTTTTCAATTAAAACCGAAACGGACGACGGCTTATCGAGCTGCTCGAATTTTCCGGAACGCCCCTGGTCATACGAACTAGAATCTGACAAACCGGTTTTGCCAGAGATAGAACATTTAAAAGGGAAAATAGGTGAGGGAGATTTCGAAAAATTGCGGGACATTTTAAATCGGAACGCAGATGTATTTTCAAGACATAAAGCGGATATCGGTTGCTGTAACTTCGTCGAACACGAAATTGAACTGGAAGGAGGTGCCGTTCCGCACAGAGAAGGCGCGAGACGAATGACGCCACACAAGTCGGAAGCGTGCCGAGCAGAAATCGAAATGCTGCTCGAATACGACATGATAGAACCCTCGAAATCGCCGTGGGCTTGCGGAGTGGTAATGGCAAAAAAGAAAGGGGGGCAGCTAAGATTTTGCTGCGACTTTCGTTATTTGAACGCGGTGACGATAAAAGATGCGTACCCGATACCGCGATCAGACGAGAGTCTCTCCAAACTTGGTGATGCCAAGTTCTTCACAACACTGGACTTGGGTTCGGCCTTCTGGCAGGTCCCTCTGCGGAAGAAGGATAGAGAGAAAACCGGATTCGCATGCGAATTGGGATTGTACCAGTGGAAGAGGATGCCCTTCGGCTTGTGCAATGCAACGGCTATTTTTCAAAGACTGATGGCTCAGGCTTTGACCAGAGTGACCAAGAAGTACGGGAATCTCGTGATGTGTTACGTGGATGACGTAGTCATAGCGACACCAACCCTGGAAGACCATATTGATGGGCTCGATGAGGTGAGGTCCTTGGATGCATGAAAAGAGCAGGCTTGAAATGCAAACCATCGAAATGTGAAATCCTTAGGGATTCAATCAAGTACCTGGGAAGAATGGTGGACAGGCATGGTGTGAGGCCGGACCCGGAAGCAGTAGAAGCAGTGTTGACATGGAAGGCTACCAGAACGGACACACAGCTCCTGAGCTTCCTAGGGTTTGCCAATTAATACCGGGAGTTCATAAAAGGATATGCGGACAAGGTGTATCCGATGCAGAAGCTGATGCGCAACAAAGGGAAAAAGTTCGAATGGAACGATGAGGCACAGGTTGCCTTCGAGAACATAAAACGGGAACTGTGCGAAGCGCCAGTGCTGGGCATGCCTACAGAAAAGGGCATGTATGTTCTCGACACAGATGCATCGGTGGTGACAATCTCAGGAATCTTGCATCAAGAGCAAGAATGGAACGGAAGAACGCTCCCTTTAAGTTACGCGTAGACAGCAGAGCGTTATCCTGGTTGAAGACCTACTCGATGGATCAGAGTTGTATTGGTAGATGGATAGTAAGATTGGATGGCTACCATATGATAATCGAACACAGGATTCGTGATAAACAACAGAATGCTGATAGCCTCAGCAAGAAAACTGAGTTCTATGAGAGATTGGAGCAGAAGCAAGCCAATCAGGCAGAAATAAAGGAGGAATTCTCGTTTCTGGACAAAGAAACTTATGAAGCGCTTCCCTTAACGAGATGGTTGGACAAGTCTGGACATCCAATTCCAGGACATCTTGAGTTACCTGTCGAAAAAGCAGCCGAAATAAAAAATCCTATCCAAAAGAAACCCGGTGCCCTTGGATCTATTGCTGCGCTCAAACCTGGTCCAGCAGGAACTCTCTCGCATGAACATAAACAGCCTCTCATTACTGGACAAAACGGTGCAGGTCGCACCGCAAGTGATGCGGATGCTGGTTGGATTGTTAGAAAGAGAACTGACCAGAGATGACCCCGAGTGGACAGCAGCAGTGGCTTCACTAACAATCAGGGAGAAGGTGAAGATCATGCCGTCCAGACGACAACACGAAGAGAACGAGAGGGATTATAGGACAATCGTTCAGCAACTAGTATCCTCAATACCACACGAGGTTTTAACCAGTACTTCTTACGGACGGAAAGAACAGAGAAGCAGTACGCGAAGGAAAACCGTTACCTTTGTGGACCAGGATAAAGAAGGTGAAAACGTAGAACAAAACCTGCTGCAAGATTGTTTCCGGGGAGACGAACGATGAGAAGAGCCAGCGAGTACAAGATCATTACCCGGGACAAGAAAGTTTGTCCGGGGAGTATGAGATAGATGAAAAAGTTCCTGATGAAAAACAGGACCTGGGGAACAATGTTTTGTCCGGGGAGTTCAGATGGATGCGAAGAAGGCACAGACATGATCTGGAGGAACGCGCAGACTCCATCACAACCTCTTCAACAGATGAAAATTCCCGAAACTCAGGAATTGACACCTATTCAGACAGGAACTCGAGCCCGGGATCAGAACTGTCCGAACTAGCGATCCACACACTACTAGTGGAAACTCGGGCAAGGGTTCTGGACAGAGAGGTGTACCAGGATCCTGACAGTGATCGCTACCTTATACCAAGCGAAAGAGTCTTGGACAACGCAGCGGATGATTCGGAGACAATAGCGGTATCGAAACGTTCGATAAGTCTGCTGCCTAAAAAAAGAGGTAGTCAGGACTGATCTTCAGCCGTTCAAACAAGAAACACAGCCGTTGGCGAAGATTTGGTGCGTTAAGATGGAAGAAGACACACACCAGCCCAATGAGATGAATAGTCAGTTGAGAGTCATGAAGACATACTTGAAGGCGAGATACAGACTCTCGGACCTACTGAGGGCGCAGAGAAATGACCGCATGACAAGTAACCTGAAAAGGTGGATAGAAAATGGTGCACCAGACAAAGGTGACCTGGAAGAAGATAGTTACCGTATCCTGAGACAGTACTTCATGCGGAAGGAGGGGAGATTGTATTTGAACAGGGACGGGATTGTGGCATGCAAGAGAAGAGAAGAAGACAAAATCCTATACAAGTATAACGCGATAGTGTTGCCGCAACTCTATCAGACAGAACTATTATTCAGGTCGCATGATCAGATGGGCCATCAAGGGATCGACAAAGTGTATCAGAGGATCCAGAAGCGCTTTGAGTGGCCTGGAATGAAAAAGGCATGTGAGAAGTGGGTAACAGCGTGCCTGTCATGCCAACAGGTCAAGGATCCAAGGAAATTGCGATTTCCTTTACAATCGATCGAGTCGTCTGAATTCAACGAGGTGGTGCAGATAGATCACCAAAAGATATGCATGACAGACAGTGGCTATAATCAGGTGTTGGTCATGATAGATCATTTTACGAAGTATGCAGAGGCTGTGCCCTGCATAACTGCCTCGGCGGAAGAGACATGCGACCACCTGATCAAAACGTGGATAGCGAGACATGGTTGTCCGATGACGTTTCAATCAGATAATGGAACAGCTTTCGTAGGAGAGCTTACGAAAGAGCTTATGAGACGCTCACAGGTTGCTCAAGCTCACTCCACGACATACCACCCCCAGACGAATGGCTTAGTGGAAAAACAGAATAGGACGTTAGTGTCGATGCTGAGACTAAATTGTTCCAGGTACATGACCGATTGGGACAGGTACCTTCCACAGGTGATGGGAGCCTATAATAGCACGCAGCAGTCCACCACCGGAGTCAGTCCACACATGATGCTAACTGGACACGAAAAGTCTTTACCCTTAACCTTTTTCTACCCAGAATATGAGGGAAAGAAAACGTCTCCACAGGTTTACGTGAGGGATGTGATCAGACGTCAACAGGAATTGAACAATTTATGTAGACGAAATACTCAGCAAGCACAGGCAAGGCAGAGGAAAAAGTTCGACAAGAAAGCAGCTGGTGCAAAAGCTTACACGGTGGGAGACTACGTATGGGTATTTCAGAACGTTATACCACCGAAAGGGGCAAAAAAGCTCCTAAAAAAGTGGAGGGGACCCTTCATGATTACAGAGGTGCACCAGGAGGGACGCTTTTATAGACTGAGTACTGGCCGAGCCGCCCACTACGAGAACATTAAGCCACACAATCCATCGACAGAAAACTGGTGTATACCTGCAGACATGGAAGAAGGGGATTATCTAATGACGGATCCTGCTTGTGAGGTCATCGAGAAGGGCACCAGGGAGAAGAACGATGGAAACGAAGTCGTGGAGGAAGGAACGAATACTCCGCTGGACCTGCATCCAAACGAGGTGATCGAAGCGGACGATGAAACCTTACCCTACGCAGAGGAGGAGAGGATTGGCAGGATCCCGAACAGATAGAGGTTCCCAAGAATTTGGAACCGGATCTTCCGTTCACGATACAGACTCGTCAGAAGGACGGGACAAGACCCAGAAAGAAATATAATCCTTACGGTGACGACTTTGTAGTGGATAGGATAGATCTGAAGAAGATAGTGGAAGAAGTAGTGGGTCTAGAAGAATTAATTGTGTCACAAGACATCGACATAGTCGATGATCACGACGATGAGTGGGTCGACGACCGGTCGAAACCCGAGGTAAAATTCGACGACGAGCAACAGCAGTCACATGAACAAGACTTGACGAACCTGGGTGTCTTAGAATGGCTGAACGAAATGACGTCGGACCCAGAGGAGACCAGTGTCACGATTCAAGAAGTAGATCGTGAAAGCATGAAATACATCAAGACCGAACGAGATGATCCTTCCTGGGCTGCCCAGGAAGGACAACTACTCATTCCAGCTTCTAACCTCGACTTGATATCCGGTATGCGATCGACGGGGATGTCGAAGGATATTTTTGTCCGGGGAGTGGGGGTAGGACTTACCCACACTGAAAACTTGATAATAAAAAAATTAAGAATAGCAAGAGAGACAGGAGATTTAGAAGCAGAAACAGGCGAAGAACCTAAGAAACCTGACATAGGGAGGGTAGTTGAGTCATATTTTAACCTACCAAATGAATATTCAAGTAACATAATATTAACAGACAGTGATTTCATACTCACAAATAGAACATGTGCGATAGCAATAACAGCAGACATGAGTTTTAGGACAGCGTTAGCCGCAGATTTTAAGAGATAATACAAAAACGTGGAATTCCTTTGGAAGCAACGACCAGGAGTAGGGGGCGTAGCAGCCTTACCTCCGGCGGCGTCACAAATACCGGGAAAATACCAATGCTTCTTGGTAACGAGGGCGACGGAAAAGCAGCAAGTGTACCCAGAGAACCTAGTCTTGTCCTTGACGAGGTTGAGAGATTTCCTCGTGGAAATGGACGTGAAGGAGCTCTCGCTTCCAGTGTACGATCCGAACAGAGGACGACTGCATCCTCGGGAATTGTACGCGCTTGTACACGTGATATTCTCTGATACTAATATACAAATATATCTACATAAGAAAAATTGCCTAAGTATAGGCTGAGTGACGTGCAATAGGGTGTTAGGCTAAAGACTAAGTTGTGTGTAGTGTGTGATATGTGTGATATGTGTGGTATGTTATGTTATGTGTTATGTTATTAAGATCGTGGGTTAGAAGGGGTTAGTGACCATGATCAACTGAATGCCGATCTTAGGAATAGATCCAAAGTTTGGAATGTCCAATCTTAGGTCGAACTCCAAAATTTTAGAGACCGATTGATTGTAAGAAATTTTAGGATAAAAATCTTTTAATCTGAACTGTTTTTACGTAAATTTTAACGATATCTGTTAAGGTGAAACTGACAAGTGTGATATTCGTGACTTCTTTTCTAGATCTTGATTGATCGTTTAATTACTCACCTGAGTCAAACCTTTGAATCAAACCGAATCGAACTTGAAGAACAGAATGGATAATTTCAACTTGGATGAATTGATGGACCTGGCAGAGGCATATGTAGGACCGATGATAGATGCGATCTATCGTCGGCTAATGGATCGAGACTTTGCTCTGGAGGACCCAGAGGCAGTCATGTTGCTGACCGCCCTGATCAACATCTTGGGGCATGACAACCGTGTGGACCGCCCCACGGAAGTCCTGTTGATGGCAGCATATGGAGAGAGGGGAGTACTAGACCGCCCGAACATGAGAGTGATGAGGTGGAGAAACGGGGCTCTCTCAGGGAGTGACTTGGCGAATGAGCCTGGATTGGGAAGTTCTAGGACTTACCAACCAGGTCAAATGCCTATGCCCTACAAGCCCAAACCTGGGCTGACGAGAATGCATCGGGAGATGAACAGCGAGGCTGCCTCGTCTGGTTCACCACTGAGAGCAGCTGTGCCACCAAAGAGAGCGAAAGTAGAACAGAAGGTTCAGACGAACCAAACCATGCAAGATCTGGATGGGATGAAGGACGAACTGGAAAGAACGAAAAGGGAATTGGACGAGATTACCAAAACCATGCTCAGTACGGAGGAAGATCGGGACATATGGAAGAAATTGTTCGAAGACTGCAACAAAAAGCAGGGTCAAGAAATTGAGCGCTTGAGGCAGGATACAAGGAGCGATCGGAACGGATGGCGTTGACAACGGCCGTGGAGAAAGTGATACCTGCAAGGAGTATTCCTCGTGGGCAGTCCCCGATGGAGCTCTTGACGCCTCGAGAAATGAGTCAGACAACGGAGACACGGCTCCCGACAGCGACAGATCGAGTGACAATCCCGGACCCTAGTGACACCTTGGGTGACCCCGTCGTGGAACAAACGGTGAGGAAGCTGATAGAGACAGCTGGACGACTGGTCGCCAACAAGAATGCGCCAGGTTCCGGGGTGACTGCGCCCTATGGAAAGATCGATGACACGGATAGAGTACGACTCTCCCAGACCGTGATCAGACAGGGAATAAGCGACGTGACGCCACTAATGGGGAGCTCTAAGGCCCCAGAAACAAGAATACAGAAGATGCCAGCGAAGAAAGTGTCACGTGTAATAGACATACAAAAGAACAATCAATTGAGATATAAATTCACGGGAGTTCTGGAGACAGATCTGAGAGCTTGCTTCAATCGAGCGACTTGGAACCCGGCAGAAAACCTGCAACAACCGCCACTGGGGACATCACATCTGATACTGGGAGACAGCTTGGTCAGAGTACTATCGAATTTGAGGACCTCTTGGGTCACCACGGTGATGGTCTTCGGAGGAGCGACTATAGCCCAGTGTGATGATCCAGGTTGGAACGAACAACGTCTCGAGAAGTTCGGATGAGGAGGAAGCACTATCGGAATCGATGATGGTGTGCTTGTTTACTGCTCTCTGGCAGAAGTTCAACTGCGCGGTACTGACCATTTGCACTGTGCCTATGAATGCAAGAAAATTGACAGCGGCAGGGAGAAGGCACAACGAAGGAGTGGTCTGGTGGAACAATATTTTGAGGAATCTCGCAAGTCGGAATGCCGGAAGGATGATCCTCATGGACATCGAAGATGAGCTGAGAGCGATGGATGAGGCCAGGCTGACCACGGACGGCATCCACTTCGATAGTATGGAAGGACATGCTTGGCTTAACAGAGTCTTCCAGGAGCGATTGGATGAGTTGGAGGTAGAACTCTTTGACACAGGAGTGCTGAGGGAAGAAGGAGCATCGAGCGAAACGGTGATTACCACCTTTGTGCCTCCTAACCTGGAAACACGCTTGGGGACGGTCCCGGCCGTCACGAATTATAGACAGCAGAGCTCCAGCGAACCAGGTCAAAGGACGGATGTTCAAGATCGATTAGGAGAAGCACCGGTAAGGAGGACCATTCACCCTCGGAGAAGACTAGGACCTGTTAACCCATTCGAAGAGACAGCCAGCACGTCTAGATCGGACACGAGATCGGAGACGACAAGTACCAGTCGAGAGGAGAGACGCCCGGGCAGAGGCTCGTTGATGTGGTCAAGGTCCATACCATCTCCCTGGCATGTATACAAAGATGAACTAATGAAGCTGGATCTCCAAAGGGTGAGCTTCATCGAAGATGCAAGGAGGATGCTGAATGGAGCGAGGCTATCCGTCAGCAGACTGTACTCGATAACAGGCGTAGACTGGTTGATAGCCGCTAGCATAAACTTCAGTTCCACGACGGCCTTGAGATTTGCTGACCTAGAGGGACTGCCCTCTAATAACACAATGGGACCAGTGAACGCGAGACCATTGCAGGATGTGAGGTTGAATCATGATGAGGAGAATCGGGAAGAGAGACCAGGAAGATTTCTGACGACGAGAGCGCCGATTGGACAACATGTGAAGATGTTCAGGCAGATGACGACACCCCATGGTCATGTGAAGGAAAAAATATACCCGAAACTAGTGAGTCAAGATGGTGATGTCCAAAGATACGGCGGATTGAAAGCGATAAAGAAAGATGAGACCATCTTCGCCGCCTATGACAAAGCAGAAATCATAGCCAAGATTATGATAGTAGCGAATTCAGAGTTCGTGTATACTTCCAAGTCTCTGTTTTGGCCGGACGTCATAATGTTGGCAGCGTTTGATCTGGACCTACTGCAATCGGTATCTCTGGCTATAGGGGTACAAATACAGACGGACATGAACCCAATTACGATCGTGTTTGCTGGCATCAATGACCATCTACACAGTAGAGGTTTTCTGAGCAGACTCAGAGATCCTACAACGGCAGAGAATGCTGTATGGCCAGCGATAAAAGATATCCCTGAGTCGATGGGTGAAGTGGTGGATGCGACGAAGGAGGGGTCGTTCACCAAGGTGACACCGAGAGTAGTATTCGCGTTGTCTCCGGGGTATGCATATCTCCCGGATGGACTGAAATTCGTGTATGCGACTGTGACCTTGCTTTCGGAAGGGAAATATGATGTGATCATATCAGCCCCAAATTGCATGATAGAGATGGAGAATCTGAGGCCACTCAGGGCTGAACTACCTGCAGTGTGGTCAGATATCTCGAACGCGATGAGAGGATTCAAGGACCATGCGCTGCACATGTTAGTGTTGGACGAGGTGCTGGGATTGGAACTGTCCAATTTCAGTCGACAGCTCAAACTGAAACCGGGAATAGACGACGACCATCGAGTGGTCGTAGCGATGTCCAACGACTTATGGTTCCGAGCAATGGAAGTGACAGGTGAAAACACGAGAAGAAAAAATTCCCAAGAGACTAGAGCTCATTTGGAGGCGATGGTTTTGAGAACCAAGCCGGAAGCCAACCAGTGGCTACAACTAAGTCCTAGAGTAGCGGCATTGGGTGCAGATGCATTTGAGCAAGGCCCTATGATGATCACGAAGATCCATGCCTACTTGTTAAAGAAGGTGAACCTGGCGGAAAATGCTGAAGAAAAGACCGCTGAATTTGTAAACAGAATGTGTCAGCTTACCCTGGAAACCTTCTGGACCCAGGAAGTGAAGAGACAGGAAGGCTTGGGACAGACGGACAGCATGCTGGAAGGGTTGGGAGCCGGATGGACCGCGTCCTTCTTGGCAAAAGTCTACCCGAAAGTCTCTCATTACTTGATAAAGGAATTCCTCCAAGCAGTAGTGGAAGTGTCAATAATGGAACTACTAGCCTTGTTCGTGACGTTTGGAGCAGAGAGTTTCGTGAAAGGACCGGCGATGCTGCTCACCGAAGGAATCCAGAACCTGCGGTTAGATAGGCTTCTAACACTGATTGCGATTACCCACGGAAACTTGGGAGGACTAATGAAGTTGACACGTTGTCCAGAGCAGATGAGAGAGAGGGTGAGGAATTTAGATATGAAGAAATCCACGGACTCGTGGAATAAGATAAAAGACCTGAGACACACTCTTATCCAATATCTCTTACAACAAAATCGCTTTGGAACGGGAGAAGATGAGACTATCGAAAGAGAAGAAGATGGTAGACGACATGTTGGGGGCATTCTCCTCTTAACCGATCTGAGCTTGGCTATGAGAACCGATCCCTTAGCATTGATCAGAAGAGCCACGGAGTTTGTGACAGTGATCTATGGACCAGCAGTCACGTTTGCGTTCCCTGACGTTAAGGTGGAGGCGTATAGGAAGTCGGTGCTGCACCTGAAACTCATATCAGCAGTGGACGGTAGAGTACTGAACTGGTGTGAGCAGCACACATTGCGGGAGCTCATGAGTGAAGATCTGTTATTTGCGAAAATATCAGAGCCAGAGATGACAGTCATCAACTTTGACGATCACTTCCGTGATCGCATAGGAGAGGTAGAAAAAGGGCACATCGAGGTGTTTCCAAAGCTCTGGAATCTGAGACCCTATGACAAGACGAATGGTGAAATGACCAGAGTTCCTCGTCTCACTGCAGCATATCACAAAGTGAGAGAAGAGACGAAAGACTGGGGTGATTACGAGAAGCTGCCGGAGGCAATCCCTGAATTCCCTCTGACAAGAAGGATGTTGCTCGGAGCAGTCTCCGTGGTACAAACTCCTAGGTTGAGAGCATTTGAAACCAATGAAAGGAGAATAGGGAATTTCGTGGCAACGTTGGATACATACTTTGTGGGAAGAAATGCCGCCGTGTTACAGTACACACGATTTGCCTATACGGATCAAGCGACGAGAAGGCGAATAAGCAACGCCGCGACCACAAGCCTGGAAGATTTGACGAGGAATGGGCGGGATTAGGCTTAGCGCCTATGAAGATGAGAGGCACGACCGAACTGCCTGAGGCCTCCTTGATCCTGACTAGTGTGAAACCGGAGTTGACGGTAGTAGGAACGCTGCGGACGAGAACCTTCCTAGCACCCTTCGGTCGTGAGGAAATCAAAGTGGTCCATGGAGAAGAGGAAGATAGATCGGCCGGTACATTGATCAAACCGAAGTTTCCGGGAGGAGCCGACACTGGAAAGCAAGGACCCTCACGCTCGAAGAGGGATAAGTCAGAAGGAGATGATGGACAGGGAGGAAGCCGTCAAACCGAAGAACCCATGCAACAAGATGCAAGTCAAGCTGGTGGGGAAGACGACAGGGCATCGATAGGAGGAGTATCCAGCCTGGATTTCAATATCTTCAGTGATCTTGAGAACAACGCGTTGGAGACGAGTGAGCCAGCGGATGAAGGCATTTCGACACTGGATCCTCCGTCAGCCTTTACAGAAATGAAACGGAATTTGCCGGAGAGCAGCTCTCCTGGCAATTCAAGAAATGTCAAACAAAGAATCCCCATGGAATCACCTAGAAGAAGAAGAATAGAGGGCTCAGCCAGAGTACCTTTCTTGGGAACGTTGCCCGAAGAAGAGTGGGAAGTACATCACCGAGACCATGAAAGTAGGACGGGATGCAGATTGGACAGAGTGGCGTTCATGGAAGAAGTCTGGACAGTGGTTCAGAGCTATGGGACCCAGTCCATTTTGAAAACAGGTCTCAACCGACCGTTGATGCGGGAAGTCCTTGATAAGCTTGATGAGTGTGAAGGGAGATTGAGTGAGTTGTTGATTGACTCAGCCACTGATGAAAGTGAAGCGAACTCTCCCATCAAGATGACACCGCAATGCGATAAAGGAGAGGTGGTGTATCTGTCAAGAACCAGGAAAGGAACGATGCGATCGAAATTGGTGATTGATAAGATCAACGAGATGAAAATGAAGTTAGGCAGCAGAGTGATGCCGAGGAGAGTAGGAAAGACGAAGGTGGATTCGGAGATATTGATAAAAGCTGTCAATTCAGCGAAAAGGAAACGAGTCGAAGAGGTCATGGATTTGGGACAATGTGATTATCAATTGCCTGGTACGGATAAAATGTTGACTGTTATAGCGATGGTGCCACCCATTCTCATGGCGGGAACAAAGTCAACAGGTTACAAATCCAAAAGGAGTGACCGCGCTATGACCGGAGCGACCTTAGAAATGGAAATACTCAGCCAATGTGGAGAGAGCACAATGGAAGACTTTAAGCCATCTCCCATGAATCACGGAAAGGGAAGTGTCGCAGGACAACTAGTACCAGTGGAGTATAACCGACTGACAGTATCGGAGGCTGTGTCGATAGATGAACCCGCCGGTGGATACATGGAGATGTTGGAGTACCGAAACTCGGCTAGAGGGTATGTGATAGCTCTGGAAGACAAGAGTGCCATGGAGGGTTATCTGGAGACAATGTTGCAAGGCGCGACCCTCAAGCAGAAGGCGTACGGGACTTTAGCGTCGTCTGAGATACAGGCAGAAACGATGGAGCAGTTGGTGAGCCTTCCATGGAAAGCAGTGGTGTTACTGTACTTCGAAGAAGGGATGAGGACTGCACCAAGAATACACGCTCTCATGGCAGTACCTTACGTGAGAACCGAGTTACAACTGAGGTTTGCCTGGTGCATGATGGGACTGACTCGAGAAGAATATGATTCAGAAGAAAGGAAGAGGTCAAAAGAAGAGAAGGTTTTCTTTATGACGAACCTGAGGGATCTCATAATCCAAGAGGGAGCAGCAGTAGCGTGTGCGAAGCGGAGGGACGCTCTCTGTTTCATTCGATTCATGATAGAGCAGATTTCAGTACCTGCATAGAACACCTGTGTCAAGATGCTGAGGGAGGGAGATGAGCGAGCGAAAGCCTTACTCTTGCTAGCACTGCTGGATATGCAGCAAAGCAAACCAATGAGGGTTAATATGAAAGAACCCGAGGAGTAAGAGCCCATGAGAAAGATAGACGAAATCAGGAGATTTTCAAACAAGGAGCTGAGACTCACTAAAGAATCTATGGGGGCACTACCGAAATCCAGTGAGTACTGTGGACCGATCAAGAAGAAGTCGTACAGCTACGTATCCGGAATCATAGGGATAGCGTACAACCCTTTCCTGAGTGAAGACATACGCGATTGCTTCTTCGATTATGAGCAGGCAGTGTTGCTAAGATTCTGGACGTCGAGAATTGTAACGATTAAGAGCGCTACCAATCCTCAGATCAAATTGGGACTGGTCTTGGAGGAAGAGGTGACAGCACCTTCCGTACCAAAATCCGACAAAAGAGTGGAGTTTGGGTTGGGATTCTCAGATGAATTACTGAGGACGAGCTTGATGGTAGTGTGGGAATTGATGAGGCCATCATGGTGTCCTAGTTCCAACGCTGAGTCGATATTACGGGCGACACAAGACGTGCAGAGGGAGCTGAATGCAGATTGTAACCTGTGTGACCTTAACATCATATATAATGTGATGATAACGGCCTCTAGGAGCAACGGGGAAGATAAAGTGGAGTTGCCTGGCTGGGGACCAGAAGACTGGGTCAAACCTGGTAGCTGTCTGGCGGAAGTCTGTGGACTGGAAGGTCACGTTTGTGGAGGTCTGGATTGTGTGAAAACCCTAGAGAGACAACACAAGCAATTGATGATACTGTTTGGGAATGTCGCGATGAAAGCAAGGACGGAAACGGAACTGATCGCGGATTGCCATGGAGGAACCGAGGTGAATTTAGTGACTGCACTAGGATTCTACAGCATGTTTAGTTCTTTAGAGTCGCTATTGAATCTAGAACAGAGACATGAGATGGTCACTGCCATCAGTGTAGAAGTATTCCCAGGAGTTCTGCAAACCGAGCAGAAACACATAGGAAAATGGAGGGAAGCGATCGAGGCGGAAATGAACATCAGACACAGTGAGACTTATTGTAGACCATCGGAAGCACGATATTTGGTGGGCTCGACATTGGCTCCAATGTGCAAGAGCAGATACCCGGCGCATTTCGTAGCTGTGGATGTAAAGAGTACGAGAACGATGGTGGATCAAGCCTTCTCCGTGCCAAAGTGTGTGAGACTGACAAGAATGTCCAAAAAATCTTACGAGTTGCTATGTAAGATGTTCTCAGCAGTTCCAGAGAGAACAAAGGAGGAGTTGGAATCGATACTGGGATGGAAGTTCATGGGATACGTGAGTGGGAACTTCAGTGACTTTGAGAGACAGAAACAGAGAGGATCAACTTGTACAGATTACAATACAGTAGACGAGAATGATGAAGTCCACCGAGTGATGATGGAAGTGGAACCATTACTGGAAGCTCACCATTACCGAGCGTAGTAATCTGGTGTTGATCTTGGACTCTGGAGAGCTGCTCTCCATGGGTTTACCAGACTCATCACAGCCCATAACAATAGTGATAGTGGGAGTTATGATGGCGATACGATGGCTGGAAGCTCATGTAAGAGAGAACAATAGACAGGAGGCACCAACGAGAGAACAGTTGCGGAAACTGGATTGTCTGAAAGATTTAGATCTTTTTGAGACAACGTGCAAGATTCTGAACATTCCGATGGAAGTGAAAAAGATATGGGCAAGAAGACGATTAATGCCATGGTTCAGAGCTAACATGACTTCATGGTTGTACGAATATGCCAAAAAGCATATGTCGAAGCACGGCAGAGTGTACAGTGAATATCAGCTGGTCATTGGAGCAGGAGCTTTCAAGCGAGCTTTCGTGACTCATCGGAATGCAGTGACCATCGCTGTGAAAAGAATTTCCAGGACAAGTGAACGTAGTGGAAAGGAGAAGGCAGAGATGTTGAAGGAAGATTTGGAGAGAAATGTGACGTTGTGTCTCCACAACAGCTTCTGCAGGAACAGAGAATCTAACGTGGATCCCCTACCTTGTTGCAAACAGAGGGCAGAAGAGCAGAAGTGTTGGAGGACTGCTTCCAACATCGTCAGAATAGCTAATGATGTGTTGCAAGACACAGAAACTGAAAGTGCAGAGTCAGTATCACAGGAGGAAGAGATGGAACATTGACGAATGGTCGAAAGAACAAGATGCAAAAAGAAGGAAAATTAGAAGAATTTAGAAATTTTAGAAATTCTAAACGACAAAAAGAGAAAAAAAAACAAAGAAATGCGGAAAAAGAAGAAGTTAAAACTCAGTATTGTTTTATGTGTGTGAAAAAATTCAAGTGAGAAACCAAGCAACCAAGTTGTAATTGAAAACTGAAGCATTTAGTTGAGTTTTGAACATTAAAGAATTTGTTGCATTTATAAATTTGCATTTTGATTTTAGTTAAGTGGCTTTAGAGACACTTACTTCCTATTGATTTAGAAAGGCTTGAGTGAAGAGTATATTTGAATATTCCAGCCTCCATGATTGTTTTTAATCAATTAGGACGACTGATCACTTTGTGGTGACATGAAAGACTTGGAGAATCTCTTGAAGAGGGAGATTGTTTCATTGTTCTTTCTAACCACAGAGTTTCTTAGTTTTAATATTCAGGACAATAACAAGCAAGATTTCCGAAGGGAAGAAGCATAGTAGGGTAATTTTAGCTTGTTGGTTGGCAGGACTGTCCTGCAAACCAACGTCTTTTAAAAATCTAGGAGAAAAAGTTTTTAATCAGGACATTGACATTGGAAGTCGGTAAAGATGTTTTTATCCTAGGTCATATCCTCAATGTGCAGATTAGTGAAAAAATTTGAAGGCTATAGTGACGTAGTATGATGCCATTTATATTCTGCAGTAAGTCGATATGACGCGGATAAAAGTAATTTCGTGCATTTTGTAAATTCTGTTCGATGACACTGTACCAATTTTACGAACCTTGATAGAATCAATGAGGACATTGACCGGACTGTCCGGGGAGTATGTGACATTCGACCAGAATGGATCAAAATGCAGATTCATCAGATTCGGAATTTTAGCAGCGAACCTTCCGAATTGACGGTTTTAAGAGATTAACAACGTTATTGGGACGATTAGTAAAACGGTTAAGGTCAAGATATTCTGGTATTTTGAAATTTTAAATTTTCGAAGTATGACGTCATATTTCTGAGAAACGTCAGAAACGGCCTTTTTGGCATTTAACGGAATAAAAACACAACAGCATTAGTTGCGATAGTGATAACGACGAAGATCGTGATTGAAAAACAACAACGAATTGCAGACGTAGCAGAGACCATTCCGAGATGCAACTATTGTGTCCCTACAATAGTTGCAAGGCCGTTGCGAACAACGGTGAAGGGTGGAAGACAGCCTTCCGGAAGGAAAATAAGGATCTTGTTTCCCCGGATTCAAGAATCCGGAGGGGTCTCGGGACTGGAACTTTTATCATCTTATATAAACTTTTAGCTTCCCTGTCATGTCCTGAGTTGAATTTAATTAACATCTGAATTCATTTTGCTAGGATGAGAAGCTAGGAGTTGGGGGAAAGGGTTCATCCATCTTCGATGGAGATGATGATTTTTATCTACTGAACAAAAACAATAATAATTCAATAAATAGCAGTAGCCTTGATTTTAGGAGTGACCTCGTGGTCTGGGTATACTGAGACCCAGCCATGAGCTCACTATTTCTGCATGTAATCTAGTTAATTTGATTGTTTTGACCGAAGCCGAAAGCAGTAACGTTTTCGCTGACCCGATGTTAGAAAGACCACCGAAAGTACTGGCTTGGTAGAGACGGTGAAAAATATGTAGAGCTCTGTTTAGACGTTGGCCAGTCGTCTTAGAACCTAGCTTTATTTTCCGTCGATATGTATCTTCCGGGCGAATGTTACAAATGTCGCCCAGTGGCGGTATACTTATACAATGCTGCGTATTTGCTCTCTTGGTTGTATAAATGAATAATTTCATCGAAAGTAGTTTTATTATTAATAGTTTTATTTAATTTGACAACCAAATTAAATTTCTAGCGATCAGTCGGTTCATTTTAATGTCTTATTTTTAATTTCGCTTTTAATCGCCAACATGTTTGACCTCCAAACTTTCCGAAATCTGAACGACGAATTGAAATACGAGCTGTATAAAGACTTAGTCGAAAATGTTACTTATTTTAAACGAATTATCGAAAACTTAACTGTATCAACGAAAGAGGAAGAAAGAGGAAACAAATTTTTTGATCTAGAAAATTTTAAAAACACGGGCAATTCGAAAATTACAGAAAACAAATTTGAAAACGAATGGAGCAAGATTGGAACTCGGAGCAGAAATCAGAACAAACGAAGCGAAAATAACCAAGAAAGCAAGAATAACCAAGAAATCAAAATACAAGCAACCAATATTCAAGAAGAAAAATTCGACCAGCAACGAAAACATTTATTTTTACCACGAGAAGGAGAATATTCTGGCCTATTACTGGGAGACTCAATTGTTAACAGAATCAATGGGGAACAAATATCGGAAAATGTGTTGGCGAGAGGATTTGGTGGGCACAAAATTTCTGCATTGCTGGAACGCGTGAGAAACAGTAAATCGCGACATTTTAAACATGTAACTACGCTAATTGGAATAAATGACTGCCTCTCAAGTGATTTCGACGCGAAGGAAGCCGTGAGTAGCTTAGAAAAACTAATTTATCTCATAAATCATAAATTCTCCCCAGAAACAATTTCACTATGTACTGTAACTCCCTTAGGCGCTTTTAGAAAAGATTTTAATCCAAATGTACAGAAGCTAAACAAGCAAATTCTTAATTTAGTACGGAATGTAAAAGACTTGGGCGAAGTAAAATTGGATATTTTAGACATAAACAAAATTTTTAGTCAAAATACAGATGCTCTTAGCTCGGATGGTTTGCATCCTTCTGATGGGGTCGTTGAAATTTTGGTGCAAAGTTTTAGAGATTCTTTTAGGGGTTCTGATATTAATGCAAACACATGTGAGATTACAACCCGCCCCAGAATGAAGCAAACCCAACAATCATCAAATTTAGATCCAAAAACGGCAGAAATGTTACAATTTTTCCAAAACGGTGCAAAATTTTTTAGGAAATACTAGTTTCGCATTTTTTCTTGGTGCAAACTTTGGCGATTATTTAATTTATTTAACCTATTATGCTGAATATTAAATTCTGGTTGTTTTGTGCAATTTTTCTAATTTCCAAGGCTCAGATGGAAACTAAAGAAAAAACTATTGTTTACTGGGGCTATCTAAGCTGCCAGCAAAAGATATTATCAACGAAATGTGGGATAAATGAGCGGAGAGCTACCACACTGACTCATCGTTTCCTTTTCGCGTTGTTACTGACCCAAAGTGGGGATGTTGAAAAAAACCCTGGTCCTATCGAAACCATTGAAACAGTCTACGGTATCTGCTCAAAAAATTGTGCAAATCTTAAATTTGTTCATTTGAATTTTCAAAGTATTATTAGAAAACGGATGCAATTGAAAAAATTTCTTGTTGATATGGGCGAAAACACAATTATAGGAATTTCCGAAACGTGGCTTAAAAAAGAAGATAGTGACAATTTATGGAATTTCCAACCTAGAACGCATGCGATGTTCAGATATGATAGGCAATCAGCGGTAAAAAAGAAAGGCGGTGGCGTTTTGTTATATATACCAGTCAAATTGGCTCCGAAATTGAGGCCTGATCTAAATTTATTTGATAAAGAAAAATATGAGTCAGTGTGGGTTGAGTGCAAATCTACATTTAACATTTCGAGTAAAGAAAAAATGTTAGTTAATTTGTGTTATAACCCAAGCAGATCAAACTTTATTGATTTTTTGGAACAATTAACGCTTAACATAGATAATGCTTTTTCAGTTTCTAATAAAATTACGCTTTTGGGTGATTATAACATAAATTATCTGGATAGCAAAGAAAAAGAAAATTTAGATTCTATAATTATTCCATATGGATTGAAGGTTTTTTGTCCAAACGATGAGACCAGAATTAGTTCCTCAACAAAAACTCATATCGACTACATAATCAGTGACTATGAAACAAACGGCATTGAGTTTTGTTTTGATACACCTTATAAAACCGACCATTTTGCTTCATTTATTTTGACGGATATAAAATGCGGCAAAATTTTACCGAGGATAATTACGACTTTCAATAAGAAAAATTATCAGAAAAATGAATTTTGCAATTCACTCTCCGCTCTTCCTTGGTATCTCTTATATCAATATACAGACGCACAAAACATGTTCTCGACGATGATTTATTTAATTTCTTGTGCTCTACAGCAACATGCTCCTATCGAAAAAAAGTTTGTTCGTAATTTTAAACCAAAAAACGTGTTGAAAACGGAATGGTTCGATTCAGAATGTCAGCAATTGTTGACTAAGAAACAGAATTCACTCAGATCATATCGCAGTCAAAGCACAAGCGATAATTGGTCAAAGTACCAGTTTTTACGTAATCAAATGAGCAAATTGATTAGAAGTAAACAATTCGATCATTCAAAAAATTGTTTTTCACTTCTCAGCACTATCCAACAAAAATGGAAATATATTAACCAAGTTAGAGGTACATGTTCTGGCAACCATCGAATTACAGTTCTACGAAATTCCTTCAGTGAAATGATAACCCAAGACAAAAAAATTGCCAATCATTTAAATTATATTTTTTCAAACTTAGGCGAATTTTTCGGCGCTAAAAAGCCTCCGAATTACAACAAATCTGCCTCTGAATCTGCATCTTTTCATTTTTAACACATTACAGTGAAGCAATGCTTTGATATAGTTCGAAAAATCAATGTTGGAAAACCTCTCGGACCTTGTACCGTACCTGCTTGGGCATTCATTGACGGTCAATCAGTTATAGTTCCACATTTAACTTTTGTCATAAATACTTGCTTAGATGAGAACATTTTCCCGATCGAACTGAAAAAAGCAAACGTAACCCCTTTGTTCAAAAAAGATGACCCAATGGATGCAAAAAATTATCGGCCAATATCAATAACTTGTGCTTTTTCTAAAATTTTTGAAAAAATTTTACATGCCCAAATAACAGAACATCTTGACAAATTTCAAATAATGACACCATTTCAATTCGGATTTCGCAAAAACATTTCAACACAAGATGCTCTTGTTTATGTGACAGAAAGTATTCGAAATCAAATAGATTCAAAAAAAATCGTACATGCAGCTTTATTAGATCTGTCCAAGGCTTTTGATTCTATTTCGCATGAAGTTTTAATTGAAAAAATGCTTTCTCTCGGTTTTTCAAATGGAGCAAATGCTTTAATTGCTAGCTTCCTAAACAAACGTATTCAAAGAGTAAACGTCAATGGAATTTTTTCAGACTGGATTGAAATAAAACGAGGTGTCCCACAAGGAACGGTACTTGGTCCGTTGTTGTTCAATATTTATGTTAATGACATACAAGAGCGATTATATGAGGGTTGTACTTTAGTTCAATATGCTGACGACTGTATGGTTTTTTCCTCTTCTATAATTTCTGAGGATGCTTTGAATCGATTGCAAAAATCACTCAATAATCTAACGGAATTTTTTGCAGAGAACCAATTGAATCTGAATGCATCTAAATCGGAATTTATAACATTTTGTCAAAAAAATGATAGCAAAAATGTGGATACTGATAAACTAGTAATTAGTGGGCATTATGTAGCCAAAAAATCAGAATGCAAATATTTAGGCATAATTCTTGATTCAAGTTTATCTTTTCATGCTCAAATCAAAACAATTCTCCAAAAAATGGCCCAAGGGATTAAAACTATTGATACAATTGGACAACAACTGCCGACATTATCATTAGTTGCCTTGCTTCATTGTCTTGTTTTATCACATTTAGATTATTCAGCAATTTTTTTACAACAAATTAATGCTACTTTGATGCTATCTCTGGAGAAACAGTTGAACTGGGCGCTAAAAAGAACATATTTCAGATCGAATTTTAAATCTTCTTCCCTTCTTCGCATTAGCAAATCGTTCATTGGAATCGAGAAAAGAATTGAGTTAAAGTGTATAACATACTTATACCAATATCTTACAAACAAAAAGAAGGCTTTTGAAAATACACTGAGACTACCGACTGCCAATTATAGGCTCAACGAAAGAACGAAACAAATTATTTTTGACAAACATTGTTCGACTGCTTCTCTACAAAAATCATTTTTTCATTTGACTTCTAAAAAATGGAATTCACTGCCCATAATTTTGCGCAATTTAGAAAAATCGAAAACAGAATTCAAGAAAAAATTGAAAGAATTTTACGTGAGTGAATTGAGAAACAATCCTATATGTACTAATACAAATACGTGGCGTGATTACCGTTTTTGCTAGTTCTATATTTTTTAATTCAGTTTAATTTTTCACACATTGCTTGAAAGAGAAACTGTATATACTCTGTATATACGTTGTATAATTGGACTATCTGTAAAATTGTTTGTAAAGTTTTATTACCAGCTTGTTCCTAATTCTTAAATCTTTAATTTTCTATAGTATCCGAAACTTCATATACTTTAATCAACCAATTTCCGAACTGTAACCGATTTTGTTTTTTTTTTGTTTTGTTTATTGCTTGTTTTCTGATGTTTTGTTTTTGTTTGATGTAACCAATGAATTTATAACCAATTTTATTATTTACACTTTGCTACACTGATGCCTCGGCTTTTTATTGTATAGTAATTCAAGTGTTTAAAAAAAAAAAAAAAACACAGGCAACCTAAATTTTGAGGGAGCTGCTCTGCTGAAAAAAACTATCTGTCCTGGGTTCCTCGGTACACGTACTCACAAGCTTACAAAGCTTCTTCAAAAACTCTCGGTGCTAGGGTCGGCGGAACCCTGAACTTCAATAGCCATTGATTGAGAAATTTATACACATTAATTAAATCTCTATGCTTGTCAGATTGGCGAACATCCGCCTCGGCCACCGCCATTCCGGGGCTACAAACCGAGCCTGCGCAATAATTTTTTAACCAGATTTTTAGCGCGAATTTTAGAGTGTATTTTTTAGACATTTTTGTAATCTTTGATCATTCGTATATATTACGAAGAAAATTTTTTAATCCTGATGACGCACCAGATCTTTTCAAGTGTGTCTTTCCTTGTGTGTTTTCACTTTTTCTTGATCATGGATCATTTTGTATGTTTTGAATTTAATCATGATGAGGCGCAGAATGTGAGAAAACGTTTGAATAAACATTTTACAATTCTTTTGAATTATTTAAGTTTCCCTCATTATAAATTTAATTTCATTAAAATCTAACATACACATGAAAACTGTTCCTTCTGGCAGTTCTAGTTTTCATTTTTTCTTTTGTCATAATGTTTATTCAATGTTGATAATATAGAGAGATGCAAAAAGTTGGAACCAACAAAATTATTTAAAAAGAGCAAATAAACTATTTCAGAAAAACTTTTGCATGCAAAAGCTAATTTTTTAGCCAAAAGACATACATGACGGATGGCCCCATGAAAACTCAAGTTAGCTTGCAAAACATGCTCAAAATTGGCAGATTGCTCTTTTTTTCATTTTTTTCGTGTGTTCCAACTTCTTGCTACTAATTATGTATACGTTAATCCAGATGTAGATAATCGCCCCCCCCCCCCTCCCAGGGATTCGACTTTATACTATCCATTTTTGTCCCCCCTTTATACTATCCATTTTTGACTGACTGACCTTAGAATTTTTCTAAAGACGCCTTTTCTAAAGGCCACCAATTGGTCAAATTAGAATTGGAAAATCAATTTGGTCGACCCGAAAAAAAGGTCGACAAAATTTCCTTTTTTTTGAAAATCCGCCCCACTCGAGAAATTCTAGATCCGCGCTTGCGTTAATCTATATCTTATTTCAAATATTGCATTGAAATATGGGATTTACTTGCATATCTGCAAACAATTTCATGATTTGGCAATTGAAGTTCTTATTTTTTGTTCTGCATCGCCCATGGAGTTATCAGATCCAAAATCATTCCAGGGCGCCATGGGTTACATTGAGCCTAAGGAATGGGAAAAAATAATTGCTGAGCCAAAGGGTAAAACTGGGAGTCTTCGTGATGTTTATAACGTATTCTTCCCTGACTTCACTGTGAAACGGCCGGCTGGACTCCCTCCACCGAGACCTTTCAACGAAATACAAGCCGAGAAAATGTCACGATTCTCGTTTTTGAAAAACGAGTTTGCTCGGCGACAGCTCAGGAAAAGTTTTTTTGAGCCATCGGTGCATGGGGAGGCGATGTTGTACGATCCAGCTCATGAGCGTTGGATGTATTTGCACATGAAACAGAGCGAGTTATTCAGTCGAAATACGTTCAAAGCATGGAAATGGTTAACGCTTATCCTACTCCCGCTCCCCCTAATGGGATACTACAACATGCGTCACACGAAGACGAGAATGGCGAAATACCAATGCGGATACCGGACAGATGTTAGCGTCTATAGGTTTCATGACATGTACTATGGATGCTGAAAAAATTTGTTAACTCATACTCCGATTCGACTAAAAGATACTGAGATTTAGTAATTGATTTTGACTGTAGAATTACAATATATACTTCCGCAAAGTTGTAACCTTCCGGTACTCTTAGAGTAGAAAATAACTACAATTTTTACGCTCCCCTCCGTTACCACTCGGTTTGCTTACACAAGAAAAGCTTGTGTTATAGTATGAACTCTTTTTTTCCAACCTAAGTCGCAAATATTGTTGTGACGCAAATATTGTTGTGACGCAAATATTGTTGCGACAAAATGTGTTCATTTTGATCAATAAACAGCTATTAAGTACAGCCAATGCTAAGGATTTTAACAGAGACTATTCTATTACAAAAAACACTTAATCGTAACGTATCATATCGCTCTATAAATTGAGACATGTTAATTGGTAAATTTCTTTTTTTTTTTCAAATTGACTGGTACTGCTAATGTGTCATAATTGGCTTGTGTCACTTAGCAATTATGTAGACTCAAAATTGGCTTGCGTCACTAAAGAAGTTTTGTAAATTCAAAGTTATATTCATTCAGTTCATCCCAGTAGCGTTATCGGTCATATTTTTGCTTGTGTATGCGAAGTGCAACTTCGCCTCTGTGTGAAATGTTCTTTTCTTTTTGGGCTTATAATTTATCATCTTAGAGGCCTTTTTTGGTTATTTGAACGGCGCAAAGGTTTTTATCTAAACAGTTTGATGGAGGACTTGAAAGGTTTTTTGAGTTTTTCTAATAAAAACATTTTTTTTCGGCGCATTGTTTCTGCTCAAGAGTTGTCGGCGTTGTAAGTTTTATTTCGATGTTAAATTTTTTTTGGCATGTATTCTGCAATTGTTTTTGGAAGGCATTTTTGTTCCAGACAAAATCAAGACAAATGAAGAAACGTTTTTGGTAGATTAATTTTTTCGATACTTTTTTTCATAAAATGAACAGTTTTTGTCTGCGGCTTTTATCACCCTTTCTGTCGGTTAGTGTGCCATGCTATGTATGTGTTGTAATGCGAGTGTAGCGAAGCTTCGACTCGCCATTGTCTGCAAAATTTGTAAAGGTGCGGGTAATTCACTTCCAAGATTTTCGAATTTATTTTATTTTAAGTTTTGAGAAAAAAAACAGTTTTTCCATTTTTTTGTTATTTTTCGATTGATTGCTTCATCTGCTAGAAGTGATGTTCATCCTTTTTTGTATCGCAAGTTTTGCGAAGCTGTTCTTCGCCTTTATTCAACTTTGACTAAACAGGTTTCTAGCATCGTGAATAATCAACTATTTTGCTTGCCTAGTTGACGATATATAAATTTTCCTTTGATGATAATTAAATAAACTTCTTGTTATTTAATACCCTTGCGATCTGCAAGTGTGTTGTAATAGACTTTTCCCATGAATAATTTTTCTGTCTGAATGGTCAAAATTAGAAATGGTAAATGTAGGTTCAGATCATAACAAATTCATTTTTCTTTGCGTCTCAGGCACACTTGGTTTAACATTGGAATTAATTGCCATTGCATGGGACAGAAAAGGTGCTGGGTTCGAGTCTGACATGACCTGTTTTTTGTACAAACAAGCAATATTCCGTTTCGAAAAAAAATGTCGGCTTCCTTTTTGTCTGATAATGTTTTTTCGCTCAGTTGCCACATCATAGAATTGTTTTTATTTACCTTGTATTGATTTTAGTGTTTTCATTTACTTCTGATGTTTGTAATTTTACTAACCTTGACTGCGTATATATGTTTTTATTACGGCCAGGTGATTTCGGCTTTCCTATCTAATTTTGAGTTGTTTAAATGGAAACATAGTTTTTATTCTCTCTGGATCGCAAATAAATTTCAGATTTAAATTGATTGATTTTTTGGCTGCTTCAATTTTTTCTATCTCGTAATTAATTTGTGTGTAATTTATTGTTGTGTTTTAGAAATGAGCAATCCATTAGATATTCAAATGCGATGTGCAGTATCTTGCCATGTGAAAGGTTTTTCAACCTAATATTTTTGCTTGTTTAACGAAAGAATTTTTTCACCTTTAAGGTATATAGTGTACATTGCAATGGTTAAGAACTTTTTTGATTATCCAGTTTGATTTCTTTGGTTATTTCATCAATTTTGAAACTAGCAATCTAATAGTGGGATACTGTTAAGGTCCCCTCAGGGGTCGTGAGTTTGGCCTCCATTTTTGAACATCCAAATCCTTTGAGTGTACGAGTTACGACGATTTTTGATTTTTTAACTTGAATTAAAAAATAATTACAAACGTTGAAATTCTGAACCCTGTAGTTGGGTGCTGTCATGGTACTCTCAGGGGTTGTAACTCTTGCCTTAAATTATAACTGCTCAAATCCTTGTACTGTTCGAGATGTGGCATGTTTTATGATTTCTTCTTAGATTTTAAGAATTCAAAAGATTTGAAATTTCCAACCTTGTAGTTGGGTACTGTGAGGGTGCTCTGACGAGTTCCAAGTTGCAAATTTTGCGCCGGAATGCAACTGCTCAAATGCTCTTAGTTTCCGAGATGTGACGTTAGTTTCCGAGATGTGACGTTAGTTTCCGAGATGTGACGTTTATCTCTCTTTTTTGAAAGTTGTTCGAAGAACTTAGATATGAAGTTTCACAAAATTTGAAGTTCACATCTCTATAGTGAGGCTCTGTCGGGGTACTCCCAGGAGTTGCAGTTTTCGCCTTCAAATATGATTGATAAAATCCTTCAGAAAACATTAATTTAATGTTTTTGAAATTCCCAACCCTTTTGAAATTCCCAACCCTTGAAAGATTAAAACTTGAAAGATTTAACTTTTTTTATGAAACTAATTTCTTTCGGCTCAAACCGAGGTCTGCTCAAAGTTCGTTGGTTCACTTGCTACATTACTGGTTTTTCTTGTGCCATAAGCAACTTTTTTTCAAACTTTTTTTAAACATTTTTTCGACTTCTTTATTTTTTTTGTTTGTATTGCAGTGCAAGTGGTTTGCAGCGCTGCCTCGCCAATGAGTTTATTTTGATCTTAGCTGAAAGCAAATGTTTATGGCCAATTATTCCTCTAGGATGTGCAAGTTGTTTGCTTGCAAGATTTGAAGCAAAGTTTTTGTGTACATTTAGGAATTTTTGGATCTCGATTTTTTCACCAAAATTTTTCTCTGGTATTTCTATTTAATGTTTATAATAAAGAATTAAATGAAGTCCGTGTAGCCCGAATTTTTTCTAAATTTTAGGTAATGGATTGTTATAACAATTGCACTAAAATTTTTTCTTTTTCTTTAGCCTACCATATTTTTCAACTGAATTAATTCGAATTTTTCACTTTTCATTTGAGACCTATTATCTTTTGATTTTTGACATTTTTTAAATCGCAAGTGGCGCGAAGATCAGTTTTGCATCTGTCTTAAAACTTGTGCTTACACCTTTTTGTTCTGGTTAGAATTATTTGCTTATTTTTGTTTAAAAAAATGCCTGTTTTGTGAATGTTTTCTAGTTTGTGAATAAATTGTAAGTGCCAATCAAAAAATCAAAGGCAAATTTTTGTTCTGTGTGGGCATTTGGAAAGGAAGTAGGGACGTGTTAATTTGTAGTACCATTTTAAAGTATCATGTTTGCCAAATTTTTAGTTTGTCTCAGAAACTTCTGATTTTCAAAAAGGGGTATCAATTGAAAGACCGCTTACTCTTCTGTGTGCATGCGTACTCGCCTAGATTTTTTTCTTGAGCCCTCTGTCTACAGCCTTCGAAAAAGTGTGGTTGAATATTTGACCAATATTTTTGATTTTTGTTTCGGCTTTCTCGAAAACTACCCCTCTCAAATTTGAGTTTTTGGTTTCAATGAATTGAACCATTTTGAAAAGTTTTCAGAACTGTTCTCAGAACGGGTTTCGGGAAGCGCGAAAACTACCTGTCCGATTCTCAGGTTGTGTCCAATCGAGAAACACGGCTTTGGAAATCTTCTGTGCTTAAGCGTTCATAACCTGCTGTATGCAGAAAAACTTAATGGATTTTGGAAAGTATTTTGAACGTTTTTTAGAACTTCTGACCGTTTTTTTGGAAATTTTTTGAATTTTTTTTACAACTTACACAATCAAATCTGAGATAAAAAGTTTCATTAAAAGAACGGGTTGCGATAAGTGTTTCTGCAGAAGCAGAGATTCTTTAATTTTTTTCTACGAGAAATTTATCTCCTCGGGAAAATTGATTATCTCAAAATTTCTTACTCTTCTCCTTTATTTTAGTAGAGAAACAACTAAGTCCTATTTTTGATATCACACTTTTCGTGCCGCATCAGTCTAGCAAATTCTTTCAATAGCAAACACGTACCTCCAGGTTTATCTGGGCCCGTATGTGTTTTTTTTATCGAGATACGAAAATTTTGGTTCACCTAGTTTTTTTTTTCAACTTCGCATCTGTGTAAAATTTTAAGCTTGCGATTAAATAGCGTTATCAAATCAAGAGTTGAGAGTTTTTTAGGTGAGAAATTTGTCAAACAACATCACTTGATAGCTTGATTTATTACGCTTGCATCTAGCAAGCGTTATCTAATCAAGACTAATCAGTTAAACAATTTGTTCAATAAAGTCACTTGAATCATTTTATAGCTTGGCTTAAAATTAATTAAATTCAATTTCATTAGCTTGTCCGGCCAACTTAGCCTGGACGAGTGCTCACTTTATTGTTTTTTTTCTGTATAATTTTGTTATTCCAATAGCTTGTGTTCTCAGCGTTATCAGTGGCTAGTGTTTCGGTTCTATAAGGGTCAGCAGCACTGTTATATAGAGTCAGTTGCTCAGTTCGATTCACGCAGAGGACATTCAAAACTCATTAATATTTTTTATTTTCTGCTCATTTTCCTCTTTTTAAAGCCGCTGCTGAGGATTTCGTTGTTTGTGTTTGTGAAGTGAAGCTTAGCCTTTGTGTGTATATTTGTGTTTATGTTGGCTTCATAGCTCATCTCTTCTTTTTAATATTTTCCGCTGTTTTTTCTCGCTTTAACTGTATTTTTCGGCCTCGAAAGTTTCATCTAATGTTATATCGGCTTAGTCGTCTCATATTGTGTTGTAATTAGAGCAACAATTTTTTTCAATCGTGTGTACTGGGGGTATGCGAATCATGAAAGCTTCCAGTTACGAACTTTTCTGTAGCTCGTCTTTGTTAGCGGCTCATAAATTTGTTTCATAGCGTATTTCTTGCTTTCAATTGTCTTTGTGGACATTTTTCCCTCAAAATGAACTTCTTACGAGACAAACCTATGAAAGATTTGAAAAAACCAGTTTCCGATATTTGTTTTTTGAATAATTTCTTCGACTAAGTAGCTTTCGCCTTTTTTCTGTCGCCTAGCTTGCCATGTCATGTTTGTGGTGTATCGCAAGTGCGAATGGCTTTAAAACGCTAAACGCTTGCATCGCTGTGCTTAGTAAAAACATGTTGAAATATTGTTATTGTTCCGACTTTCGATACGAAAGTAACGGAATATTTGTGCTCGGGGTGGGTTTTTTTTTCTTCAGACAAATTTCGACTTTTTAACTAGCCATTTTTGACGAATTTTTTATATCATTCGAAAGCCATTGTTGTCCTGAACTTAAATTTGAAAAGATATTTCACCTGTGATCATTTTTCGTAAAGTTATGAGGGTTTAAAGATTGCCATTTTGGCCATTTTGACCAATATGGGACAATTAACGCGCGATATAATTCGCGCTATTAACGCGTAAGCGGAGATTTAATCCGTCTTATAAATCGTTCCAAATTGGTTGAACGAAGCTTATTTGCCATAATTGATTTGTTACAAGGAACGAAATCTATCTTTTTGTACTTTATATGGCGTGTGGGGGGATGATTTTCATAAAAAAATTTCAATTTTTGGAGAAAAAAAATTTTCGTTTTATTTTTTTCTATTTTATTTTTTATGTTGTTTATGTTATTACTGCTCCATAAACGTTAAAAGGCAGTCGGAACTTACAGGGCTTCGCCCTGATACGAGCAGTCTTGTTACGTTTCAGATTAATTTAGAATGGGTAGTGTGAAAAGCAGATTCAAAATTGTTCTCATGTTTTCTACTTAAATACTTGATCAAGCTAACGTTGATTGTTGGATAGCTCCAGTATGAACGGAAGTGTTCGATCCCAGTACGGGAAAAGGTCTACGTCCCCGCGACCTCTTCCGAAAGCGATTCCTTTGCCAACGGTTCCTTCCATAAAACAGACACCCAATTATCACACGTCATCTGATAACTTAAACAGGAGTCAGAGCTCCAACGAAGAACCAATCTATGATGTGCCTCCTTGCTTTGACAATAACTGGGACTCTTCTCAGACGCTTCCTAGACACTCCATGATGCACATGGACTCAGCAGAAGGCATGCATTCAAGAACGAGCACTATGAGCAGTCTGTCTACCATCAACTCATGCACTTCTGTGGCAACGCTGACTAATCAAGCACGTGAACCAAGTTTCATCCAGCAACTCTCGGTGCAATTATACGACAGGTCTCCAGGAGGAGGAGGTCCATCTCGTGCGTTTGATGATGAAAACATAGTGTCGCATTGGTACCCCGAAAGTCCAAATGAGTACTCGAAAACGGAACCACGCACGGGATCTCTTGGAGATAAACGCAAGAGATCCAAGTCGAAAAATCGAAGTTTATTGCAACGTTCCGGTTCCGTTTTGAAAAGTATGTTCTCATCGTCAAATGATGAAGTATCGGGAACTAAGACGTCTCATAAAAAGGGATCCGACTTGGCCTTAACAATTGACGTGAATAGCCAACCATCATGCAACATGCAAGGCAGGTTACTTCTGAAGGAAATCAGAAATTGCAAGTTTGACGACTTGTCAACTGAGAGTCTACGTGACTTCGAAATGATGCCTTGGCAGAGTGTAACCATATTCACTTCGCACAGTCAGCTCCACATGCAGAAAAGTCACAGTGCGCCTCAAAGTGACGACGGGGTCTCGTTAGACCTGGTAGGATGTCGGTGTGAACCTATTTTGTGTCATTCTTCGAGTCTGTCAAAGAAGTCACGTGATCACAAAACTCGCAATATTTCCTCCTCGGTCACGTGCTTCGCATTCAAACTTCAGCTTCAAACTGAACATGCAGTGGTACGTGTTTTCCAAACAGATTCAAAAGACTCCATGGTGCAATGGATTAACTGCTTGCAGAATATTTCCCAACTGACTCCGGTTAGCTTCCAGTCTGTCTCCCAAGCACCTCCTAGTCCCATTCATGGGTCATCTTTTGCACACTTGGAAAGCTACCAAATGTCTCCTTCAAACCCTTACGTGCCAATAATTGTGACTGAATGCTGTGAGCAAATTGAGCATCTAGGAGGGCTCCACCTTACTGGAATTTACAGGGTTCCGGGCAACTCAATCCACATTAACTCGCTTCTTGGCCAAATAAACCCCTCGCTCAGTCATCTGGATCTGAGTAATGCTGATGTGCACACAACTGCGAGTGCTCTGAAGACGTTTCTGAGACGCCTGCCCGAGCCTCTAATCACGAACGACTGGTACTCGTCGCTGATTGTAGCCAATCGTAAGCGAGACGACTCGGAGAGACTGGAGCAAATCAAAATGGTCATCAATCAACTGCCAATTCACAATTTTGAAACTTTAAAGTATCTGATGCGTCATCTGGACAAAATCGCTCAACACAGCGAGGAAAATAAGATGGATGTAACCAACCTGGCGACAGTGTTTGGACCAACTCTTCTAAGAAGTCCAGCCTCTCCTGAAGTGCTTCTGGGGCCGAGCTCAAAAGGAGCCATAGCTGCTCAGAAGGAAGACATGATTTCAATCTGGGGAGACATGCTAGAACAGCGCAGTATAATTGAGGCAATAATCTCGAACCACCGTTCTATTTTTGCATCAGATGACTCAAGAATCAGCGCAGATTCGAGATCTGGAAGCAGTCACCTGTTGCCAGATGTTGTCAAGGACACTGGATTCCGAAGAGACTCAAACGTGTCTTTGAACTCTTTAACGTCGGCTGCACAAATGCATTTAAACTGCACGGCATCAGCGGTGCGAAAAATGTCTGTTGAAAAGCTTTCAGCGTTAGCAACCGGTTCTAGAAAAGGGACGTCGTCAAAGCTAGGACCTCCTAGCAGCAGAAACTCCCCGCTCCCCACGAAAGCTGAGTTCATAGCAATAAGCCGAGAAGTTTCGCCTGTTCCAAGGCGCTCCAAATCTATGAGTGATAAAGCTGATAAGTTGAACAATAAAATAAAGCAGCACCACGATGATAACTCAGCCTCGGAGAAATCAGAAAACGGCAGTTCGTTTACTGAAACGGAATCACCAGCCATGCAACAGGCTGCAGTGTCAAGTGCAAGTTCGATATCTCTGAATGGAAGCGGAGAAGGTAATTACTTCCAGAGTCAAAAGATGTTGAAGGACCTGGACAGTTTGATCGAATCTCTAAAGGCGGAATGCAAAGAAAAAGACGACAAGGTTCGCCGCTCCGCTGAAGAAGGCCAGGAAATGTTCGACAACTTCTGTAAACTTTTCACTAATGACAGCAAAAGTCCATCTCGCGCGAGAAAGAAACAAGAAATAACGGCGGTCCCTGAGGTGAGAAATTCACCGTCCAAGGATAGTCAAGCATCTTCATCGTTTTCAGGTAGCGGCGACTTGGAGCACCTGATCGCCCGAGAGTTGGATGCAAAAATAGCGAATTTGAGACTTGAATATACTATCAAAGTTGATAAGTTCCCAATTTCGGACTCAGATCCAAAAGACTCATTCGTATGCGAAACTGCCGTTACTGATAAAACTAGCTTGCCTGAAAAGGCCAGTGTGACTAATTTTATTAAAAACCCATCTTATGACGTGGAAAGAAAGCAGGAACTGAAAACCGGAGAGAAATTGGGAAAGCTTTCTTCTGAAGCCGCTGTGAAAAGATCTGAGTCGATCAAGTTGGACACGGATAAAATATCACGAAGCATCGAGGCAAGTTTGAAAATGAGAAGTGCTGAGTTTGGAGACAGACAACCGAGCGTTTATGAGAATGTGGAAGATTCAAGTCCTACAAGCGATGAGCAGAAGTTTCAAACACCGTATAGAAATAGTAATAGAGAGCAGTCACAAAATCCAATGCTAACTAACACAAATTTGTACCGCAATGAAGCTAAAACGACCTCAAACAAACCAGTGCCAAATATGAATCAAAGTCACTCCATTGATACCTCATACTCTCTGCTGCAAACAAGTCCCAAAATGTCGCCAAGACATGCTCAAGCGGCCAAACAGTTTCAGTCAAATGCTACAAGTTTAAGCGTGGACACGCAGATGCAGTCAACGTCTTCGTCCCGTAGAAGTCCCTTCAAATCGCCAAAATCGGACCCGTCTTCTTCCCTTCTGAAGAACGTGATGGCACCTCTGAGACCCCTCTCGAAGTCGAGGAACAAGCAAAACACAGTTCCAAATGACACTGCTGACACTGATGATAAAACTGGTGGTAAAGTTGGAGACCCTCCTTTTCCTCTGAGTCCGAACTCGACCCTAAGCTCGAATAAGACAGATAGACGGACACAGAAGACAGTAAATGAAAGAGGAGCGCTAGGAGGCGGGGCGCATTTGTCGGCGGCAACGCCTTCGAGGTCAAATCGGGGCTCACTGAATCCGGCTCATCTGGTCCAAACTAGTGTTGAGTCGAGTGTTAATTTGAGCACGAAAAACATAAGCAGTAGTTCATCGTCAAACATCGATCGCAGTGCTAGCCGTAGTTGGGTGACACGAAGTAACCCGGACTTGCTGACGGCGGTCGCGAACAAATCGGCTAATCGGCGCTCTGGCGGAGGAGGAGGAACTCCAAGTACTCCTGCGAAAGTAATCGGGGGAGGGGCCAATTCTTCTTCTTCTTCATCTTCAGGGACTCCGAACCCAAAGCAGTTGATGGTTTTCCATACCAGCCAAGTTTAGAAATTAATTTTGATAGAATACTTGGATAAGTTTCTCAGTTTGCTCCAAACAAGAAAAGTCTAAATTAAAAATGATCGCGTAACATTTTTTTCTTCCGAAAAATATGTTTGGAGTAAATTAGAAGTTTAAAACATAAATTGTCTTCCTTTCTTTTGTTTCATTTCACTTTTGAAGCTAACGGTTTTGCACTCGGATAAAAGAACGACGTTTTATTTTTTTGAATAACGGACTCAGTTGAACTTGGACGTGCTTGATTCTGCATCTTTTCTCCTGTTTTATCTTTCTTGGCTTGTGCATGGTGTTAAATCCTACTTACCTAGTTAAGCTGGAATAATTAAAATCAAGACTATATTGTGATCGAATGAAAAGCCTGAAGTCCACCCCGTTAGATATACCAAGTTAAGAGATCTTCCTTCGCCATATTAATTTTTGATTAGAATTGATCACTTAAGCGTGTAAAATTCTCGATGCGGATCAGCTGAAATTTTTTTCTTAGAAACATGTCAATATCTCCTTAATCAGTTTGGAGTGGGGATGTTGACGTAGTTTCATCCGATTTTTTGTAACTTGGTTTCCAATATTGGTTCACAGCTTCATATGATTCCGCTTCAATGTAATACGGATTCATTCTTCAAGCTGGCTTTAAATAAGATTTAATTTGACTTGATGGAAAAGACGATGAAAAGAACGAGTAATTCGACGCTTGTGTCCAAGATGTCCCCCTCTCCCAAACATCCGATTTTCAGCTCATCGTTTTTCTTGTCGTTGGATGATGAAGCAATCTGGCATACTAATTCAACCAAGGAAAAACAAATAGATCGCATAATCTTTAATTATTCCTGCCTTCTGATTTATTTGTTGCTATAATTACATTAACTTGTAGAGTCAATATTTGATTTCGATTCTACAAATCACTATTTGAATGATGCCTTGTTTGTACATGCCACTTTTACGCTCATTTGTATACAGATAGATATTTAGATTATTTTTAGTCTATTTCAAGTTCTTTAATTCTATCTTTGTTTTATTTTGATTTGAGTCCATTTTTCGTACGTTTGCTACTATTTTACTGCTGATTAGTTAGACTTCACTTGGACATATGGGGCTTTAAATTTTCAATAATTTTGTAAATATTTAAGTTTGTGATTTGCGTGTCTGCAGCTATGAGCATTAAGCACATTTTTAGCTATGTGAGCAACAATAAATCGAATTTAGTTTGGAATATCTACAAATTTAATTAATTTTAAATATTCTTGTTTTTTTTTGTAAACAGTATAAGAATCCTCAGTGACATATTGCAATAGGTGGCAGATATAAATTCATTAGATGGGTCTATCTTTGTTATACTTTGAACGGTATTCATAATCTATTTCAAAGCCAAATTATTTGGCTAAAGAAGTGTGAGTTTTGAGTTTTTGAATTACTTTTCATCTGACAGAATAATGTATTTTTAAAAAATATTTTAATATCTTGTACAATTGGCTGAAAATGAAATGAATGTATTATGCATTGAAGTTCTCAAGCTTAATACATGCACTAATCTAATAGTTCTCAAAGTTGTCACCGGTTACGTAGCAGTATTTAGACAACCGCGTATTCAGACTCGTCAGTAAGCAGACAAATACTGTATTAACCAATCAGAATCGAGACAAGGAAGACCTTAATAATTATTTATTTCGTATATTTGCTTTCTCATCTCGATTCTGATTGGTTAATATGGTATTTGTCTACTTCCTGACGAGTATGAATACGCGGTTGTCTAAATACAGACCGCACTCCGTTGTCTCCTATTGTAATATTGCTCCAAATCCTCACCATTCCTGAAAAAGAGGTGATGTCAAACAGGGAGTGCAGTCTGTTTTTCGACAACCGCGTATTCATACTCGTCAGTAGGTAGACAAATACCATATTAACCAATCAGAATCGAGATGAGAAAGCAAAGTTACGAAATAAATAATTATTAATTTTTCATTTTTTCCTTGTCTCGGTTCTGATTGGTTAATACAGTATTTGTCTACTTACTGACGAGTCTGAATAGGCGGTTGTATGAATACTGCTACGTAACCGTCAAATAGGTAAAAGCCGACAAGAACATGATCAGCGCATTTTGAAAAAAATATATAGGTGGATTAGATTCAAATACAGACATCGGACATAAAAATCGTAGCTTTTTGATTTCAACGAAAAAACGAATTTTGTTCAATTTCGTTTTGCTGGAACACTTTTTTTATGTCTGTAATGCAATACAGATATGATCGTTTTTTGACACCGGACATAGTTATTTTTTCAAATCTATTTTCTGGCGTTTTTCCGTGAGGTAAATAGTAGCTTCACAAAGAACCAATTTTGTTCACTCCTCAAATTTGACTTTTCGGAAAAACGTTTGTTCACTCTCAAATTTGACTTTTCGCGATTTGACATTTGATTTTCAGTTCATTTCTTTTCATTATTCAACAGCAGTGGTGTAAAGTTTGAATGATCAGCGGTAAAAACTTGAATGATCAGCGGTATAAAAATTATTTTTTTATTTTTTGATCCAGTTTTCTTTAAATGCATAATTTTCAGAATCAAATCTCAATCTTTAAACATATCTTATAATTCAAAGCGCTTTTTAACGTCATATAGTTTTTTCTTCAAAAGTTGTTCAAAAACTTTTTACAATTTTTTATCTACTTTTTTCAAACCATCTGTGGGCTATTCATTTTCTCGTATTTTTTGTTTTCATTTTTTACATTGAATGTTTTATTCGGAATAATATGTATACTAACTAATTAGCTATTTGTTCTGATTTTGTTCTGTTTTTGTACTTGGAATTGCGTTTTCAATCGAGTGATTTCCTTGCTTCACTTTTCTCAACGTAAATTTTGTAGCGGATGTATTTTTCGCTTTGTTTTGCACTCATATCCGCTTCTGACTGCATTAGCCAACTTTTCTCATGCTATCGAAGCTTGCAGCGCAAAATAGATTGAAGATTAAAAATTGCGAAATGAATATCGGATCAGACCCTAAAGGAAAGTTGGAATTGGAAGGACCTATTGCACAATGGCGTCTTTATTCCCCAATCTTAGGTATTTCTAGGAAAGCTCGTGCGGGATCAAGTGTGATATGATATAAAATCTTTATGAATTGTGAGTTGGATTCCAAAACTCAACAGGTGTTTGTGTCGAGAAAAATTGGTAGGATTTTCCACTTTTTTCAGACTAATTTACACGGAGAGTGAAATACCTTACCTGTCTTATTCTACTGTAGTTATTATAGTTACATGTACTCTAACAAATAACCATCGATTTTTTTTGGATTAAGAAAGAAGTTGAATTCTAATTGACGAAAAACGAAACTTCTCTTATTTGAGTCGTGGTTTTTGCTCGAAAAAATTGAAGATAGGTTGCCTTAATTTGTTTTGTTTTGCCGGTTTGAAACTCAAAATTAGGGCATTTGTAAATCTATTTTCAAATTTATTTTCTAAGAGGTGAAACTAAGCTCCCCGATAAAAAAATATCAATCGCCCAAAAGTTAGTTCTTCACTTTTAAAATCAATGGGAGATTTGATTTTATGCAGTCAGTGAAATAAAAAAGGCTTTCAAGTAGGAATAGTTTTTCTTTTTTCAATTAGCCTGGAAATTAACTGGTTAATAATAAACATTATTAGTTTTTTGTCGGACGTTTAGATTATAACAAATTAAGTTTTCAAATTTTATACAGAGAAATGAAGAGACTGTGAACTTACAGATAGAATGTCCAAATCTTGACCGAAAAGCTCGCTTCCAATGCTCTTTTTTATTGCAATGGACAGTTAGTACGCAATCGGAGCTTGTAATATAATACACATCTGCGTATTTTCAAGAAATATTTCACATTGATTGCAAATATCTTGTTCCAGGGGCGGATTTAGGGGGGGGGGGGGCGGACGCCCTCTCCCCTCATGGATTCAAACCCATGCCGACCCAAAGGCGTTTTTAGATTCCTAAAAACGCCCCTTTTTGGGCTGTTTTTCCAAAATTTTGCATGCGGCGCAGAAATTTTTGGCTGAAACAGGGTCTTTGTAGTGCTTTGACAGAGCTCAGGAAATCAATTTGGTCGACCTAAAAAAAAGGTCGCCACAATTTTTTTTTGAAAACACGCCCCCCTCGAGAAAAACCTAGATCCGCCCCTGTCTTGCTGTAACTGTTTCTTTGTTTTTTAAACAGCAAAGTTGTATGCGCTTCTTTGAAGGCGTTTGCTTCTTTTGCGTTTTTTCCGCTGTGTTTGCCTCTGAGTACAATTAAACTGACCTTACATAAAAAGTCGAGCTATTTTTTTTCTGAAGATCTGTGAGTTTTCGTTGTGAGCCATTGGAATATTGAATTGAATGTTAGTAGTGTGAAGACTACAGTGATTTGCATCGCGTTTATTAAATAAGCGAAGCGAAGTGTATTACGAAGAATTTTTACACAACGAAGCGAAGTGTTTTATTACGAAGAATTTTTTTATGACCTAAGTCGCAAATGAACGTGCTCGTTTGGTGGCTTTTTTGTATATTTCAATTTAATCATATTTAAGCCTATTTAATCATAAGCAAATTAAAAACATATGTTGCTGCTTTTCTGGCTTGTGTAAGGTCCTGTTAAAAGGAATCTGTTTGAGGGTCCTGTTTGAAGGAATTTTTCAAAAACAAGGTACCTATGGAAAAACCGGCTGCTTTTCTATGTGCCTGCATTTTACCCTAAGTTTTACGGCCTTCGAAATTTTCAGTAGAGGGATTTTTGACCTATTTGCTGCCTCGAATTTTTTTCTTTGTCTCGAGTATTAAATACACAAATCTGAGATGATGGTTTAAATCAATAGGACAAATTTAGGAATCTCCGTAGAAACAAGTTATGGCCTCACACAAGCCCATTTTCTTATTTTGACATTTTGTTGATTTTTAAAATGTTTCGACTTCTTAAAAACTACTCAGCGAAAAGGGAGATTAAGGATTTAGCCGAAAGAGAAGCAGTCTGTTATGCCAATCGTTCCTGCGCAAACGGCTATGCCCTGCGTTTTGAAAAAAAATATGGCCTTAGACAATGTCCAATTTTTGAATTTTCGCTCGTTTTGGAAATTTATTCTTTTTTTTTCAAAAACTAACCTGCGGATTCTGAGGTTGATAGTTTATTCAAATTAACATGGTGCTTGAATTTTTTTTGGACAAGTTGTCTATTTATTTGAAGAAAATTGATATGGACTTCGGCAAAATCCATTTTTTGAAATTTTTACCGTTTTTTTTAGAAATTGCATCACTAGTCTCGAAAACTACTAGATAAATCTGATATCAAAAGTTCAATCTAAAAATCAAGGTGTGGACGTCTTCCCCGCATAAAAGGCTATTCCAATGCATTAGTAAAGAAAATTTTATGGATTTATGAAAACTCAAATTTTTGAATTTTTGGTCATTTTGGAATCTTTTTCACTTTTTTCGAAAAATACCCAGCCAAATCTGAGATAGAAACATCAATTGAAAGAGCGAGTAATGTTTTTCTCCTTTAGATAAGCGGCTTATCCTCTACCTATGCAGAAAATTTTTTAGGGTTTTGCGTAAAGTCTATTTTTTGAAAATTACGCATTTCAGTATCACAACAATATATGATTACACTAGCGCTCATCTGTTCTAAGCTTTACTTGTTTTTGCTGCCTATTAAGCGTCCGTGGCTGATTGGTTAGTGTATAAGACTCTTAATCTCTGGGTCGCAGGTTCGAATCTCATTAGAAATATTAAAACAGGTGGTTCAAGCATTAACTAGGCCACTAAATTACTTCCAAGATACCGCGGCGCAGATGCGAGGACGTGAGACTCCTTATCAACTGGTCGGAGATTTAAATCCGGAACATTGAAATAGTTTTTTTGGTCGAATTTTTGCTGAGTAGCATTGGCAAAGTGACAGAGACTGTAGCTGCTTTATTAGTGGCTAGTGTTAGTAAATTACAAGCTGTCGTGGAGCAGATGTGAGAATGTGATACTACTAGTCTCACTAAATTTTGTTTCTCAAGGTGTATTTTTAATTTTTTCCTTTTTGCCTGATTAGAGCTCTCTTTTACATTTTCCTCTCTTGTGTTTGCGAAGCGCAGCTTTAAATCTGTGTAAAATACGGAAAGTAGTTTGACTTAAAAGCAGTTGAAATATTCGATTATAAAAAAAATGGTTATTGCGAAGTTTTTTTATTCACAGGACAAATGTTCTTCGTCCTCTGATCAGTATTTTTTCAGGCCATGCATGTGGACAAATTCCAGTGCCTTTCGCCCAGGGAGCTGTGCGACTTTGACGACATCGCCACCTACCTCTTACTAGATTGCTACCTCGGCTTCCGAACTCACAAAATGAACACTCGTTTCAGGAAACTGCGAGGCAACCCCAGAATATTCAACAAAGTAGTAGCTGAATTCATCTCCACTCAGGACAAATCACGTGCTCTTAACATACTCATGTCTGCCCCATGGGTCGACGACAAGTTCAGACTCAAGGTAAGTTTTTAACATTTTTGTGAGAAAAAAAATGAACGCTAGTTGCAAATTGATAAGCAATAACTTGATGCAAGTGTAAGTCATGCTATTTTTGTTTAGTGCAATATTTATTTACAGTGACTTCAATTTGAAGTTCTGTTATCTCAAAGGAATGAGAAAAATTATGACGTAGGTTGAGTTTTTCGGCACAATTTAATTCAAGAAAAGTTCGGAAGGTTTAACGGTAAAGAAAAAACGGTCAAGAATTAACGGTCAAAGCGTCCGCAAAGCGCCTGAACTCAAATGCTGGGTATTATTTTTTTGCAATTGGCGTTTTTGACAGAATTTGGTCTTGTTGGTGTTTTAGAAGGGCTCTGATATTTGCTAGGGGCCAGCCGAATAACGTTTTTGAAATAAGCTCCCCCACAAAAATCCTAGTTCTGCCCCAATTCAATAGAGATCAACTTCGTTTTGTTGAACCTTTGATGCTTAAGAGTCGATGAAAGTAGTTCAGATTCTTATGTAGGTCGTGATGATTTCTTTTCTTGAAAATTCTTTAAACAATTAAAGCTTGTGTGATAGTATGAACTCTCTTTTTTTCCAACCTAAGTCGCAAATATTATGTGTTCATTTTGAAAAAGTTCATTTTTTCAAAAATTTTCTCAATGTCAAGAAAAAATGAATGTTTCTGTTTTTCAGACTACTTTAGTCATTTTTGTTTCATACTAATTTGGTTTGTTGAGCTGTAGATTATCTTTTTAATCTAATCTGATTTTACTTTTGGTGCTAAACTATTTTTGCTATATGACCTGATTTTTAAGTATTAGCTGTGGTTGTTTAATGCAAATTTATTTGATAGTTAAATAAAAACTGGCACACTGATAGTAAGTTTAAGACTATGAAGCCAAACAAAATAAGTTCGATGCTGAATTTTGTGAAATAGATCTTTAATGTGGTGGTATAGAAAACAACCAGTGTATAAACCAGCTGACTTATTAACAAGGCAAAAATTTGTAATTGTTTTATAATAACTATAAAACTTTTATGCAACAGTGATGAAATTCATGCAAGTGAGGGAATTTTTGACTGATTTGTAAGCTCTTCACATTTTTGGCTGGTTTGTACTTTGGCCGGTGTATTTCCACTGTTTTAAATGGTCATTATAACTTCTAGGGAATTGATAAACGGGAGCTTTGTCGAGACTACCTTGCCATGTTCATCGACATCTATCAGCCAGACGCTGGATTCGAAATCCAGCCTTGTGACCGATACTCAATGGACAAAAACTGTGGTGCTAAAATAGTGGTGACCAAAAGCTGGTTCGCAAAAGAAACAATATCCACTCTGAAAGGGGTTGTGGCCAATTTAGACAAGAGCGACGAAGAGAGTATTCTAGTTGCTGGTCAGAATGATTTCAGGTACAAGTATGACCTTCGCGTCTGAAAACCTTTGCATCTTTGATGTTTGTTAGCGGTTTGTTCACTTAGCGGCTAGAGTTTCTTCTACTTAAAACAAGAGCGTCGCCTCTTCACTTATAGACCCTTCAACTTCAATTGGGATCATTATGGAGGGGTCAGATCCGAGTGTTGTCATTGCTTAAAACCCCTTTTCGCTATATATGCTTTTTTTAAAAATCGTGCTTCTTAGTTTCCCCTATCTAAGTGTACTGAGTTATGTCTGGGGCGTAACTCATAGAGTAATTTCGGATAGGGTACACCGTCTGCTCGTCACGCTATCTTATTTTCGGCCGGATAGATTCGTGCAACTTCTTAGTCTAATACCGATCCTAATCTTACTCTTATACTATCTAGTCTCAGGTTGTTTAACTAGTCTCTGCTAGGCTCAATAGATCTAGGGTATACTGGTTTATTGCGGCTGCTGAAGTGCTCGGGAGAGTCCAACTAATTTCTAAGTTAAATTCAAATCTCTCTGGTGCTGAAATTACAAGTAACTTCAGCACTTACAAATAAGTGGGTTGTTAGTTAGATGGATCATGATTGGTTAATATTAAATACTTTACATTGGTAAAACATTTAATTTATCCAATCATAAAATATAGTTTAGATCAGGTTCCACCCATCCGGGTTTTACAGTGTTTTTTAGAACAGTTCTTCTGTAGTTCAAGGATGGATGATGGACGTTGGTATTTGGCGAACATCACAATTTTCTTTCGCTTCTCCTTGTGACAACGACTGAGTCTTTGCAACAAAACCAATTCTGATTTCAGAATGGTTGGCTATGTCAGGTTTTTCTGTTCTTCAGGGAGAACTTCCTTTGTATCTGATCTAGCTTGGGAATGGCGTGGAGATTGTGCGTGGAGGGGATGCCTGATTACTCGGATCTGTACGTATACTTGAACATCGAGGTGGTCATTGGTCTAGTTCAATGAAGTCCTTTTCTGCGAAGTCAAGTCGTACTCTAAATCCTTTGAGTTGTGATTGTGAGTGGCATATCGATTGTAGTTGGTCATTCTCTCTCGAGTGTAGTGAGGTCGTCTTGTCTTTTGATGTTCGTCCTTGGTGTTGTATTCTGATCTATATATTGCATCATGTGATTTTACATTTTATAAAACTTTTATTAGTTTAATATTTTTTAATTATGATTTTAGTTAGTTGTTTTCACAAAAGCTTTTTGTTTTAGTTCGGTTATTTTGAAGAGTTACTCACCCTTGAGTAGCTCTTATTAAAAATAAAGGTGTGGTCACAAAGCGTGGATGTAGCGCGGTGGGTTAGGCCGGCTATAGAGCATGCTCAGGACGTCCTTTCCTGGTGGGTTAGGCCAGGTGTGGGAGTATGATTTCATGCGGTTTTTGTGAGGGGTCCTGTTATGTGACAACGTTTTATGTTGGGTTTGTTGTGGTTTTACATGTTTCTTTGGTTGTGTCCTTTTTTTCAAAAATCAAATTGTTTGTGGTATGGGTTTGTCTTTCGACTTTTTTGTGTTTTATTATTTCTTTCTAAGACTTTATAATAGTCTTCAAAAGAATAAATTATCCAGTTTTAAACTGGGTTAATCCGGTTTGGGTACCGTTGGTTTCCTTTTCTTAGTCATGCTGTTATTCTATGATTTGTGGTATTTAGTAAGCTGCGTTGGTTAGTTTTGTTTAGTATATGATTCCTCTCCAACCGGGTTAAAGGAAAGTTTGAAACTTGTTATCGTGTGTTAGAGTTATTGAGTGTGAAAACTTGAAACTGAAATTCATTATTTTAAACAATTCTTCGTGGGCGAGCTGTGCGAGTATGGATAGAATTTCTGTGCGAGTGAATGAAAATATCAAAAGGTTAGTACTGCAATTGCATTTTATTAATTTATTGCATAGAATTTGGAAATTTACTGCTAGTAATGGGGGAATTTTAAGATACAAATTTTCATCATATGTAGATTTACTGCTTTTGGGGGAAAATTTTATAAATTAATTTACTGCATTGGTATTGAATTTATAAATTTATATGTGTAAGAGATTAATAGAATTTTGGAAATTTGTTTGATGAAATTTGCGATTTTTATTTGTCTTTTGTGGTTTTTGTAGGTGATCGTCGGATGAAGGCTAAAAATCTAAAGAAAACATGAATAAAGAATGGTGAGTTTTTTCAATATTTTAATTAGTTAGTAATATTCATTTAATTCATACTTACCTGTTAGTCGTCGGGGAAAAAACCGTGGGGGAAGATGTCGTGGATTAGTTCTGAAGTTGTGAGTAGTTTAGCTAATATGCGGATGATATTTTTAGTTTGAAGTAGTGGCCAAAGCAATTGAAGTGCCTTAATGGTGGTTAGTTCTTCAGTGCCTACTGCAAACTCATAAGGTGTGTTTTGGATTAAGTTATATAATTTGTGGTTAAATGTAGTGTTATGGATGAATTCTAAAATGGGGATTTCTATAGGCTGTACAAACTCGTGCGGGATAAGGAAGGGTCGGGATTCTTCGGCGTTGAAGGTCTTGGTGATGGGACAGAAGATGTACATTTGGGTTATGGGGTCATAATTACGAAGAATACCATGAAGGTTAGTGTCTTTAATACAATATGTGAAATTTAGGAAATATGGTGAAGTGTATTTTGAATTGATGAATTGGAAACGATGGTGTGGTTGTCTAGAGGGTGTGTGGAGGTCAAAGTGATTTTGGATGAAACGATAGTAACTGTATGTATGTGTTTGTTTAGTTCGCAACATAATATCGTGTGAGCAGTGTAAATCTCTTTCGTGTGGTGCAAGGAAATGAAAGGTTAGTGAGAAGATTTGGAAGCGTTCTTTAAAACTTTCGTATGCTTGTGTGCTTGTTAGTGCTTCTGAAATAATGTGATCAAACTTTCGGTCAAAGATGTTTAGTGTAAATACATATGGTGTCTTGATGAAAAATTTCTCGGTGATTTGTGGATTAGCGAAGCGATCTTCATCTAAGAATTGATCTTGGTTAGCTCTTATGATGTTGTGATCGTAGTATTCTAGTGTATATTCATTAGCTCTAGGTGCAGTGTGTATTTTTAGTGATTTTTTATATCCTACGTAAGTAAATTGTCTAGCGGTGAGTGGTGTAGTTAGTCGATATAGCATGTCTTTGTTTCGGTCTGTATCGATGGAAGTGTTGGTTAAAGGTAAGCAAAGAGGGTTAGTGAAATGATAGTATGAGGTCCAAGAGAGAGTGGGCATTAAAACGTATTCGTCTACAAAGTTGCGTGTTTCGTTAGCGTCATGAGGGGTGTTTAAGGTGTATTGTGGAAATGAGGGTAAAGTGATAGCTAAAAATTCTCTTGTGTTAGTATGCTGGGGGTGATTGATGTATTCACGGGCTGTTCCTGGTTTTGCTGGGAAAGGATGGTTGGGGAATTTTCTTTTAAAAGTGCGGTAAGCTCTATTAGTATTGAGTGAGGATTCAGTTGATGTGGATGATGGTGCTAATGATTCAGTATAATTTGAAGAGGGTGTAGGAGGATTGGTTGAATTTGTAGTGGAGGAGATTTGGTTTATGGTCGGGGTGTTAAGGTGGTAGGGTTGTTGTTGGAGGGTAATAAAATTGTCTAGCTCTGGTGAGATTCGGGGGGTATCTGGAGATGATTGGTCAGAGTGGTATGAGGAGTAGGTTGGGGTAACTTGGGAAGCATAAGAGGGTGTAGGAGTGATGGGGTCAGGGTTATTTGACAATATGGGTTGAAAGGGAGGTTGAGAAAAATGAGAAGGGTTATGGAAATTATTGGATGGAGATGGTTCTGAGTCGGCAAATTCATCGGGGGTTTCAATATTCGGGTTATTTAGCTGTGAGATGGAGTATAAAACTGAAATTTGTGAGTTAGTGTCGGAATTCATGCCTGATGTTATATTGCTAGATGGAAAATCGGGTGGCGGAAAAGCAAAAAGTGGGATTATTGGGATTGAAGAGGTAAGGTTGGTTGGATGGGAATTTGATCGATGGAGTGATCCAAGTTGGCGGCTCATCGTGGGCTAAAAAAATTATTATTTTGAGATTGAAAAGCGGTGGTATGGGGTTGTTCAATAATTTGTTCATAAGTGTTATCATCGTGTGATTGATGTGTCATTATATGCTGTACGGGACTTTGTGATGTGATGAGTCTAAAATTTGGATTATGTGTGATTGCTAAATTTCGAAAATTTCGTGGGACTAGGGATAGTGGATGGTTATTTGGCAGGGGTGGCAATTGTGGTGCCGTTGGCTGTGTGTCTACATTGTTATGTTCTTCGTCGTATGTATTTTGTCGTGTTGTTATTTTTGTGTTATATTCTTTTATTTGTGCGTCTAAAAGAATTTTATTTATAGATGTGGAAAAGATTCCAAAAAATCCTGCAAAGAGTATGCGTGCTACACTTGCTTGTCTGTTTACTTGTGTGTGTATAGCACATGTATTGTAGATTCCTTTTAAGAGTGAGAAAAGAAATCCAATAAAGTTAAACATTGCGTATAAAATAGTCAATTTTTCTAAGATGTAGTAGGGCCATCCTAGAAAATCTAGGATCTCATTTTTGAGTGTAACAAAGCTAAAAATGTTGATTGGTGATATATCTTGGGGACGGTATTTTTCGCCGTTTAGATATATATAATCTTTAATGTCTTTAAAATATCCGCTATAGTCTTGTGTGTAGATATCGGCAAATCCTGCGGTTTCTGCAAGTTTGCGTAAGTTTTGGTCAATTGATTGTCTTTGTATAGTGTCCATTTGTGTTAGTAACTCTTGGAATTGTTGTGTTCTAATGTGATGTTGAATATCTGATTTTGAATAGATTCCTATTGATTGTAAGTCTATATTTGGGTTTCGAGCGATAGCGCGAATGCTTTCTGGTGAAAATTTTTTGAGTGATTGCATTAATGTGGGGTATGGAGTGAGAAGATAATATTTATTTTCATCAGGGTTTAGTTGTACTACATTGTGGCTATTTTCTGATCCACATGGGACTGCGGTATCCCAGAAATAGGTTCTTCGTGAAAGTGTATCCACGAAATGTACTTTATTCTTATAAAAGATAGGGATTCTTTTATAACATCGTTTATCTTCAAAAACGTATAGTGGTGATACTTTTTTAGTACAAGTATAAAACCATAAGATGTTTCCTTCATAGTCTAAAAAATTTGATCTATTTCCTGATAATAAATATCCTGCGTAGGGTATTTTTAATACTGCTAGTGCAAGTGATTGTAATATTTGTGTTCGTTCTAATTCGCATAGTTGATGTAGTGTTTCTAATTCGGAGAGTGACATTTCTTGAAAAATGCGGCTAATTGTATAGTCTAGTTTCATATCCAAATGAATATCATAGTGGATATTACCAAAATATGTGGTATTCATTAGTGATAATTCTTGTAAGCGTGTGCTTCTGGTGTCATAAGGTTTTAGATGTCCACCAGGTTGTCCGTTGCTTTTTTCAAAATTAACTGGTATATAGGATGTTCCTTCGTTTAGAGGATGACCTGTGGCATATGGGTCGATTTTTACTTTTCCAGTGGTCATGTCGAATCCTTTTTCATATTCAACTAAAATTTCAGAGTATTGTGTTCTGTGAAGTGGATTTCTGTATTTACATGCAAGTTCTGTTTCTTGATATATTTGAAAACGTGTCAATTTATTTTCTATGTTATCTATGTTTCTAAAATCGGAACTTAGTTTTCGTGATGGATGGACTTGTTCGTAAGGAATTGATTGTATGAAATATTTTTCGTGAAATTTTATCATACGAGCGTGTATTTTTGCTACTTGAAATGTTGTACATGTGTCTTCGGGGAACCAAACAATTGTTGCTTGTGTTCTTGTTGTAGGGTCGCAATATCCTTGATCGTTTTTACAAGGTAGTCGGATTCCTTGATAGATCATTGTATTATCAGATAAATCTCGTGTGAGTTGTATTTTTTCGAGTTGTATTTTCCAATCGAAAAACATTATTTCTTGATATCCTTTATTTTTTGTGTCTGCTTTGCAGTTTGATGGGTTATTTATACCAATGTGTGGTATCCAATGTTTATCATGTAGGTCATATGTTAATCGTCCGTGTGCGCCGTTATACGGGTATTTTTCGTCTAGTTTTATATGTCCTTGGTGTCTTTCAAGTTGTGATTGATGTACAGAGTCTGAAAAAACTTGAAAATTAACTAATTTTCTTTGGGAATTTTTATTTTGTGTGATGTTTAGTCTAAGTAATTCATTTTTACAATCGTCGGGATTGAGATGTAAAAGACGTTCTATATTACTTTGATAGAATGATTCATGGTCAAGTCGGTTTTTGTTTCCGTTCGAGACTTGTGAACAATGTACTTTCTTTTCGGAAAATGTTGCTGTGAATTTATAACCTGTAACTGTTGTAGCTCGGGCTTTTGAGTAGAGTGTTGCTATTATATCTGTGGTTTCTATAGCTTGTGGTTCTGTTTCACATTGTGATACTTGATTGATTGCATATTTATGTAGTGTTTTTTGTTCATTTTCTTCGCAATCGTAATGTGTTACTAATAAATCTTGTGGTCCTGTACGAGGTGAAGGGTTTATGTTTTGATTTGAGGTTACTAGAAAAAGGAGTTGGAGAAAAATTAATAATTTTAGAATATACATGTGTATGATAATCCTGAGTATGGATTATAAAATGTAATGTAACCAATTGTGTTTTTGGTGTATCTGTCGTATTTATATATTACTTCGGTAGTTATAAACGGTGGTGGTAGTGATTGAGCTGTGATGTTAGGTGGATTTAATGGGTAGGGATGTTGTGTAATATTGTTTAATTTAACTGTGATTTCAAACTTTAATTGTAAACTGTTTTGTTGGAGTATTTGAATATTGTGATCACGGATATCGTTGTGAATATCTTGGCGATATTGTAATCTATTAAGTGCCCAGTTATGAAGGCGGTTACTTTCTTGATGCTGTCCAAATAATGGTGGAGGTGCTGTGAATGTATTCCAATCTAATCTTAAAGGAATATTTACTGAAGATTGTTCTCGATATCTGGCGTCGAGATTATTTGGAAAATTTAAGTTAAAGGGTAGTGGTGAAAATTGACTTGTTGATGGTGTTGATGGTAGTGATAGTGTTTCTGGTAGTGATGAGGATGTTGTTGTATCCGTAGAAATATCTATGGGGTCATTGGCTAAATTTGGTTCACCTTGTGTAAATGAATGTGTAGTCCAATATGGTAGTCGTGATGTTAGGTTTGGGGGGTTAAAAGGGTTTTCTCGTATTTGTTCAGATGTTGGTGTTGAACCTAAGTAGTCTGAAGGTAGACTTGAAGTGCTTCGTTGTGAAAGAAGTGTAGGGGTTTCTGGTGTGATACCAGTGGTGTTTTCTGGAGTAGTTTGTGTTGGGGATTGAGGTATATCAAAATGAACTCGGGGAGTTTGAAAATTTCTATTTCGTCGAGGATGTATAATTTGTCTATTTATTTCTGTTGTGTTTTGGTTTTGACTAAGGTTTCGTATTCTACTTAGTTCTTGTGGTAGTGTTGGGTAAAGATTATATGTTGGTTCACTTAGAGGTGCTTGTCGTTGAACTGGTTCTAGTGGTTCAGATAAACGAGCGTGCCGTTCTTCAAAGGTGTATGGATTGTCTTGAAAAGAAATTCGTGTAGATGTTTGAGGATTTTGAGTAGTTGAAGGTGGTGTTGGATTATCTTGGGATGATGTCGGTGAAGACTGATTTTGTGACTGTTGGGTAGCAATTTTTGATGGATTTTTGAATTGTTACTTTAGTGAGAAGGTTTATGTTTATTATAATATTCTTCTAAAAAAAGAATTAGGAAAATTGTTGCTAGGGCAAATGTGATGATTGCTTTCTTTATACATTTACATATGGTCAAAATGAGGGATGATAAAAATGTTATAAAGATTACAAACAATAGAAAAATATCAGTTCTACTGAAAATTGTTCGTATCATTTAGACAAGTTGTTAAAATCGTACCTGTGGATATATTCAAGGGTTTTGGAAAGTTGGAGGTATAGTTCAATTATTGTGTAGAAAATTAAGAAAATATTACAAAAAATTATTATGATTATTAGAAAAGATTCGATGATATCAAAAAGAAATATTATAAAAGTTTGGAGTATTGAAAAAAAATGTTTAAAATTGATAAGTATTTGAACGACTGTTTGAGAGAAAAGCATTTAAGAAATGATCTCTTGGTCGAATATTTTTTGCTGTTTGAGGCGATTTTCTAGTGTGGTCGAATTATTTATTAGTTTTTTGACAAGTGGGTTGAGTTTCGTAAAAATTTGTTGGGGGCAATTTTCATGGTGACTGGGAGGTCGTCTTTTTCTTTATTTTTGTTTGTCAAATGATCCGGGGTATGGTGAGATTTTTATACTTTAGGCTAATTAAAATTTTCATTTTGTGACTTTAGGCTAAGTTATCAAATTTGTTTTGGGGGTATTCGTGGTCTGAGTTGGGGAAATATTGTTGATCTTTGGGTTATTAGATAAGGGAGGGGTACGGTATTATGGTGATATTTATTTTAGCTGTCAAGTTGGAGTGGTTTGCTTATTTTTAACCTGGAGGTTGTAAAGTTATAGTTAGAGATGTGCCTGGAGTTCTAGATTATTCGTCTAATTGATCTTAGTTTGAGTTAGAGAAAGTGGCGGATTGGATGAATCCTATTGGTCTATTTTGAACTAGAATTATTGCGTACTTGTGAGCATGTTATTTTGAAAAAATGAAATGAAAAATGTTACGGAGGTTTCAAGATTGTGAAGTGTAAAATTTTAAAATTACTTTTTAAATTCTACTTTCTTTAATATTTTAGATTGGGGGATGAACATTTTGTAGTTTTTACGTGGTTGATTTCGGAGTCTTGTTGTTTTTCTATGTTCTGATTTGTCTATTTCTTCTTGGGGTATTATTTGTTCTGTCATTTTTCTATTTTTTCTTTGTTTTGGAGATTCTTTTTGGTTTTGCGTATTGTTTTTTGTGACGGTTGGTTTTGTGTTTTGATTTTCGGTGGGGTTATCATTTTGTTCTGTGTTTTTCAGATGTGGTTCATTTTGAACGATTTTTAATCCTGTGAAAGAATATAATTGAGTTAATTCACGGAGTGCGTATTCTTTTGGGTAATAAGGTAATAGGTTGTTTCGATGTTGAACGATTTCTTTTTTGTTTGAGTCGATAATTTTATATGTGACATCAGTGGGTTTTGCAATTATTTGGTATGGTCCTTTTCGAAGGGGTTGTAATTTTTTAGAAATTCCTTTTTGAGTATTAAAATTAGGTATTAAAACAAATGTTCCAATTTTTAAATCGGAAGCTGGTGTAAATCGTGAATTGATTTGTTCATTTATATTTTGTCTTTGTAATAATTTTTTTGTTATTTTTTGGTAAATTTCATTGTGTTTCTTATCTCTATTTAAAATCCATTCGGTGTGTGTACCGGAGGCTAATTTAAGAATTTGTGGGTGATGAAAATGATCTTCATCGTGCGTATGTAATGGTAGGTTATAACAAATTGAGTCTTTATTTGGTTGACAATAACCTTGTGCGTTTTTATGAGAATTTGCTGTAAACATTATTGGTTTCCGTGGCTTTTGGTTAAAAACCATTTCGTATGGTGACATTCCTAAAGTTGTCGTGATTTGTGAATTATATGCTAAGGGAAATAATTTTACATCTGCTGACCATTCGGTATATTTTGTATCATTTCCGTTGATGATACATCTAAGATATTCTTGTAGTGAACGGTTCATACCTTCGACTAAGCCGTTTGTCCAAGGTGCATGAGATGTACGTGGTTTGTGTTTAATGTTGTATAAATGACATAGTGTTATTATTTCATTATTTATGAATTCTGTACCATTGTCTGTGACTAAAATTTCTGGTAGTCCGAATTTTGCTATCCAGTGTTCATAGAGTGTTGTATATGCGTAATAAGCATTACAATGTGGTACTGGGTTAAGTGCTACATAGTGTGTGAATGCGTCAACAATTACCATAATGTAGGAGTTTCCTTCTGATGAGGGTGAAATTGGTCCTTTAGTATCAAATGAGATACGGTGATTAAAGTACAGACTTTGTCCTTTAAAATCTTGTTTTTGTGCTATTTGTTTTTGATTTGGGTAAGGTTTATTCAGTTGACATACTATACAATCATTGCATAGTACTTTTATCCAAATTGGTGCATTTGGGAAGTAAAAATTTTGTATAAAATTTGAATATGTTTTCTCTGATCCAGAGTGTCCTTTAATATTTTGTGTATGTGATATATTAAAAGCTATAAGAATCATACTTATAGGAAGACAGGGAACTGTAGATTCATTTAGGTTATACTCTAAAAGGTCTGTTTTTTCGTTAATTGTTGTGTTGTTAAATTTGCGAAAGTATCGGAGGAGTGTTTTATTTCCTAGAATGGTTGAATCTGCTTTGATAGGTTTAGTTTTATATTTATGCCATGATTTCAGTTGTCGAATTACTGGGTCAAGGTTTTGATATTGTTTCAGTGTTGAAATTGTAATTGTTTCTGTTGGGGGGAGAAAAATGTTTTCGATTTCTAATTTAGATAAGGGTATTGTATCAAGTGGGTCGTGAAGGTCAAAAACTTGATTTATTGTGTATTTTGAATCACTTGTTTGGGGTCCTGATAAATTTATTTTATCAGTTAAATCTTCTTTTTCAATTAGTGGAAAATGATCTTTTTTAGGCAGGTGTTGTTTTGTTCGTTTTTGTTGGGTGTTATTTTTTATCCATTGAGAATATGGGATTGGTTTGAAAGTTGAGGTTCCAAGTAAATCAACTTCATAATGATTATTTTGACAATCTAGATAAAGTGGAAAATGTTGTAAATTATTTATTTGTGATTGTTCAATATCAGTTTTTACTGCATATTTGCATTCTAATCGGGGTGATGTTTCGTTTTCTGCAAGGTAGAATTTTATATTTTTGGGTATTTCAACTGTGGTTTTTCGTGTAAGTAATTCAGGTGGTGTATTTCGACTTAAGGTGTCTGGTAATGCAAGATTTTTTCCTGCAGTCCAAACTATATGTAAGTTTGGAAATTTCATTAGAATTAGTTGAAATCTGTAAACTCGGTGGTTTGGGTTAGATTTCTGTGTGAAGAGAAAAATGATTGGTTTGTGATCTGTGAATAAAACTGTGGGATGTTTTGATCCAAGTATCAGAAATTCATATTCTGTAAGTGTATAGATTATGGCTGTACATTCTCTCATTAGAGTTGAGAGTCTTAGCTCTGCTTGAGTGAATAATCGAGAGTTTGCTGATATAAGGTTCATTTTATTTGTACCATTATGTGATTGTAATAGTGCTGCGCCGATGCCAAAGTTCGAAGCATCGCACATTGCATAAAATGGTTGATCAGGGTCTGGAATTGTGTTTGAAATTTGTTCGGTTAAAAGTTTCTTTATTTCTTCGAATCGTGTTTGATGTTCTGTATTCCATTCAAAATTATTTTGTTGTCTAAGGATGTTGTAAAATGGTCGTAGATATAATTGCATTTTATAAACATATTTACTTAAAAAGTTTAACATTCCAAGGAATTCTTGGATTTTCTTTTTATTTGTTGGTGGTTGAAGTTTTTGAATAGCGTCAATGCGTGATTTCAGTGGAGTGATTGTTTTTCTTTCTATGTTATGTCCTAAGAATTTAACTTTTGTCAAAAAGAAGTGTGATTTATCGGGGGCGGCCTTCAGATTTTCGTTCTGAAGTATTTGGTGATATGTTTCTAAAACTTTGAACATTTCGTCTTTTGTTTGTGATTGCATAAAAACATCGTCTAGATAGGTGATTGCGTTTTTCTTGAGTATCAGTGGTCTAAAAATTTTGCTCATAAAAGCTGAAAATGCTGCTGGTCCTATGGATATTCCATAGAATAAGCGGTTAAATTCATATTGTTGGTTTCCGATAACAAATTGTGTTAAACGTCGTGATTGTTCATCTAGTGGCATTTGATTGTATGCACTATTCATGTCGGCGGTTGTGAAGTATTTGCCGTTTATTTTTGTTAAAATAACTTGTATTGGTTCAATGGGCCAATTACATTTTGATTCATCTATGAGTGAATTGAGGTATCTAGCATCGAGAACGATTTTTAATGATTCTCCTTTAGCTAGAATGATAACGGGGTTGATGAATGTGTTGCCTTTTGGTTGTTTTTCTTTGTTTACTGGTGATATAATATTGTATTGTTCTAAAATATCGAGTAATCTGTTTACTTTATCATGTAAGTGAATTGGTACTTTACTTGCTCTTTGTTTTTTGAAAACTGCGTCAGGTTTTAATGGGAGATGTAGTGATGAACTTATTTTACCAACATCGAATTTTGATGTTGCATAGACTGATGAATATTTAATTAGCTGTTTGGCTAATTTTTCGAATTCGTCTTGTGTTATTTGTGAATGTTGGAAGTTAAACATTGTTAAGAATTTTTGTTGGTGCTCTGTGTAATTACTTATGTTGAATGTAGGTTTGAAATATGGAGTTTTTGTGAAATAATCCGTATTTCTGTTTTCGTTACTTATTATATTATTTATAGATAATTCTTCATTAAGAATTGTAGATTGGCATATATCTAGTAATTGGAGTATATTATTTACGCGATAGGCTTTTTCGTGTATTGGTGTTATTGTAGCGTTGGTTTCACAATATCCTAGAAGTCCTAAAGGTAATGTTACTTGGTAAGGTGTGTTGTTATAAACATGTAAAGAAATTATATCTGAATTCGAATTTTTCAAATATTTTATTGAAGAGATTGTGATTTTGAAAAATTTATGAATAGGTTTGAATTCAAAATCTGACATATAAAATTTTTGTTTGTTTTGTTCTTTATCATATTGGTGAACTTGTTTGATTGAAAAATTATAGATGTTTCCTGATAGTGGTTTCAGGTGTTTTCTTTGTTGGTTATATATTGGATAGAATTTCGAAAAGAATGGTGGTTGTTTATTTAATCTTTGAAAAAATGTTAAGGATGTTTCTTTTGTTTTTGTATATTTATCTTTGATTAATATTTTACTATTTAGTATGTTAATTGTTGGTATATACTTTGAAATAAATGGTATTCCAATGATATTATATTTAATATCAGTGATATGGAATATTTGTTTGAATGGTTTATTTAAAATTTTGCTTTGCTCTATTGTTCTGGTAGGGAGGAGAAATAATTGGATTTTTCCGTAGTTTATCAATGTTGATCCTTGTGCTGTTGCTAGCTTGCTGGAGGTTTCCAGAGGTGTTAGCTTTGGGTGTAAGGATTTTATTTCATTCCATGTGGGAATGTTTATTATGTTTGATTCTGCTCCTGAATCAATTAAAAAATCTATTTCAAGGTCTGGTGGTTGAAATTCTTTATTTCTTGGGCTTTCTAAGAGAAATGGTATTGTCCAAATTTTTTCTTTGGGTTGTTCTTTTTGTATATTTTGGTAGATGTGGTTTGTATTCAAGCATTTTGTTTTGGCATTTTGATCTGGTTGTGCTATAGTATTTTTTGCATTTGTTTCTTGCGTTGTTGGTGTGGAATTTATGGGTGTAGTGTAATGATTTTGAAGAAATTCTGATTGATTTTCATATATATGTGATGGAAAGGGTTGTTCATATATAACAGATTCATAGTCATTTTCGACTTTTATCATATTGATAGCAAGAGTGTTTTCAGTATCACTTTCTGAATCTGATGATGTACAATTTATTTGATTGAGTTGTAACGTATCGGTTACTGTGTCATCAATACCTGGGGGGTCTGATGTTGTTTCTGGATTAGATTGTACTTGATTGATTTGTCTTTGATGTTTAGGTGTACTGCTTCTATGACGATTATTAGATGTATTATAGTGATTATTATTTCGGTGTGGTGATTTGGAATAATTTCTGTAACGATTATTATAACTTGGGTGTCGATTTTGTGAATTATTTCGCGATCTGTTTTGATAATTGCTGTTTGGTCTGTTATAGTTCGATCTATTATATGAGTTATTTCTTGATCGATTGTTTGGGTAATTCTGGTTTCGGTTGTTTGAATAACTTCTATTTCTATTATAGGAGTAGTTTCTATTCCTATTGTATGATGAATTTCGTGATTGGTTGTTTGGATAGTAGTTATTTCTTGGTTGGGAATTAGATCTAGAAACAAATCGTTGTGTATTCGAATTTGATCTGGAGTAGTTATTTCTACTATTTGGTCTATTGTAGTGATTTTGTGATGAATTATACGTGTTTCTTCGTTCTGGTGATCTTCCTCTATAACTTGAGTTATATGGGGATTGATTTCTTGTATAACTTGTATTGTTCGGAAGTGGCTTTCCTGAACTGTTGTTGCTGTATACATTTTTGTTTGGTAGATTTTGATCTTTTTTCATGTATTGATAGAATGATTTATTTGGTTCTTTGTATTTTTGAGGTTTATTTTGACTATCTTGCTGTTTTTGTCTACATTCGGAAATACTATGTCCGTATCGTCGGCAATAATTACACCATTTTTTGAAAGATGGTTTGCCTTTAAAGTTCGGGTTCTTTTCGTAAATATTGAGTATTTCAGTGATTTTTTCAACGAGATCTGTTTCTGATTCTTGTATATTATTAATATTAGTGGAAGTCGTTTCAATTTTGTTAACGTATTGTAATTTCAGATTTTCCGTTTCTTCTAGTTTCATCGTAATTTCTGCTTGTTCTAGTTTGTCTACTAGTTTTCGAAAATCTAAATCGGGTTCTCGAATTGAAGAAGGATGGGATGCTCTCTTTTTTATTGCTATTTTCCTTAATTGTGGTGTTAAGGTCATCATTAAGATTTCTGTCATCTTAGTGTTTTTATAGTCGTGTGTATTTAGTGAATATGCTTTTCGAACTAGTGTTTCGATTCTTACTGCTATTTGCTTGATGGTTTCGTTTGGTAATCTGCGAATTTCATTACATAAAACTCTTTGTTGTTGTTTGTTTCTTTCGGAGTCAAACATTTTTGAAAATTCTTGTGTAAATCTTTTCCAGTTTGATTTTATTTCTTGAGGTAGTACTGAAAACCATTTTTGGGCTGCGCCATCTAAGGTTGTTTGTATTAACGCTGTGCGTCGATGTATCCAATTTTGATGTAGTGGCGTATTTATTGGTTCAGGTCCGATATTTAAAATCAGGTTTGCTGTTACTGCATTTAAATAGTCTTCTACAGAGTATTCAGGGTCTGTTCCTGTGAAAACCATTAAAGGTTTGTTTGATGTTATTGATGATCCACCCATAAGGTATGGATTCATTGTCATTTGTAATGATTCTGCTGCATTTGGCATTTGAGAAAAATTTGAAAGTTGGTTTCTTGTTATTTCATGTTGTTGAAGATAATATGGTAGTGGTATTTCATTTTGCATTTGTGATGGTTGATACGAGTGTGCAATCATTGGATTTTGTTGTTGAATTGGTTGAAAGGATTGTGTATTAATTGGATTTTGTTGTTGAATTGCTTGTTGATGTTGTGCATCTATTGGTTGTGGAGAAAAATTCCTATGATTTATACGTGTTTTCTGTATTCCTTGTCTACGATATTCTTGAGTATTTTGTGCAAATATATCTGGTTGTAGGAAATCTTCATCTGAGGATAAATAATCCATTTGATAAGATGTTTGTTTTTTATTTTTATTTTGTTGAAAAAATGGGTAATTTTCACTGCGATCCTGTGGAGGATTTGGTTGAAAATTATTTGAATTATATTGGGCTGTTGGGTTATCCCAGTTTCGAGGTTTTGTATATTGATTAAAATTCCTTTGTGGTTGATAATTTGTTTTTGACGGATGTGTATAATTATAATTATGGTCTGCAAAGTTGTTTCTAGTGAATGTTTTGCGTGTTTTTGATGGTATTGTCACGGGTTTGTATGTTTGATAATCCATATGTGAATATTTAGGGGCAACCGAAGGTTTTACGGTTGATTGTAAGGTTACCTGTGTTTGTGAAGGATTTGTATTTCTTGGTGTTGTTAAATTTGGGCGTATTGGTGAAATACTTTGTTGTGTAGTTGTTGTGTGTACAATTTCTTCATTTATGAAGTGTGATGGTGTCTGGATATCTTGTTGGGTAAGATTCCTAGTTCCATTGAGGTTTTCATTGTGTATGACTGTAGAGTTTAAACTATTATTTTGTGTATCGGGTAAAAATGTATTATAGTTTAATGGTGTTGCATCAATTGTTAATGGTATTACTCTTACATAGTCTCTTATGTAAGATATTGTACCTATTGCTTGACTTGAGATTGATTGTGGGAAGCTTATAAATGCGGGGTGAGACCATTCGGGGTCCCAAACATAATCTGATTGTTCTGTGATAGCGGTTTCATCGTTCGAATTTTGGGGTCTAAAATTTTTTCTTGCTTGTGCAATTAAATCAATATTGTGTGTGAAATAATCTATTATGAACCATGCTAAAATTTTTTGTAAATCGTGTCTGGTATGTTGTGAAACGTCGTCTTTCGTGAAATTTTCTTTAATGACGTTCAAATAACTAGAGAGTAGTGTGATTTCATGTCGTACTCTTAAATGTTTAGATGTGTCTGTCGGTGAGACATTTGTTAATGGTAGTTCATTTTCTAATATTGAAATATAACTATATATTATTGCGAAAACTTCATTGGTGAAAATGGAGTTTGCTCTTTGTGAGTTATGGTATTGGATGCTTTTTATATATTCTGAAAAGACTTTTGAAAATTCTAAATCGAGATCGTCTGTTTGAATAGTATATGTTCTATTATTATGGTTTGGGGAAGTGAATTCTATAGAGTAGATTCCATACTGTTGTGTTATGTTGCATATATCTTTTAGATAGTGATCTATGATTTGTCTTTTGATTTTTACATCGGGGAACTCTGTTTTACATGGACTAATTCCGGGTTCAAATAAATTTATGAGTAAATTTTGACAAAATAAGTGTTGTCCTCTATCAGTATCTGCGTCTACTATAAAGGGAAAGATTTCATCATCATCTGGAGTTTCTTCACCTGGAGTGTGTGTTGAGCTCATTTTTTCGTTCGATGACTGTTAATATGTAATTATTAATGTGTCGAATTGGTTGATTCCAATTGTATAGATGTACTGGTTTGTGTTTGTACTGCTTTTTTATTCTTCTTTTTCCTCTTTGTGATGAATTTGAAGTTGTTTCTGAGTCAGAAAAATATAATTGATCGTGAAGTGGGTAATTTTTATCTACTGATTCTTTTAGTTTGTAAAGTTCGTCTAAACTGTTGGTTTCTGATTCTGAAAATGCGTTTCGATTCTTTGAAAATCTTTTTCGTGTTATTTGTCTTTGTTTAGTTATTATTTTTCTCTTTAGTGTTTGTCGTTTTGTGCGAATGTATCCAACTGTTTGTGTATGAGGTGTGATTACAAGGTCGTATTTTTTGTTATCTATTTCACAATTGTGTAAAATGATTGTTTGTTTATTTCCTAGGTTTTTAAATGACATAAGGTTTAGGATGACGGATGCAAAAGGTTGTTAAATGATTTCTATTTTCTTAAACTGTTAGTTCTTACGATTTTTTGGTTAGCTTAACCTGGGTCTTTTTGTTCAGGGTTGGAGAGAAAAGTATATCGATTCCGGAGAATGATTTTACTTTCTCGTGACTAGTATAAGCTAAGGTGTTAACTTACTTAATCTTACTTAAGGGAGTGATTGTGTTCAAGGGTTGGAGAATAGTAAATCGATCCACAAGGTTCAGGTATAATTAGAACGCGAGTAGTTCGTTAGGTACTATTTTAAACTTACTAAGTCTAAGATTTATCCTGGGTCTGGTAAGAGGGGGGGTCAAGTGAAGGATGAATAACCGAAGTTCTTCACTGCTTATCCTAATTTGAATGATTAGTTTTGTTTAAAAATTTCTATTAGTCTTGGGTTTTTAGAAAGGGTTGGATAGTGAATCGACGTTTGAGGTCGTTAGACACTAATTAAGTGGGTGGGGGAGAACAAAGTTGTTCTGTTTGATCCAAGGATAAGCCTTGATGATCAAATTTAAAATTTAATTAAGTAGAAAATGATTTAAGATCCAAGGATAAGCCTTGATGATCTGGTTTTAAAATTAAGTGACTTTAAGTTTTAATAATGTTTTAATTTGTGTAAAGTAAAGATTTAGTGTTTTTATGATATTAGTGGGTTTGATGATTGCTGTTATGTTTTAGGTGATGAAGCTGGAACAACAGGATGATTTATGATTACTAACCATTTATTGTCATGCTACTAATTTTTATTTTTATTTTCCAATAAATATTTTTCAAACATGTTTTGTATAATACTGCAGAATTTTAAGAAAACGATCTTAGATCTTTTTATCAATCGTTATTGTATAATATTAATTTTGTTTAGCGCCTGAAATGATTTTGAAGATTAGCTTCAAGGTTTTATGTTTGCAAATGGAAATCTAAATTCATTGCAAGTAGTATTCGAAATATAAAAGTTTGTTCTGGCTTTTGCCGAACTATCATATAACTATACGGCAAGTTTCTACTTTGTCGTATGTCGTCTTTGGTTCGATGTCTTCTTCCAATTCCGGGTAGTTCTATTATGGTTCGGAATATTGGCTCTGATCTATTGAGTCGGAGAGACATTTCAATTAAATTATTGTCGTATAACATTTTGTAAATGTTTTTGTCTAATTTCTAATCTATTCTTGGTTAATTCTAATCTAATAAGGTCTTGTTCGAGACTTATGGTCGCACCAGATGAGTTATGTCTGGGGCGTAACTCATAGAGTAATTTCGGATAGGGTACACCGTCTGCTCGTCACGCTATCTTATTTTCGGCCGGATAGATTCGTGCAACTTCTTAGTCTAATACCGATCCTAATCTTACTCTTATACTATCTAGTCTCAGGTTGTTTAACTAGTCTCTGCTAGGCTCAATAGATCTAGGGTATACTGGTTTATTGCGGCTGCTGAAGTGCTCGGGAGAGTCCAACTAATTTCTAAGTTAAATTCAAATCTCTCTGGTGCTGAAATTACAAGTAACTTCAGCACTTACAAATAAGTGGGTTGTTAGTTAGATGGATCATGATTGGTTAATATTAAATACTTTACATTGGTAAAACATTTAATTTATCCAATCATAAAATATAGTTTAGATCAGGTTCCAGTACCACTTATTCGCTTAATATTTTTTGCAAATTTCACTATGGAAAGTTTCTTAAATGAAGAAAAGTTGAGAAGAAACACTTTTATGATTTACGAACAACTCAGCGCATTTTATATGCCTGGGTTTTTTTACTGAAACCATTTGAGCTGCTTTTGTTATTGCTTTGGAAAGTTTCGATCGCTTTTGCCGCTTTCGCTTATACTCCTTGATCGGCAGTTTTTATTGCCTCTTTCGCTTTAATCGGGCAATACTCTGGGAAGATCGTTAGTAGGCACCTAAATGAGCCCATGCAGCATTAAACCATGAAAATGACTAATTTGTCTTTCAAAACGCTCTCGAAACCCTATCAAAGTTTCTTGAAATTAGAAACTGGATATGGCGCAGGGCTCTTTTTTTTCAATGCATGGAGAACATTTTAAGGTGAAATTTATTGAAATAATTCTTTTAATGAAATTTTTTATACTCCTTAGTTGCGAGACCAAAGTATACCTTTATATTCGGTATGTGTAGGACACACAAGCCCTAAAATTGTCAAAAAATCGCTTATCAAATGGTGGTAGGATCAACAAGCAAATACCTTGTAACGCAAATTTTAAGTTAGTTTGTCGTGGAAGATTCAACGGAAATTGTGACTGGATTTGAGAATTTGTTAGCGAATTCTGCAATTCTCGTAATTGGAATACTCAATTTGTTAGTGGATTCTGTAACTTGTATTTGAATTCGCGAATATACTAAATGAGCGATTTTTGCATGAACAATTAAGAGTTCGACAGAGGCAAGTCATTGAAGATGGAATGAGCAGTGCGGATTGTTTGGATTTCAAATGCAATTATTTGAAGAAAGCTTTCACAAACTATAGATGCACCCCTGTAATGACCAAAAAGTTTTAGGAAAATTTTTTTCAGCTTTTTGGAAAATCAATCGAAGTCTTTTTTTGGCATTTCTGATAAACGAGTTCATTTTTTGATCATTTTATAGTTGTTTTTAGCCCAATTCTTAATACGTATTTTTCCTGCCTTCAAACTTTTCCTGTGGTAAAGTTTCTCCTTAATAAAAGTCTATGAACGTAGTTCAGACACACTATAGGTCGCGATTATATTTTTTGTTTGTTTTTCAAGAAAAGTCTTGTAATTTGTTCAGGCGCAAGTTTATTTTTTTGCGGTTTGACTTTTGAATTCTTTTCAAGTTCAGTTCATTTCATTTGTTAAAAGGAATGCAAACTTCACTATCGAACAGCAGAAGTTTAAAGGCCACGAAAAATGTAATCGCTATCTAGTTTCGAAAGTGGAATTTAATTTTCAGATTTCCCAGCGAAATTAAAATTTAACTTTTTGAACGAGTTTTCTCATCTTGGGTTATTTCTATCAAAATTCAAAAAAAGCGCCAATCATAAATTGTTCTAGGAATTCAAAGAGCTTCAAAGGCGTCTATTTGTTTTTGTTTTCAAAAAACCATGTCGGTATTTTTTTTTTCGTTTCTCGCTTCCATTGGCTCTTTTCCAACTGTCTTTTGGCTATGATCTACGATGTCAATATCCCACGACATGTTTGTTGGAATAAAATTGAAATGAAATCATCACCAACTCGGAGATAAAATCATCAGCAATGAGAATAAAACCATCAACAATTGGGATAAATTCATCAGCAGTTTGGATAAAGTTTTCAGCACTTGGGATAAAATCTTCAGCAGTTAAAACAAGAACAGCCGGTTACTATGCAGACAGAATGTCCTTACCATAGTCTTTAAAAAACTACAAAATTTTTTTTCCAATTAGTAGTTTTTTTCAATAAGCGTTTGAAAAGTTTAGTTTTAAACTCCAAAATCTAATTTTACTTACTTGAAACTAAAGTTGTAGGCCTTAAATTAGACATAATTAAGCTGACGATAACCTGCTCGCTCGCTTAATTTGCTCGAAATAAGACGAAAAACCAAAAATTTCTAACCGGTTTTTCTTGACACTGGGAAATTTATATGTGGTTCGAATCGCGACTGAAAGTGATTTAAAATGATATATCACTTAACCCAGTCCAGTCCGCTGATTACTTGCGGTATCTGATTGCTCAATTGATCCGTTTGGAGCTGCGCAACTTTTTTTTCCATACGGCTCTGGATTCCACAATAACAAAAGTTGAATAAAAAAATTTCACAAGCCTTGTTGCGGAATCCACTACAAATTTTGAGCTTTGTTCCGGAATCCGGCTCTTTTCCAGTTCCCCCTTTTCGAAATACCGAGTTTTATGTTTGCTTTGCGTGTTGTTACGGCTAAATGCGTGATGTTATGTTACGCTGTAAAGTATGAAGAACAAATCTGTTCACAGTTGTCAATTTGTTCACCACGCCAAATTTCATTGCATTATGACAACCTTAAATAAGCTTTTCGAAAATTATTTCGAAAGGGGGGAATTGGAAAAGAGCCCGGAATCCGCGACAAACTGAGAGGTGCAGTTTGTCCTCAAAGTGTTTGAAGATATCGTGGCCCTGAGCTCAAATGCAAAAAGGTTTTCTTTCTTTTGTTAAAGTTGGAAAGTTTCATTTTTCTTAAGTTTTGGCGGTTTGCTGTCATTGTTTATGCATTTATCCATGATGCTCATAGCGTTAAGCATGTGACTTCTTCGAGCGCGACGAACTAATTTAAATTTCCATGTGTTCGGATAAACTTTCCAAAATGAATTGAGGCAAGTTCATTGGTCTAAATAATTCCCTTCTAAACTCAATTTTTATGTTTCAGTTCATTTTCTGTCAGCGCTGCTTTCAGTTTTTCTTGTATTGTTCCGTATTTTTTACCTTTTAGACCTACTTGATGTCGTTTTCTGATGTTGATTTCGCACCTGTGTTCGAAATCTCGCGTTCTTGTATGTTCATAACATTTGGATCTTACTTGGACCATAAAATCTCTCATACGTGTATGCTTTTTAGTGTTATGTATTCAACTAGACGGAAAAGTGCGCAGTTATGGTTGGGTCCAGCGGCATTCATAAACCACGACTGCGAGCCAACGTGCAAGTTTTCAGTCACAGACTCTGGACATATCACTATAGTGGCTTTGCGTCAGCTAAAACCAGGAGACGAGGTGACCTGTTTCTACGGCAAAGGATTCTTCGGCGAGAATAATGAAAACTGTGAATGCATAACATGTGAACAAATGAAATCTTTTCAGCAGGAAAAAGGTCAAGAAAATGTGAGCAGTAGTTCAGAGTCAGTGTCCTCAGATAGCTCTAGCAGGAAAGCATACCCAGTAAGGAAGAACAGAGGATCTAAAAGTGTGTATTATGGGTTCTTCGAATAACTCATTAGCGAGAAAATGGACTCTTTTTGAGGGGCTTTGGGCTCTTTTCGAAACATAAGTTAGAAATTTTCTCTCCATTCTTGGATATTTTTTACTGTTTGCTTGATGAAGGATTTAGCAGCTTTTGCTAATTAAAAATGTATTATACAACGTCTCTTCGCGCACTAGTTTGCTGAAATTTTGCAATGTTCAGAAATTAGGTAATCGAACTATAGGGTTTCAGGGGTCGTTAATTGGTGGCTGGGATTTTTAAAGCAGTGGCAGGACGAAATGTACCTACCGCGTGAGAAAAGAGCCCATAGTCCATGAGATCCATGCCGTTTTCACACATGCCAAAATGCTTCAGACTTATATAACTATGTCCTTAGAATGCAATATATCATTTCAATTGTAAATTATTAAATGCAGAAAACAAAATGGTTTGCGCAGTAATTTAGAAATGCTCTTTTTAAACGCTGAAACCAGATTGAGTAGGTTTTCTGACTCCTCGCACTTTAAATTGAAAATTTTTTTTCTTTAATAAACGATTAAATCAAGTCATACAGTGCTGGTTTAAATTATCCGGACAAAATGAATTGAACTTGAAATTTAAAACGCGTTTTCCCAAATTGGGTTGATTTTAGACGAAAAATAATGAAGATCTGGCTTAAAATTGGAACTCAAATAATTTGATTCAATGGTTTTGCAAAATTAGGGCCCAAAAATTTACCCCAAAAACTATCTTTTTTGACTTTTTTCAGTCAATCAAAAATTACTCCAAACCTAGTGCTTTATTTACTGACAAAACTGTATCAGTGCAAGCCTCTATTAAGGCCCAAAAAATTAAGAAGGATGTAATCTCCAAAAATGGGAGAAAAATGTTATTTGAAAAGTTGGTGTTTATATCATAAAATGATATTTTTTGGCTATTAAACCAAAGTAAATATGTTTATACAGCTGAGAAAATTATATCCTTCTTAATTTTTTTTGTTTGGGCTACATAAGAGGCTTGCACTGTTATAGTTTTGTCAGTAAATGAACTAACAGGTTTGGAGCAGTTTTTGATTGGCTAGAAAAAACCATCAATTTATAAATTCTGTTCAAATTTTGAGCAAGATTAATCTTCATTATTTTTCGTCTAAAATCAACTCAATTTGAAGAAAATGCGTTGTAATTTTCAAGTTTTATTCGTTTTGTCCGGATAATTTAAATCAGCTCAGTAGTTTAAAAGTAAGTGGATTTGTTTGGGCTCAGTGCGAGTTTTTTTTTCAAAAGCTCTAAACCAGGTGAAAATTAGTCTTCATGTTTATCCAATTGGTTTGATTGTGATTTTCATCTAGCTACTCTTGCTCTAATACTGGAAAACTGGAAGGCTATGATTGGTAAATATGACTGGCTTAATGATTCTGCTAAATATGGAAAATATAACTGGTTTCAGCTCAGTCTTTATGTTTATTTGAGTATATTTTCATGTCATTAATCATTTATTATTTTCCTAAATGTTTCAATAAAGAATTTTGATTTAAATTTCATAATGTTTTTTTTTTGCTTTCTTCTGAATTGTACATTTTTCTAAAATGTTGTCGATCAATAATGAGATAGCGCATGGGGAATCGTGCATGATAGAGGGGCTGATTTAGCAGCTAAACCGGTTGCTGTTCAAGTAGCCAAGGTTGTCACGGACACAGTCTTCAATGTAAAAAGAAAAAAAGCATTTTTTGATGTTTTTTTTCTAAATTTCGGCTGTTTTCTTGGGTTCTGAGAGGAGTCAAAATTCATCTTGCGAATTGGGTTCCATACAATTTAACAAACAATCACTATGAGCAAATTTGTATGAAACTCGATTATTATACTAGCCAATATCTTCAGTGTGCGTAGTGTATAGTACGACTATCCTCTTTTTAGCCTAAGTCGAAATTATTGGTGTCAGTTTTGGTGGCACCTTTACAGCTTTTTGATAACATGTGCTTTGACATTCGATTAGTAATAAGTTAACACAGCTGATGCATTTTTAATTCAACAAATGAACCGCAAAAAGCTTTGTGTTTCAAACAACATAACAATGATAAAAACTCAGTTTCAGTATTTGTCTAGCTCAATATATCTCGCAATCTTTTGAAATGCATAATTTATACATAATGTGGCTTAATGCTTTCAAATTTATTAAAGCAAAATTAGTGTGGATGGTTTCAGTGTGTTATATTCCAAACGATTACCTGAAAAATTGTGTTTACTTGTATCTGGTGAGAGTACAAGAGTTTTGATGATTTTAGGGGACTTGAGACTTAAAAACAAATACAAAATCAATTGTGTTGCTTTGCATGTGTTTCTGGAGTTCTTGTTTGGTAAAAACAGGTATTATGAAAAGTATGGGATTGGGTTTGCTTTTTTTTGAGACGCTTTAGAAAGTTTGACCCATTTTTGTAAAACATTAATTTTTTTCCTGAAAACTTTACCGATTTTCTACGAAAGGGGTATTCATAGCATGATCTCCTACACTCTTGTGTCCTTGCTTGCTTGCTCCCCAGATCTACCAAATCTTTTTTTGTCTTATCATTTCGTCTACAGCTTTCGAAAAATCTCTGGGGGAATATTTGACACTTTATTTTGATTTTTCTTTCATTTTCTCAAAAACTAATCTACTGAATCTAAAATTTGAAGTTTCATTGAATTTAAAGTTTAAAGTTTCATTGAATAGATCAGATCTGTTTTGATCTATTCTGTTTTTGTTCGAATATTTTTGACTTTTCTCGTTAACTAACCTTCCAAAACTGAGATTTTGGGTTAAATGGAGATAGCATGTAGTAAGAAGCTTATCTGCGTTAACAGCCACTCACCATTTTTTCTACTCAAAAAGTTATCGTTCTCGGAAAAGTCTCTTTTTTAAAATTGTGAAAATACCTTCCAATATCTGAGTTTTTGCGTTCGATCCTCAACGGTTTGCGAGAAACTAATTTGCATACCTAGCTACACCCAATTTTTTTGACGAAAAATATGGTTCTCAGAAATGTCTGTTTTTTTTACCGTTTTTTGAAAGTTTTTGACTTTTATCGACAACTACTCTGCCAAACCTGGGTTTTTGGGTTCAATCGAAAAACTCGTAGATGAATCTCTTCTGCATAAGTGGCCAGTCCCAAATTTTTTAACAAAAAGCTATGATTCTCGGAAATGTTAAGTTTCTGATTTGTTGACCGTTTTTTAGACTTTTCTCGATAACTATCCTGCCAAATCTGATATCATAGATTTAGTGGACACGACAGAATGTTGAAAGTTTACCTTAATAATTTGCTACGCCCAGTTTCCCTAAAAAAATTTATGACCTTCAAACAAGTGAAGGTTTCGAAACTTTGACTTTTTTGGAAACTTGACTTTACACGAAAACTATCGTGCCAATTCTCATGTTATGTTCAGTCGAGAAAGCCAGTTTTGGGATTTTTCTCTGCTTCAGTGGCCACAACTTGCTTTTTGCTGAAAAAAATTGAATTTTTAAAGTCGTTTGACCGTTTTTTAACTTTTGACTGTTTTCTAGAAACGTATTGATTTTTCTTAAAATTTACACAATCAAATCTGAGATGAAAAGTTCAATTGGAAGAACCGGTTGCGATAATTGTTCCTGCAGAAGCAGCAACTCCTTTATTTATTTAATTGGAGAAATGTTATTTTCCTGGGAAAATCGATTACCTCAAACATTTTTACTCTTTTCTCTTATTAGTAGAGAAACAACTATTAGTAGAGAAACAACTATTAGTAGAGAAACAAAGGTTTTGGGCAAAGTCCAATTTTTGAAAATACGCATTTCGTCCCGCATCAGTATTACAAGTTCAAAAATATCAAAAACTTATCTCCAGCTTTAGCTGGGCCCTAGATGTCCTTCGTCGAGACATACAAAAATTTTGGTTCACCTTATTTTTTTTAAACATTTTTCAATTTTGTTTTTCGTGGGTCACCTAATTTTTTAACATTTTTTAATGTTTTTTTTAATGATTGCGTTGTATCGCAAGTGGTGCAAAGTTCCGCGTTGCCTCTGTGCTCAGCTTCACCTCTGTGTAACAGTTCGCAATATTAGCTTTGTCAATGCGGCGGGGTTAAATGGCTGAAGTTTTGTTAAAACGAAAGTAAATTTCTAATGTGTTGATAGTCTAGAATGTTCTGAAAATTTTTGTTTCAAGTTAAATTAAGGGGTATTTTCATGACGAAGGGAACGAATGTTGGAAAGTTTTTAACCAATCTGAATCGTTAGACGTTCCTATTAGCTAAATAACTTTTACTCAGACATTTTCAACAGAAAACGAATTATAGCAGCTTAGCAAATTTTTGCTGTACGAATCGTGCACATATACAGTAAATTTGTACCTTTCTTTTGTTCAAAGTAGTGTTCGAAGAAAGAAGTGCGGTTTTTTAAAAGAATGTATGGAATATTTACGCGTGGGTGTTTTTTGTTCAGTCAATTTTTGACTGATTTTTGACGAAATTTTCTGGACCATCTGAAATGTATCGTTTTTCTGAGCTCTAGTTCGGTAAAATGTTTTATCTGTGATCATTTTTCGTAAAACTATGGGGGTTTGAAGTTTGCTAGTTTGTCAAATTTGAGAGAATTAACGCGCGATTTAATAGGGTTTTTGTAACACTCGTAAGCCGCCGATTGATGCGTTCCAAATTAGTAAGAGACAAGTCATGTGGTCGTTTTATTATGATACAAGGCGCTGACTACATCCCTTCGTAGTTTACATTTTAGGGGGTACACTGAATTTTTTCTTTTTTTTTACTTTGTCAGTTTTTAAAGCAAAGAACTTTTAAATTGGCCTTAAATTGCCTTCGGTTTATTCAGGGTTTCGCGCCCTTATATACGAGCACTGTGTTCTTTTGTCAAAATGAATTTCAGGTTTTTCCGAAACCTGACTTCAATTTCGAATTATTTGAAATTTTGTGTATCCTCTTTTTTCTATTCGGTCAATATTAATTTGAATGGCCTGAATTTATTCGCTTTCTTTGAGATTTTGTGAAAACTCAACTCTGATTGGCTGAAAATAATAAAAAATAATATTTCAACATTCGGTCTCTGCAGCATGCGGGACGCCCCCAAAAATTACAGAAGCTTGCTTGCTTGCTTATTCTAATTTGAATGGTAAAGAAACTAGTTTGAGCTATCAAAGCAACTTGGAAATTTTCAAATTTTAACTGCTTGAGTAGCTTGCTTCAAAAACTAATGATTTATCATTTAAACCAATTTAAGCTGTAAAATAACCGGAATTGCTTCAAACCTGCATTGCTTTTAAAACCTTTAGAGAGTGCATTGAAGCCATCAAAACCATTTAGCTAATATACTTTGCTGAATTGAAAAAACCAATTTAAGCTGTAAAATAACCGGAATTGCTTCAAACCTGCATTGCTTTTAAAACCTTTAGAGAGTGCATTGAAGCCATCAAAACCATTTAGCTAATATACTTTGCTGAATTGATTAGAGTTGAAAAAAAAACTGGCATCTTCTTAGACCAAAAAGTTTCCAAAACAGACGCATTGCTTCCAAAAAAACTGACAAAATTCTTTTTGAGTTAGAATCATCCAGTCTTTCGTTTCCTGAATGGGTGCATTAGAAATTATAAATTACAAATGATCACTCATTTTGCTTCCAAAATACTAGTATGTCATACAATAAGTTGCGATTCTTCCAACTTGAACATATGCCCTGAGAATTTAATCCAGCTGTTCCTCAATTCCCATTTTTTTATTTTTTTTTTGCTTCAATCCATTGTAAATAAACCTAATATAAGCTAGTTGTGGCTTATATAACTTCAAATTTTTGACCATATTGTAAAAATTATAGGTTTTAGCAGAAATTTTTTTCCGTAAACAAATGTTCTAACGAATTTTAAACCTGCTTTTTTATTGAATCTTAACAATTGCTGGTTCTTTCTCACTTGGCCTAGAGCTAACAGTGTCGTCTTTGCAACCTAAGATCCTCATTTCCCATTTTTTTGTTTGTTTGCTTCAATCCATTGTAAATAAACCTGATATAAGCTAGTTCTGGCCTATATAACTTCAAATTTTTGACCATATTGTAAAAATTATAGATTTTAGCTGAAATTTCTTCCGTAAACAAATGTTCTAACGAATTTTAAACCTGCTTTTTTATTGAATCTTAACAATTGCTGGTTCTTTCTCACTTGGCCTAGAGCTAACGCTGTCGTCTTTGCAACCTAAGATCCTCATTTCCCATTTTTTTGTTTGTTTGCTTCAATCCATTGTAAATAAACCTGATATAAGCTAGTTCTGGCCTATATAACTTCAAATTTTTGACCATATTGTAAAAATTATAGATTTTAGCTGAAATTTCTTCCGTAAACAAATGTTCTAACGAATTTTAAACCTGCTTTTTTATTGATTCTTAACAATTGCTGGTTCTTTCTCACTTGGCCTAGAGCTAACGCTGTCGTCTTTGCAACCTAAGATCCTCACTTCCCATTTTTTTTTGTTTGCTTCAATCCATTGTAAATAAACCTAATATAAGCTAGTTCTGGCTTATATAACTTCAAATTTTTGACCATATTGTAAAAATTATAGGTTTTAGCTGAAATTTTTTCCGTAAACAAATGTTCTAACGAACTTTAAACCTGCTTTTTTATTGAATCTTAACAATTGCTGGTTCTTTCTCACTTGGCCTAGAGCTAACGCTGTCGTCTTTGCAACCTAAGATCCTCACTTCCCATTTTTTTGTTTGTTTGCTTCAATCCATTGTAAATAAACCTAATATTAGCTAGTTCTGGCCTATATAACTTCAAATTTTTGACCATATTGTAAAAAATTATAGATTTTAGCTGAAATTTCTTCCGTAAACAAATGTTCTAACGAATTTTAAACCTGCTTTTTTATTGAATCTTAACAATTGCTGGTTCTTTCTCACTTGGCCTAGAGCTAACGCTGTCGTCTTTGCAACCTAAGATCCTCACTTCCCATTTTTTTGTTTGTTTGCTTCAATCCATTGTAAATAAACCTAATATAAGCTAGTTCTGGCCTATATAACTTCAAATTTTTGACCATATTGTAAAATTTATAGATTTTAGCTGAAATTGTTTCCGTAAACAAATGTTCTAACAAATTTTAAACCTGCTTTTTTATTGAATCTTAACAATTGCTGGTTCTTTCTCACTTGGCCTAGAGCTAACGCTGTCGTTTTTGCAACCTAAGATCCGGGTTCGAATCCCGACCGGACCTTGTTTTTTTCTGTTTATGCAACTGAAAAAAATTTTCCAGTCAAAAATGATTTGTCGGACTTTCGTTTAGCTGCTCAAATTTTGTCAACTTAAATGCCACATCACGGATTTTTTGTGCTGTACGCAAGTATCATGGTAGTTGCAAGTGTTGTTTATTGAACTTTCAGGGGGACTTTATTGGCTCAACCGGTTTTTTCTTATAGATTGTCGGCTTCGTTTCCGCTTCATTAGTTTTGTTCTGTTGCTAATTTAAAATTCAAATGTCTTGCTTGGCATGTTTGCCTGGATTTCCTCTTTGATAAAAACCGATATTATGAAAATGTATGGGATCGGGTTTTTAAGAACCTTTGGAAATTTATTTTCTCAAAAATTTCTACTGATTTTCAGAACAAGGGGTGTCAAAGGAAAGACCGCTTACTCTACTGTGCCTGCATACTCCCCTAGTATTTTTTTTGCTTTACCCGTCTGTCTACAGCATTCGAAAAGAAATCTGTGGGGGGGGGGGGGGGGGAATAATTAACCTATATTTTCGTTTTCTCAAAAATTACCCTCCTAATTTTGAGACTTCGGTTTCAATTAATAGCACGGATTTGAAAAGCTTCCCTGCATAAGCAGCTACTCGCAAAATTTTTAGACATTAAGTAAGGGCCCTCGTAACTTTTCGATTTTTTAACCGTTTCTTGTTTTTTTTCAAGTTTGCTCAAAAATAAGCTCTCAAATCTGAGATTGTTGTTTGGAGATCACGGGTAGTAGAAAGCTCCCCTGCAGTAGTGACTACTCACAAAAAATTTTTGCAAGAAATTTTTTGCCTTAGAAGAGTCAATTTTTTTGACTTTTTGACCCTTTTCTGAATATTTTTTTGACTTTTTGACCCTTTTCTGAATTTTGACCCTTTTCTGAACGGGTTATGGAAGCTCCTTCGCATACGCGCCTACTCGCAATTTTTCTTGAATCGGAAAAATCAGAATTTTGATTTTTTTATTGTTTTTTGATTTTTTTTACTTTTCTCGAAAACTACCATCCCAAATCTGAATTTTTGGGTTCAATCGAAATTACAGGTTGCGTGAATCTCTTCTGCATAAGCGGCTACGCCCAAATGTGTTTATACCAAAAGCTATAATTCTTTGGAAAGGTCTTTTTTTTCGATTTGTTGACACTTTTTTTGGATTTTTCTCAATAACTATCCTGCCAAATCTGATGTCATAGTTTTAATTGAAACAACAGGTCGTTGAAAGCCTACCTTTTTACTTAGCTACGACCAATTTCTTTTATTTCAAAAATCAATTGCCTTCAAATAAGTCAAAGTTTTGAAAGTCAAAGTTTTACTTTGATCGTTGTTTCGAAACTTTTTGATTTTTATCGAGAAACGCGGTTTTGCAGAAATATGTACTCAAGATTTTTCGACATTATTTGATGACTGGTCCCCCAAGCCGTACAAGGAATTGGTAAATCGAAAAGATTTTTCTCAGATTTTAAGCCTTCGAACTTTATGCTAAGTTATTGAATTGGTTTCATGGATTCGTTAAATGCATCTATTCTTGGTAGGTTGAATGTGTGCGGAGCTATACTGCTAATTCAGGTTTTCTTCGAGGTGTTTCAGCTTAGGGCTATCTGCAGTTGCGTTTAATCTGCAGTTGAAATCCAGTACTAGTTGCAGTTGTTTGCCGCACGGAAGCAACTGGAAGCTCCGTTTTGCTCATGGAATGGCCAATTTAGCCGATGGCGTTTCAATTTGAAACAAACAATACTCGTTTGACAAACTTTCATAACACTTTCAATCTAAAGCGAAAAGCAAGTTATATACTGAAGCTAGTAATTTTCTGTTTAGAGGCTTTCAAATTTGAGCTCAAATGGAGTAATTTCATGCCCCTAAAATAAAGTTTATTTGCTTAACACTTAAATTTTGATTGCTTTTTACAAAAGTTTGAACATCAAAAGTCGAGGCACCGGCTTAACTCACTTCGGATATTTTTTGCGCGGCTCAAGGAATAAATTATGTTTTATGTGGCTGATAAAATCAATTAATTTTTTTAAATTAGGAGCTTTGATTTACATTCTAAAATCAGTCTGAAGCTTCGATTTTATGACAAATGTTTTTTTTATGTGAAGTTGAACAGAATAACAAAATTTTATATTCACTTCGCTTTTCTAATAGATTTTTCTTAATATTGAGCTTACTTGATTACTTTTACTTTTATGATGCGATTTGACGCACCACAGTATTAGTTCTTTGTTGAGCCTCGTTTGATAATTTTTCAAGTCCCGTATCATTTATATCTGCTAGTTAGTACCTGCACTAATCCGATCATAACTCAACTGATCGTTAATTCTGGCTTTAGAGAGAATTAACTTTAGCTCTGATCAAATTTTCAGGATTTGATTGTTATGTTATGGCTTTTATTTGTTAGGGATTCAGGTAAATTTACCAAATTTGCTTTCGTAGGTTTTTTCGGGTAGCGACGGTGAATTTGCTAATTCCATTAATCTGCTTTTCAATCGTCGAAAAGGCAGAAGTTAATTGTGATTTTTATATATCTTATAACGAAAAACGATAGCCTGTGAAACGTCATTTCAATTCGGAGCTCCAATTTTTGTCATCAAAATATTTCACATGAATAAAAAATATTGTAATACATTGTCGTTGAAAAAACGAAATTTGCCCGGATAAAAACACGCTGAGCAGAAATTTTCCTTCATTTTTTTTCGAAAATTGGATCAGTAGCATTTTTCGTGTCGACATATTGAAGTTGGAGAGGAACGCGTGCTGAAAGAAGAAATTGATTGTTTTTGTTGAAAGTGTTCCCAATTTTTATCAACGGTATTTTTCTCAAAAAAAAGTTTTAGAAGGTTTTTCACATATATTGTCATTGGGAGAAAGAAGAAAAACTTAGTTTAATAGACCATTGAGGCGTAATTCTCGTTTTATCATTGAATTCTACCTGCGGGTCTAGGGCAAACATCCGCTACGTCAAACAACTGAACTTACACAATAATTACATAATAAGGTGACGGTAGAACTTCAAACACAATACATTGCTCTAGTCACCAATTCCAATTTAGCCGATTCTCGTTCTAAGGTCGCTGGTGGACGCGCGTGACCGTGGCAATAACCGGCTCTAATTTTTGTATTGATTCCTAGCTTCTTATGACAAGTTTGCAACACGTTGGCGCGTCTGCGACTCTTACTTTGATTTCGGTCAATTCAGCATCTTTTAGGTGAACTGTAAAAATCGGATCTTAGCCCTGCTTGTTGAAAAATGTTGATGTATACCCTAGTAAAGTTGTTTTTCGGATGTTTTCAACACTTCATATTTTCGGATGTTTGAAATATCGGATGTTTGCGCGGTACCCTCTAACTTTAGCTATTTTAATAAGTTTTCTTGGTTATAAATTAGAGCCTAACTCTCACAAGCAATAAACAAGGATTATGACGGGCTTTGAACAGCAAACCTGTCGAGTGGAAATTGAAATCAATCGACGCTCCGCTGTTTTGAATTTGCAGAACGTCCTAATTCATGACCACCTTTTCCATACAATTGATTCGGCTCTCTTAAGAAAACAAACCCTTACTACCTAACGGTTTTAGCATTTAGGATTAGCCAAGCTTAAAAAAAGTTTTTGTTTCTTGAATTAATTGGTCATCCTATGTGCGTCATTTTTAAAGCGGAGACAAAGCCGATCGTCAACTAAAACGACTGTCTTCACTGAGTGGTTTGAGAGGCTCAGGTCATAAGTCCCGAATGAACAACAGTGGCGGGGCAGGGGCAGCGACTGGGGCCAAGTACGTGACCTATTCTACTGACGTGAGTGTATCTAAGACAGAGGATGAGGATGAGTCATCATTCGGAGGCTACGAGCAACCTAAACTTCATCAACATAACAATAAACAGCAGAATAAACCAGTCCCAAATGCCCAAATTCTTGAGAATTTCGTGAGTTTGCAGTTTGATTTGAGAGTTAGATTATTTAGAACTCGGAGATTTTAAAAAAAATTTGGTCTCCGGCATCCCCATCCCTGTAATTGTTACAGTTAATTGTAAGTTTTACGGGAGTAAAGCGACGAAAACGATCACAACTTGTGTCAAAATCTCTCAAAAAAGACTTAAGCATCCGTTATTTTTTAAATTTATCAATTTGTGCAGGCGGAATTGGTTGCTGCTTTTGAACGAAGTGTCTCAAGCATGAACAAACAAATTCACAAGCAGATGAGTGGATCTCCCAAACTCCCTCGGAGAACTCACTCAAGTGTACAAGAGAGATCAGGCGGTCTGCCGCACGCTTATTCGGCCAACTGGTACGCCACAGATGCTCACAGCAGGGAAGAACTGGACGAGCCTTCTTCATCCGCGAACAAACCAGGACTCATAGGGGGGTCCCAAGGCAATATGTGGGACGCTTTCGGGTCCATGCCTCGCAGGAGTCAGAGTCAACGAAACCCACCTAGGGGTCAATTCGGAGAAGAGTTTCAAGGGGATGGAAATGTGTACGAAGGTATTGGCACTAACCCAAGGAGAAACAGTCCATATTCACGTACGTGCAGCTATTGACCATTTCAATTATTAGACTTGTTTCCTGATTTTTAATTTTATTATCAATGACGTAACTTCCATCAAATCATTGCATTTTTGGGTGAAATTCCAAATATTATTTTCATGGACTTCAGTCTTATTTCAGCAGCTCACTCCGATTTTCACAGACCAATTTACCCCTCCTCTACCTCCCCAAATTCGGGCTACAATTTCGCAGCACCAGACTACTCTGGATCGAATCCTTACGCCTCATCCTCCTCCCGACCCACTCCCCCACCACCCCCTCCGAGGTCCTTTCTGGATCAGGGAGAGCAGGGGGGTCATCGTGCTCCAATAGTAGGCGACCCGAGACAACACTATAGTCCTTATCAGCTGAGCGATCCGTCACCGTCTCTTGGGGTCAAGGCGAAATCGAAGATTGCGGCCTGGGTTGGTATAATAAGCAGATTTCACTGTTTCTTTTTAATTATCCTTTTGTTTTTTTTTATTTTAAAAAATAGTTTCCGTGTTTCAAAATCACTCTTGTTTCAAAATTTTTGGTTCACAGATTGTTGCGATGAAATATATGATGAACTAGCATGTTCAAGGTTGGTAATTTATTCAGCATGCAAAAATTCATTTCAGTATTACGACGTCATGTAAGCTTTTCAATTTAATACACTCAATTGAAGAAAAAGGGTTTCTCAAGCTGGACTTAGATTCGCTTGCAATTAGCAAGCGTTAATAAATCGGAACTTGAACTTTTTTTCAGGTTAACAACTTATTTAACAGAATCGCTGAAACAATTCTTCGCTGAATCTGTTTTCGTCAAACAACGGAATTTTTTGCGTATTTGCATTTAAATATACGAGTTTTTATCGAAGTTCGTTTTAAAGTGTTAATAAACGCATAGAAGACACTTAAATAGACCTCAACGATTTTTTTTCGATTTTTTAAAGAAAAAGTCTTAAATTGTGATCATTCCAAATTTGATTTTTTTGCGGTTTGACTTTGTTAAAAGGACGACAAATTGCACTATTTAACCGCAAAATTTTAAAGGCCACTAAAAACTTAAATTACTTCTAGTTCCAAAAATAGACTTAATTTTTCTGATTTCCTGCGGAATAAAATTTTTTCCTAGTAATCCTGTTTTCTCTAAATTGGATAATTTTAAGAAAAAAGGCAATGATAAACAATTCTTGAAACCCATGTATTAGATTTTATATTCTTCGAAATTTGAAGTTTGAAAAAAAAATCAAAAAGTTTCAATCATTTTTTTGTCTTAGTATAAAAACTTAGTATCCATGTTTTTACACAAGCAAAGGTTGTGTGATAGTATGAACTCTCTTTGTTTTGTTCTAACCTAAGTCGAAAATATTAGTGTTAATTTTGAAAGCGTTTTTTTTATTGCAGTATGTGCATAAGATCATTAACCAACCATTAAGTTCAGCTAATAATAAGGATGTTAACACAGACTTTTATATTACAAATAGCACTCTAGCTTCAAGGTAACATGGATCTGTAGCGTAGTGGTAGGGAAGGAAACCTGCAACAAAACAAGAGGGTTCGAACCTGGGCAGGGTCGGATGTTTTCAATGAACTTTTTCGTATACTAGTTAAAATTTGTCCGCTCTATAAATTGAGGCATGTTAGTTGGTAATTTTTTGTCAAATTGACTGGTACTGCCAATGCGTCATAATTGGCTTGCGTCGCTTAGCAATTATGTAGTTTCATAATTTGTGTGCGTCCTTGAAGAAATTCTGTAGATTCAAAGTTTTACACATTCAGTTTTTCCCAGTAGCGTTATCGGTCATATTTTTGCTTGTGTATGCGAAGTGCAACTTCGTCTCTATGTAAAAGTTTAGGCCAGAGCTGAAACCAGTGCTCAGTCAAGTATTTGTTCGACTTTCTAAGAAAATAACGGAATGTATATATGCTTCGGGTGGTTTTTTCAGATCAGTTTCTTCCATCGATTTTGATGGTTTTAAGCAGAAAGTTTCAAGTTCTCAATGTTAAATATGGACTCTCTGAGGAAATACGGAATCCCTGAGATCAAATGACAAAATTTTTTACCTGCAATTATATGGAGATTTTAAAATTGCTCTTTTGGCCACATTCTGGATTAATTTATGCGTGCTTTTAAGAATTTACCTATGATGATGAAACCGTAAACGCGAATTATATAAGCGTGTCGAATTTTATCTCTCTGAAAGTCATTCTTAGTTGATTTGCGGCAAGCTGATGTCATGTTAATTTCCTATACGACTCAATTTATAACAATTACTATTTTGAACTTACTGTTTGGGGAGGAAAAACAAACAATGTTCAAAATTCATAGTTTATCAAATTTCACTCACCAACAATTGTTCGATACCAGCTTACCGGCAGTGGAACATTCAGGGCTTTGAGTTGATACGAGCAGTCTTGTTTATCTTTTAGAACACTATTTTTGAATTTTTTTCAAAATGCATAAAAAATTTGAGCGATTTTTTTTGCCAGCTTCCGGTGAAGTTGGTGCGAAGAAAAAGGAGCAAAACACACCAGAGGGCAGCCCAAGCTACCAGTTCATTCCAGTTGAGCCAGCAACCTCAGGCAGGTCAGAGGAGCGATCAGAGAGAAAGGAGTCGGAGTCCTTCGCCTGTGTTCGGGGCACACGGAGGAGGCGGTCACTTCCCTTCTTCTGCTTCAAAAGACGGGATCTTTGGAGTGCCGTCCCAATCTACACTCAACAGAAGGTAAATGTTAGCCGAATTTTTCTTGTAATAAGTCTGGAGGTAACGAAAGTGCCTTGGGTTCGACTCTGACCAGGACCTGAGCGTCAAATTCGAAATGAGCGTCAAAAGATCTGGAATTTTTTTTTACAGTTCAGTAAGATGTTTATTTGTGAGGTGAGTGTATTCAAAATAAAACAAAGATAGCCGATTACTGTGCAAGTGGCACAGAATGTCCGACCACAGTCTTGGTAAAATACAAAAACTTTTTTTTTCAGTTTAGTGTCGTTTTTTTCCTCATGGTGTGATAAAAAGATCTGAACGAGAAAACAGAACTTGTGCATATTTGACAGTCATAGTAAAAAGGCCATTCGGAAAACAGTTTTTGAAGAAACTTGACTAGAAAAACGAAAAAAAAAGTTAAAAAATTTCAAAATTTTTTGCAGAAATTTTTGGAATTTTGAACCTTTGTTTACAAAATGGCGCTAAAAAACTCCAAAAACTACTTCTATTTGAGTACAGCTAAGTTTTCACGGCGTAAAAGTAGCTTAAATAAGCTATTGTAAGCCTACACGCTCACACCATATTAGTTCGAAATTAGACCAAAAATAAAAAAATTTCAAACCGGTTTTTCTCGACACTGTCGTTCGAATTACGATTGAAAGGTCGTTCGAATCACAATTGAAAGGGCTTTAACATGATGTATCACTTGAACCATTCCGATAATTATTTGTGGTACCCGATTAATTTTTTTTTGCAACCATATGCAGGCTGGCTATGTATGTTTTCAGACTGGCAATCATCTTGCATGGAATTTTTATAGGCCAAATAACGCCCGTCTAAGTATATTAATTTCATACACATGTTTTAAAAGTACAGGCCAGAGCTGAAACCAGTGTTAGTCAAGTATTTGTTCCGACTTTCGAAGAAAATAACAGAATATATATATGCTTCGGGTGATTTTCTTAGATCAGTTTTGCACATCAATTTTAATAGTTCTAAGCAAGTCCTCAGAGAAAATACGGACACCCTGAAATTAAATGACAAAATATTTTACCTGCGATTATCTGGAGATCTAAAAATTGCTCTTTCGGCCACATTCTGGATTAATTTATGATATCTTAATATGATATATCACTTGACCCATTCCGATAATTATTTGTACCTGATTTTGCGTGGAAAACAAAAAGAAAAAAAAACTAACACACCCAAATACAAGTTCCTCCGAACAAGCGGTCGGAACAACCAGTCTATATAAATCTTCAAAGTTCTCAGAACAATCAGTTGAAATTGTATCCAACTCCTCAGACATTATTATTACGTCATAAAACTGCTAGTCGGTCTAAGAAATTTTTTTTTGTGTTTTTACATAAATGTATAATCTATACTATATTTAAATGCGTGTGACACGTATCGTGCCATGTTTAATCACGCCATGTTTAAGCCATGTTTATCGTGCCATGTTTAAGCTGTCAGAATACTATTGGGGGTTGCGAATCTCACTTCCAATTATGACTGTTCAAATCTTTGTAGTTTACAAGATATGACGTGTGTTGTGATTTTTGAAAATCTCAGAGTACTCGAGGGGATTGCAAATCTCGCCGCCACATATGACTGCTCAGGACTTTTCAATTTTCCAGATGTGACGTTTTTATGGTTTTTCAATTTTTTTTTCGAAACTTAATTTTAAAAGTTTTCTCAAAGTTCGAAATTCCTAACCCTGTAATTGGGTACTGTGAGAGTACTCTAAAGTGTTGTAAATGTAGCGTCCAAACGCGACTGCTCAAAAGCTTTTATTTTCCAAGATGTGATGTTTTTTATGTTGTTTTAAAAGTTTTTAAAAGCGTTCACTCTGAAATCGTCAGATCGTGTATTCGATCCCATGCCATGGCAATGATAGTGTGTGAGGACAAACTCTCACTTGACCTCCAGCTTCAGGTCTACCACAACCTGACCAAATTTGGCTGCAATAGTGGTGCCACGTAAAAAAGTTCTAGACGCAAAAAAAAACGGCCTTGAGTCGCAAAAAAAACAGCTTCGCTCAGCAAAATAACACTGTCTGGAATGTGGGGAGATAATACAAATGGACTATCCTCGACAGGACTGTTAAGGCCTACTGATAGCTCCTCTGCGATTCGCAGGAACTACAATTATTATTAATTATAAAAAACTTTATTTTTTCTTTAATTATAAAAAATTTAATGGTTTTCTCAAAATTTGTATTTGAAAACTCATAGAAAAAACTTAAAAACATTTGAAATTACGAACCGTGTTATTGGTTAGTGTCAGAGTACACTCAAAGGTTCCACATCTTTTTTTTCAATTTTTCCTGTTTTTTTATGAGTTCTCAAAAGTTCGAAGCACCGGAGGTGCGTTACACGCTAGTTTTTTGTGGATAAGGTACGTTTTGTTCTTCTAAAACTATTGTGACGCGACCATTTCAGGGGCTATCAAGGAGGACGAGGCGCTGGAGCCGGCAGTCCGATGGAGATCGGGGGTGGAGTAGTAGGAGGAGTTTACTCTCTCGGGGAGTTGGCAAAGACGTTGAAAGACGCTGAGAGGCAGATTGCGAGGCTGAATCGGGAACAGTCGCTCATGAGCCGAAACTTCGAAGGCAGTCGCAAAGACGTACTCGCTCTCCAGGTCAGACTTTTACAGTGTGAATAAAAAGCCGAAGTAATAAGCAGCCCAAAATAACGTTTTTTGATGAAATTTGCCATTTTTTGGAACTGTCACATAATTGCTCAATTATTGCCCTTTCAATAAACAAGGGTATTGTAACCGGGTACTAGATTTTTTTTCCGGTAAACATCCTTGTCCACAGGACCTTCAATTCTAGAGGATTTCTTCGAGAGAATCTTTACTTCTAGAGGACCTGTCATCTGACATGCTCAGTTTCTTGAAAATTCAAATAAAAGTTCTATTACTAAGCTAATAATTAGTTCAAGCCCGTTTCTGGTTGTAATTTTCTTTTTTATCTGGCAGGGTTTTTATTGGTTTACTTTTTAAAGCATGAGTTTTTACTAAAATTTGTAAGTTCACAAATTTGTAATATTACCATGTCTGATTTTGAGCTTTTTTCGTTTTTTTAAATATTCAAAAAGTTTCACTTTATGTTCTATCGATTTAGTCAAACTTTTTTGGGTAATTTCGGGGGCAAAATATATCCGTTTGGGGTTATGTGTTTCAGTTTCAATGGGTCGTAAAAACTTTTTTATGACAATAGTTTTGTTTTCGGCTCAACAGGTTTCGACCCAAAGTTTGTCGCCTATGTTGCCGCTCGGTAAACGATTTCCATTTTTACACAAGCAATGCTTGTGTTATAGTATAAACTATCTTTTTTTTCCAACCTAAGTCGCAAATATTGTTGCGACGCAAATATTGTTGCGACGAAAATATTGTTGCGACCCAAATATTGCGATAAATTGTGTTCATTTTGAAAGTGTTCCTTTTGATAAACAACCAGCTATTAAGTACAGCCAATGCTAAGGATTTTAACACAGACTATTATTGTTCCGACTTTCGTAACGAAAGTAACGGAATATTTGTGCTCCGGGTGGTTTTTTCTTCAGACAAATTTCGACTTTTTGACTAGCCAATTTTGACGGGATTTCGTATATCTTTCAAAAAGTATTCTTGCCCTGAGCTTAAATTAGGAAAGATATTTCACCTGTGATCATTTTTTGTAAAATTATGGGGCATTTCGGCCAATTTGGGACAATTAACGCGCGATATATTTCGCACAATTAACGCGTAAGCGGAGATTTAATCCGTCATAGAAATCGTTCCAAAAAGGTTGAAGAAAGCTTATTTGCCATAATTGATTTGATATAGGAGTAAAATTTATCACTTTGTACTTAGTATGGCGTGTGGGGGGATGATTTTCACAAAAAATCTTAGATTAAGAAAACATTTCTTCTTTTTTTTTTAAATTTAATATTTTCCTGATATTACTGCTGCCTATACTGCTCTATAAATTGAGGCATCTTAGTTGGTAAATTTATTCTTTTTTTTTCAAATTGACTGGTACTGCTAATGCGTTATAATTTCCAGTAGCGCTATAGTTTTTTCCAGTAGCGTTAACGATTATATTTTTGCTTGTGTATGCGAAGTGCAACTTCGCCTCTGTGTTAAGCGCCGTTTATGAACTTCATCTGATAAAGTTTTTGTATCTGTAGTTTTTCATTTTTAGTCAAGTTATTCAAATAATTTTTTCCAACAATGTTTCATCAGAGTTTTTCTTGCTTCTGTCTTTTTTCATTCACTATTTGTAGCGCAACGTTGTTTTGCATCGCAAGTGTTGCGAAGCTGCGCTTCGCCTCTGTGTTATTATAAAACCATAGTTTTAGTTACCATAGTCAGTCCGATATGTCGCAGCACCTGTCTGTAGAACCAGCCAAAAATACAGACCAGTTAGTTACAATTGGTCTGTATTTTTGGCTGGTTCTACAGACAGGTGCTGCGACATATCGGACTGAGAGATTTCATCCAACTTGAACTCACTTGATAACTCAGCTGGTTTGTATACTACGCAGTCCTACTATTCTAGAACTTATACTAGCGAGCTAGCGAGTTTGGCTCTACGTTTTTTCCTGAGTAACTCGCAAGTAAACATGCTCAATTGGTGACACTTTAGCTATAATAACTATCTGTAGCATTGGAAATTTCAAACTCCTGTTCTCTGATTTATTTTTTGCCTGAAATTGCCAATCGCTAAGTGACAGTGACCGTGGTACAGGTGGAAGGACGTGGTACTCCTTATTTACGGTTGAATATTCAACGCCGCACTTAGAACTAGTTTTATTTATATTTGGTGGCATTTTTCTGCATAGAATTAGCAGTTTTCTAGCATTTGTAGCTGTATCTTGTTTTTGGTTGCTAGTATTACAATGGCCGGTGGCGCAGATGCGAGAACGTGAGACATCAAATTTGAAGGTCGCAGGTTGAATCCGACACATAGCAAAAGTTTTATTAATCCGAGGCTTATTTCTACTTTTTCTTATTTCACTTTATAGAGCTGCTTTTTTCAATTTCTCGCTAGTAGTTGCGAAGCTTTGCTTCTGTGTTAATCATGATATCAAATTTATTGAATTTCAATGTATTGCATTTTTTTTCTCTTTTCCGGTCAAAAATCCCCCAATGACGGTAATTTTCCAGGTATCAAATGAGTCGAATAAGATTTTTTTGATGAAACGGAGAGATGCAATGCAGTCTTGAAAGCTGCATCCTACAATTTTGTTTGCTTCTCGCCAAAAAATCAAGACCCTGTTATTTCAAGGCCTGTATGAAGATGAAATTTTTGGAAATTAAGTGTAATCGTTCTAGTAGCTCCTTCCAGATTAATATCTTTGATACCTTCTGGCGTTTTGTAATTTTTTAAACATTTTTGAGCCCGTAGTTTATCGGAATTTGGGACCTAAATTTGCTGGTTTGACGCTTGTAATTTCTCGACAGTAATTTTCCAGCGGTATCATAGGGTTTTCTTGTGACATTTTTTTATTAGTTTTGCGCAAAATTTTTTCTCTGACACTTGTCGTTTGGACTGGAAATAGGGTTGGCCAGAAAGTTTTTTAATATGCGTGTTAGTAATTGTAAGAAAGGAAAGTTTGGACCAGTTTAGACCAAGTTTCCTCACTTTTATCCAATCAGAATCGTTCTGCTTTTAAATCGACCACAAATGTCAACGAGCCAAGTTAAGTCAATTATTTAGTTCTTGTGTTTTTTGTTTTGTTTTTCGAAAATTTTCTTAGATGTTTTTTCACGCTCAATTTTGATGTTTTGCGCTTTTGTTGATTTCTATTCAGCTTCAATCAAATTCAATTGCTAAATGATTTCCAATTTTGGTCTCCTGAATCCAATTTCGCTCTCCAATAAAAAAAATTACAAGTAGTGCGAAAAAAAAATGCTTCCATTCCAAAATTGGAATTAGTTTTCAGAATTTTCAGCGGAAAAAATTGTCTACTGGCCCAGATTTTTCTAATTGGGTTTGATTTTCAATTTTTTTTTTCAAAAAAAAATTCTTTAAATTCAAAGGGGTGCAAGTGATTTTTTTTTCTGTAGTTCAAAAATTATGTAAAGAAAATCAATCATTTTTTCTTTCCTCGAATGCATTGAATACGTGGAAAGAATACTAATTTTGATAAAGGAGTGCGCACCAAAAAACGCGAATTTTTGGTCTAAACCATCATAAAAAGTGTCTAAAAACGTCGGTTTGGCATGTTTGGTCTAAAAACGCCGGTTTGCAGCGCAATTATTGTTGCCAAGAAGTGGCTCTATATGTGTTTTGGTAGAACTCAGAAAATCAATATTTGTTCGACCAAAAAAAATTCTGAAGGTCACCTCCCCCCTCGAGAAAGGCTATGCTTTGGCTCTACTTGGCTATTCTTTGACTTAAGTGATGGTTTTTGCATCGTATTTTGTATTTTAAGGTATTTTAGAGGCTCTGCTGGGTTTGAATAATTTGTTTAAATGTAAATTTTCACCATGAAACCAGTTTTTGTTTCAATCGGAATGCGAGTAATTTTTGTAAACCAAAAGGAAGTTAAATGAAAATGATTGATCACAAAATAGCGTGTTGATCAAAGTGTTCATTAGAAGATAGCGCTCTCAATTAAACTGAAATGCGTTTTTTTTCTTCTGAAAATATCCTTTCAGCCACCGTTTCTTTTCTAATTTGGACAAAAAATTCCAGTACTTTTCCAAGAGAGGCTTCGGTGCATAAGCTAATACAATTGCGATTTTGTGGAGTTAATTATAAGTTTTTTTTGGTATCAGACTGAGAACGAGAAGCTGAAGCGTGACTACATGGCGATCCAGAGGGAACTGCAGACCATCCGGATGTCCACATCGCCGCCGGAGTCACCCCACAACCACGCTGTTGTCCCCATGGCACACCCCAGACTTCAATCATCGCCCCAATTAGACCAGATTGACTCAGCAGGTAGAAATTTTGATGCATTACCAAATCTTCAGATTTTTTCGGTCTTCGGATTTCTTGACCGGTCTTCGGATCTCTTGACCGGTCTTCGGATCTCTTGACCGGTCTTCGGATCTCTTTACCGGTCTTCGGATCTCTTGATTGGTCTTCGGATCTCTTGACCGGTTTTCGGATTTCTTGAAGACCATCGGTCTTCGGATCTCTTTAACATCTTTGGATCTTGTCGGTCTTCGGATCTTGTCGGTCTTCGGATCTATTGTCGGTCTTCGGATCTCTTGAACATCATGAAACCCAAGCCATAATTTGGGGGTTTTCGTTTTTTTTAGCTCACTCGTTTACACAATTGAACATGAGACTAAGGCGCAATTTTTGACTACTAGCAACATGGTGGCTCTTATAAAGATTTTTTCTCTGAAAAGAACTGATAACGTTAACTGTCCTTGATATACGACTCTTCATTTCACGCAGGTGGCTACTCGTCGATGAAAAGGAAGCAGCAGCAGCAGTCTACGTTGAGTAGAGACCGGGGAGCAAGTTATGAGGCCCACCTGGAGAGTCCCATTATTGCCCCCTATGGGGGAGGAGGACTGAGGGGGGATCGGATAGTGAACAATAATGGACTCAACAGAAGTTTGGGGGGAAGGGCTGGCACTCCATACTCTATCGCCAATACGGGTAAACAACATACTCAAGTTTTTTATTCAAATTTTAAAAAAGAAATTTGACCTTCAGTGATCCGTAAATTGAAGCGTTCAAATTTGAAAAGTTACACCATAGCACAATAATTACGCGTGCGGTTATCAAATTGTCAAAATTTTAAATTGTCAATTTTTTCAAAAATTCATCGGATGTTCATTTCAATCCTGAAAAAAGTATTACTATTTTGAAGTTTTGTTTGAAATACGATGACAAACTGTTATACATATTTTTCAACTTTTTTTATTGTTGAATCAGCCTCTTCTTCCCGTGACGTGCTCGACCACTCCGCCTATTCTGTGGACGACTGCATCACTCCCCCCTCAAGAGTCAACCAAGTCCAGCTGAGTCTGGAAGCACCATGGAATACCCATCGTTTCACCAGAGACAGAGAATCACCATCGCTGCAGTCCAACACTGTAAGTTCTATAATAAAAATAGTAAAAACAACGGATTGCGAGCTAGTAACAATTCTTCTTATTCGGCCCTCGTAAATGCTCAAAAATTTTGTGACTAGTGCTTTTCTCAATAGAAAAGTCAAGAGTTCAGAAAAAGATAAGTAAATTACGCAAAAAGAGTCGATGCTAGTCTTAATCAGGGTTTTTCATTAGTCGAAAATCTCATATGTTGATTTTTCATTTAGTGGGTAAATTATGTTCAAAACATGGAATCTTTACTAGTTTCCTCTTGAATGCATTTTTTTCGTTTTTAGAATACTTACACAAGCTAATATGAATAAATGCATGTTTTTTATTACAATGTATGAAAGGGCCAAAAATGTGTTTTTCAGGAACAGAAATTGAGATGTGTGACTCTGTGCGATGACTTCGAGATCAAACCAGACACAGGATGGGCGGAACTGGACCGCAAGCTAGAGGTCCTATTCCACAAACTGGCTTCCACCATTGATCCAGAGTCATCTTTAGGACTGGATTTCTACACTGATGTGCATTGCTACTCTATAGGAGAGGTAAAGTATCTTTCTTTCAAATTAGTTCTATCCGTATGTTATGTGGTCATCACTTCAAATGTTTTGTGAAAATTGACAAAAAATCAAAACAATAGGAAAAAATTTACTATACGTGTTCCGAAGCTGAAAGAAAAAATCTCATTTTTCTTTTAGTAAGCGTTATCAAATCATAACATAGATTGTTTCATGTTAGGTACTTGTCTACGAGAAACACAGAATCATTTGACAGATTGATTTATAGCAAAATCAAGTTCGTTGTCTCATTCTGCGCATTTAGCGCTGAGGTCACGTCCATGCCTGGAACGATTAAGTTCCAGGGTTTGAAAATAATCTCGAAATTTTCTGCTGGAAAATTGTATTTCGGCATATCGTTTGTCCGCTCTTTTTGCCACATCACTGACTTTCTTCAGATTAAGCAATTTTCACTTATAATTGAAATGTTTTTTCATGGATTCTTATAATAGTGGTATGCATTTTTCTTTCAGGAATTGCAAAATCTTTTAATTTTGAAATTCTTTTCCTGCGCTTGTTTGTTTTGCCTCATGTAAAATGAATTTAAATGGTTCGATATTTACACTAGCGAGCTTGCGAGCACTAGTGTATTAATACGAACATTTTTTTTCAAAATTTAATTCGCTAAAAAGTCTTTATTATTTGGTGGCAAATTTTTCATTGTTTTGTGGCATTTTTGCTATAATCACGATCTGTAGCATTGGAAATTTCATAGCATCTATCTCTGCTTTATTTGGGGCTAGTGTTTGAGGTTAATTAAGCACCCATGGCTGAGTGGTTAGTGCGTTAGTCTCATATTCCATAGGTCGCTGAGCGAATCCGAGACCTGGCCGAATTTTAACTAATTCGAGGCTTATTTTTCTTTTTTCTTATTGCACTTTATAGAACTAATTTTTGTCGCGTTTTCACTAGTACTTGCGAAGCGCAGCGGAGTGTGTAAATATTTTTCATATCATAGGTTTTCCACATCGTATAATTGATTTTTGCTGTTGTTAGTAGTGCTTTGATTTACTTTTACTGTTTTTAATTTAACTGACTTTTACTTCGTATATTTTCTTTTTTGTTGTTGTTTTTTTTTCGCTTAAAAATTTTTTCTTCCCAAATAATTCTGTCTTATATTTTATCGACTTGTTGGCCTAATTTTGATTCGTTTCAAGGGAAACAGAATTTATATACTCTCCTTTAGATTGCATAAAATGCTAAAAAAAAGTTTGGTAGAATTTATAGTTTTTCATGGCAACAATTTTTTTTGGCTTTGTTTTTTCTTTTTTTTCGCTTGATAGTTTTCAGTTTATATTAAATGGGCTTAATAGTTTCATTTTGCGAAAAAAAGTTTGTATGTGCGTGTGTGTTAGTTGTTAGGGTGAGGGGGGCTTAATAACTTTTTATGTAAGTCTTAAGTCTTGTCTTAAGATTATTTTTTCGGTTTAAAGGGTGTTAAACTTTCTTCCGATGCTTTTTTCATATTATTATGATTTAGCAAGTTTTTGTTTCAACAATAGCCTTATTCATTTTGATAGGTTTAGTTTTTTGACACTTTTTTCTGAGTTAGCGGTTTTCTCATTTTTGTATTATTTTGTCGTTCCTGGGAGTCTAAATAATTTTTTGGAAAAGCTGAAACTAAACTTTTTCAGGAATAATTTTAAGATGGATTCTTGTTCATACTTTGATGCCTCGTTTCTATCTACTTGACTTTTCATTCTTCGCAGTTTGAGCGAAGCTCCGCTTCGTCTGTATCAATCGTTAAAAAGTATGCTTCTTTTATTTGTAACGACTTCTCAGATTTTAGTGGATGTCACTCTGAAGTCATTTTAGTCAGTTGTCATTTTCAAACTACAGACATTGAATCTGTTTTAAATATTTAGATTGAACGAGTTCTGTCGTCGAGTAAGTCAGAAGCTCCGAGCAGCAGATATTCGGACCCCTCGATTCTTCCGTACGGCTATTGTATCGCATCTCTTAACCTTATCGTCCTCAAACTTAACACACACTCTTCCACTTCTCTTCTGGCCATTGAGACTTGTATCAGTAAACAGACTTGGGACACCTACATTGGGCTCCTCGACAAACACAAAAAGGTACTATGTCTTTTTTGCTATTTTTCTCCAAGCTTTTGTTTTTTATCGGAAATTAATTGTCAAAATTCTTATTGAAACACTAAAAGTTTCAAATTCAAGATATAAATTTTTCGATTTTCATGAAATGTTTAATCAAAAATTCATTGGAGATTCTCAGAAAACATTTGAGCTTTGGAAGATTCATTTTGAAGAACTGAAAGAAAAAATGACACTTTTGAAATCAATATCTACCCTTGCGATAAGCAAGCAAGGGTATTGCAATCGGGTACTAGACTTTTTCACCGTAAATAACTTTGCTCGCAGAATGGTCAAAATATAAATGATAATTTTAGGTTCAGTTCATATTAAATTCAAATTTCTTTGCGTCTCCGGTACACTTGGCATGGAGGTAACGGATACGCCTGGGTTAGAAATTGACGGGACCTGTTTTTGTTCAAACGGGAGTTTAAGTTTTCAGTTTCAAAAACAAATCTTCGGCTTAGTTGCCACATCGTATAATTGTTTTTTTTTCTGTAAGCCTTTCACATTGTAGTTGCTTTTAGTGTTTTAATTTACTTCTGCTGTTTGTAATTTCTCGATTTCGTATATTTTTCTTTGTTTTTTTTCGCTTAGAAACTTTTTTCTGCCCAAATAATTTCGGCTTATATTTTATTGGCTTATTGACCTAATTTTCAGTCGTTTCAAGGTAAACATACGGTTTACGCTCACTGGATTGCACGATTTGCTTAAATCTTTATAGAAATAATAGCTCAAGTTTATCATGGGAACATTTTTTTCGGCTTTTTTTCTCGGCTTGATAGGTTTCGGGCCCGAATTATATCAGCTTAATGGCCTCATATTGCGTTTCCAACTAGCGAAAAAATTTGTTTGTGCGTGTGTGTTTTGAGGGGGGCTTGTTAACTTCTTAAAATCTTGAGTCATTTTGATTTTTTTTTTATTTAAAGGGTTTCTGCTCAGGTATTTTCGGCTTTGTTACCGCTTGGTAAATTTTCTTCTGAGTCGAGTCGAATTTCATATTTTATTGTCCTGGCATGTTTTTGTTTCAAATCTAGTCTGATTCATTTTGATAGATGTAGTTTTTTCGACAGTTGCGGTTTTTTTGCCCACTTAGTGGCTTTCTGGTTTTGTATCGCAAGTGGTGCGAAGCGCAGCTTCGTCTCTGTGTATAAATTCTGATGAATTCAATTGTGCAAACAAGAAAATACACTATCATATACTTTTAGACGTTTGTTCAATTGACATAAGTTATCAAAAATACGTTTTAAAGAAGGGAAAACAAATGCAAATGTTTTCTACAAGTGCAATATCATTTTGAAGCAAAAAGGCCAGATAGCTTCCAAATTCCATTCAGTATCAATTATCGTTTTTTATACTGTAGGTAGTGTTTATGGGACCACAATGCGTGGGAAAGAAATACTTGTCACTTCAATTAGCCATCTTCATTTCTGAGAACGGGAACAGGGGAAGAGGATCGGACACCTCTAACTCTTCTTGTGGGGGGAACTTGTCCATGTCCATCAGTTCATCTGGCAAGTCAGTTGGGGGAGGGGACGGAGAGTTCCCAAATGTGTTTGTAATGGACGCCAGTAAGGAGTCGGAGATATCGTTCAAGACAAAACTGCAGAACAACTTTATTCGGTAAATCTGAAAATATTTATATTTTATTTATGTTTTCATATACGTTTAAGATAAGGCTTAAAGGTTTACTTAAGAATACTTACGGTTGTTGCCATTAACTAAAAAGTTTTTTTTTTGATTTTGACCTATATTATTCAGCTACCATAAATTTACCGCTTTCCTCGCCGTAAAGTTCCCCGTTTTATAGTGTTTTTACAACCAATTTGGACCCTTCTAAACGCGCCTTTGGGGGGACCGTGGGCCAAGAAACGGTCAAAGCGTCCGCAAAGCACCTGAAATCAAATGTTGGGAATTATTTTTCCGCAATTGGCGTTTTGGGACAGAATTGGGTCTTGTTAGTGCTTTAGAAGGGCTCTGATATTTGCTAGGGGCCAGCAGAATAACGTTTTTTGAAAAGACGCTCCCTCACAAAAATCCTAGATCTGCCCCCATTTCAATAGAGGTCAACTTCATTTTGTTAAACATTTGATGCTTAAGAGTCGATGAACGTAGTTCAGATTTTTATATAGGTCGTGATGATTTTTTTTTCAAAGTCTTAAAATTTGTTCAGGCTCAAATTTACTTTTTCATGCTCAAATTTTTTCAGGTTCAAGTTTACTTTTGACTTTTGATTTCTTTTAAAATTCAGTTTATTTTCTTTGCTCAAAGGAAGGTAAACTCCACTTTTGATCAAGGGTCACAAATAACCTGATCGACTTCTAGTTTCGAAAGTGGAATTTAATGTTCAGATTTCTTAGCAAAATAAAAACTTTACCTATTGACTCAGTTTTCGCTAATTTAGTTATTTTTATTTAAAAAGTGTCAATCATGATTTGTTTTAGAAATTCAAAGAGCTCTAAAGCTATCTATTTTTTCTCGGAAATTCTAAAATTGAGATTTTTCAAAAAAAAAAACTTTTTTTTCTGTTTACTCTTTTTCAACTTGTTGGCTATGTTTTGTTTTTGATAATTTAATTATTTTGTTTGTAGACCAGAGCAAGAGCATGAGTACTCGACTGTGCATTGCTCAAAGGGAGGAAACGGAAGAGTGGGGGCGGGAGGGTCCAGTCGTCCCAGAAGCAGGGTGGGGGTGGTACTGAATATCCAACTGACATCTGTGGCCTCTACATTACAGACACTCAATAGCAACAGATTGACTGTGGATTACGTAATACTAACAATGCAGACACAAAACTCACAAGTGGACAATTTTAGACTATACAAAAACTTCAGGTAAATCATCATGCAAATTTTGCACTTCGCTCATTTCGTCTCTTCGTATTTTTACTCTTCGCTCATTTCGCACCTTACGCATTTCGCACCTTACGCATTTCGCTTTTTAATATTCTTACGCAAACTCTTGCTAAAATCATTGAGAAAAATCTTCCACATTGCAAATTTTGTTTTAAACATAAACGTATTGACAAAATATATTAGCTCTTTGAACTTTTCTTCAGAGCATTATTAAACCTCTTACCCCCTACCCCATAAATTTAAAATTCCTTGGTCGCCCAAAATTGGACATCGTAAAATAGTGCTAAATTCCACGCCCGGTATTACCAGAAACCAAGTTGATAAAAGGGTTACAACCAATGATTTATTATTTATCTTCACAGGTGGATTAATCTGAACACGGAAAAAGAGCCCCTCGAAGGACTCTTTGGGAGGACAGTGAATAGACGACTGGTGTGTGAACAACAAGGGTACTCAGTGTCTCCTGACAGTGCACAGGGCAGACACGTGATCAAACTGTGGAGTTGGATGGAACAGTTCTGCAGAAAAGTGACCAAATTAGTCAGCAAAATGGGACTGCAAAATGTTATCAGAGTCGGTATGTTGAATTTTAAACATTAATTTTGTTGGTGATTTGATTGAAGTTGATGGATAGGCCAAGCGAATTGGGCGGGAGGAAGGATGACGTGATTTTTTGACGAAACAAAAAAACTGCTCCGATTGTTTGTTTTCTCGAAATAATAACATTAGCACAGTTGAGTTAGACAGCATACCGACATTCGGGAAAGTTTGTAAACTTAGGTGTTTGGGTTGTAAAGAGTTCAAAAATAGGCAAAAAAGGACACGACCTTATTTAAGAGCATTTTAAAAAGCTGCTAGTAATTAACCCACATGCTAAAAAATTGATGTGGGGGAATTCTAGTTGAAATAATAAGAGAAACTAGTTTAAGAGTATAAGAGAACTACTTTTATCAGGAGTTCAGCTGAAATATTAAGAAACTTGTTATTTGTGTATATAGGACTTAAATGCCACATTTTTTCAGGTCCTTCTAAATTCCTGCTTTGTCCCATTGACCCTGATAGTCTGAGAACGTGGACAAGCAATTACTGGAACAGAGAAATCACTCCACAGCTGAAGCTTCTTTCAGGTGATGAAGATATATGTTTGATGTAGCACAATATGCAAAGCTATGCATGTAATCATTTAATATGGTCCAATTTTAGAATGAAACATTATTATGTCTAAATGTTTTTGGTCATTTTTTTTCAAAAACATCTATCGATATAACTTAAATATCACCTATTTGGTGTAACTAAACATCACCAGTAATTTTCCTCTGTATAATTATATTTTTGATCTTTTTTATTGTTTTCAAATGCCGCACGAGTTCAATGAAATCTATAGTTTTCATTTTGACCATAGAAAGGTTCAATAATCAACTCCATAGTATTACAGAATTCATATATTTTACGTATATTATATATAGTTTTTAAGTCCTACTTTGGTTTTATGAGTTCTATAATTTTTTTGTAAAGTATTTTTTTCTACAGACTCACTGCGAAATGATAAAGAATGTAGAGAGGTCATCGACTGGGTCTACCAGAGTTTTCCCTGGAACAGTTCCAGCGGAGAACAAAATCAACTCATGCCTTTATTCAGCCAAAATGACCAGCAGTTTGACTATAACGCAGACTTCGACGAACTCATTTTGTCTCTGGGACTCGACAGCAGCGAGTTAAAAAGTGACTCCAATGTCGTCAAAACACTCACGCCGGGAACCGACGAGGAAGACCCTTTCGAGCTGTTAGACGACGGGGTCGAAGATGAATCAGAATCGATTGTTCCTTTCGCCCGATCAGAGTTGAGTATTCCTTTCGTCCAACCGGAATCGAGTGCGTCTTTTGTGCAGAGTACAAGTACTGACTCGAATAATTCTGGGGGAAATCCACGGATCAAAAAGCCGACGAGACCAGTTAGACGAAACGGACTCAGCTCAAATAACGTCAAGAGTGCAAAGATTAGAACGCAGAATGGAAATCAAGGAAGCGAGCATGAATCTTTTTCAAACGAGGAGTTCTAATTTACAAAATGCGGTTCATTGGACCAATATGACAATATTCACTGAGTAATAATTCCCGTATATTTCGGAGCCGTGCACACCTCAGATTATGCTTCAAAGCCAAAATTTTCAAGTCTAGTTTTAAAAGGCAGAAAAAATATATATATCGATTATTGATCGTTCAAGTTATGTTTTCTGTTTCTTCAGGAACTTTTGGTCCGAAAATTCTTAATTTTGGAATTCTTAGTAAATGATAAGATACTCTCTCTTTCTTTAGGTTATTAGTTTTGTTATTATGATTATGCAAATATGGAATTTCCGCAACAATGTTCTTAGAAAAATTCGACCGCCAGGTTTGAAGCAAATCAATTGTGTAGTCAATTTACGTTTCTGAGGTGTGTGGGTAGCATGAAATATTCTGAAATTTCCGGGGACATTTTTTGGTCGACGTTGATATAATAGACACGGATTTTGGCTAGATCCTTCAAATTTACATGACCGTTTCTCAGAATGAAACTGAGACAATAAAATATATATTTTTGCAATTTGAATTCGATGTGAAAATAAATGAGATTATGATGTTAATTTAATTTTTTTGCCAATCAGTTGTTTATTCTGATGAGCAGCAAAAAATTAGAGAAAACAAAAGAAGTAAACTTTTCTCGAATTATAGGCATAAAGATTTGAGCAGATAAGGCTTGATGAATCATCGAGGATCATGAAAAATACTTCCCATCTCAGACAACTGCTCGTTGTAGTCGTTTGTATTTGTGTAGTCGTTTAGCTGGATAAGCACTAAGCAACAATGTTAATTTTAATTGTTGGTATTTTTGGTAGTTTTTTTGCTGACGTGTGGTTTTGTTCATTGGTGAAATGCTTTTATCTTGAATTCAGAGGCGTTGTTGTCGTTTGAGTTAGATGACCTTGACCGCGGACTAACTGACGCTGCAGTGACTCTAAAACAGAACTTTTTCAGTCAAAACAAGTGTCATATTTTTCAGTCAAATTTTCCTACTTTGTACATCCAGAATCAGAACTACAAAATCTACATTATGTTTGGCTAACTGGAAGCCCTTTTTTTTGCTTTTCTACAATAGTTCAGTTCGGAATGAGTTTGTTTGCAGTTAATGTATGAAACGAATCTGTGGCGTATGTTGACTTCTTCTGCGCTATTTCGAAAAATCTTTAACGACCCCGTGTGTGAATACCAATTTAAAGCCCCTTCAGCTGTGCTCCAGTTTCCAGGAAAAAAAACGTCAAAAAACGTTCGAATGCAGAAAAAAGGGTCTGATTAACTTTGACTTTTATACCAGCTTGACAAAAAGCGGATAAAACAAAGGTACTTTTCAAATCGCCGAGCTCAATTAGTTTGCTCGGAAGACCTAGCATAAACAGAAGGAGCAAAAATATAGCAAATTTTGCTATTTTTGGTCATGAACATTGTGGTCGGGATATGCCTTTCTAAGTGTTCAGCTGACATTTGATCTTTTTTCCCAACTTGCGAAAAGAGTGACTTGGAATCTATGTGTAGGTGATTTTTGTTCAGACCATTTTTACGAGTCAATGAACGTAGCTCAGACTCGTTTATAGGTCGTGATGATTTTTTGGTTTTTTTTTCAGGAAAAATTTTTTTTCATGCTCTAATAACAAAAGAAGTGCATTCATACTTTTTTTTGTTATTAGAGCATTTTTATTAGAGCACTGTTGATTTGAATTCAAGTTCATTTGCTAGAAGTCAGGCAAAAATTCACTCTCCAATTGTAAAAGCTGAAATGGCGCAAAAAAACCTGAACGATTTCGAAAATGGAATTAAACTTTTAGATTTTCCAGCAATCTAAAAGCATTTCCTAATAATCCAGTTATCTCAAATTGGGTTCATTTTATCAAAACAGTGCCAGTATTAATTTGTTCTTGAATTTGAAAGGCGCTTTCAGGCTGTATATTTTTTGTTTGAAATTTGAAAGCTGAAGCTTTTTTAAAGCCAGTCATTTTTTTTGCTGTGACAAAAATTGAGTAGTGTATGGAATTTTTAAGCGAGCAGTTAGCTTGCCTCAATTAGAATTCAATTTGGAACGATTTGTAATGCGGGATGATTCGCCACGCTTGAATAATGCGCGTAACACTTTCAGCATCGAACTATAAAATGAGCAGTGTAGCTTGACTCGAGTAAGATTAGTGTAGTGATGCGAGCTCCGTAGGGCCCTCGAAAATCCAAAAATCGATCCCTTCGAAATTTTCTTGAAAATTGAGCCTGAATAAAAAAAATCATTCCGAGCGTATATATTCTCCACTTTTTTCGAAAGTCGGAACAACAAGACAGATCGCATATTATAACAAACCCTGAATGATGCACAATAAGAGAATTGCAACATAATTCTTTAATATAAATGAGCATATGTTCCCAAAATGTTTTGCATCTGCTAACTAATATTGTCAATTTTTGACGACAATTAGTTTCTATTTGAACAAATATTTATTTAATTATTGCCGAAAAATGGCTTGGTCAAATTAATGACAGTGTACAAGTCCTTAACAAGACACTGAGTTTCTGCGGTCAACATTTCCAGCTCAACTGTAAGCTTCCGTTGCATTCCAAAAACGATAAACCAAGTATAAATGTATCGTAACTTGCGGTTGCAGAATTTTTGGTCCAAATTCCGAAAAAAAAGTTATACTTTTTAGGGCCAGAAAATTAAAACGAAATAAAATAAATGGAGACAAGTTTTTATCAATGAGAAGACTTTAATTCGCTTTTCTTTCAGAAATTAAATAACGAAATTTTTGGTGCAATATCACACTCGGCCTCCTACGAGCTGCTTTATTCATGTAATTATTTTTGGCTTGGAAACCGACCCTAATTCATAGTTCCTCCAACTCTCCAAGAAGCGTTGCAACCAAAAATCTAATCAATTAGCTTCTTTCAATGGCTTTCAAAAACGAACACAAGAACGGTTACGATTTAAGCTTCGTTATATTAGTTGACACGATCATCAAGTCGCCATTCGTTTTACCTTTGATATACTACAGTTCTGATTGAAATTAACCGGACACAACCAACAACATTGGAAAAATCAAACGTGTTTTTTTTTCTTCAATTTGGGTTAAGATTTAAAAAAGTGAATAGATCAAAAGTAGCTAAGAAATAAACCAGAATTATTATGGTGCAATTTTTTTCATAAAATTTCAGCCAAAGTTTTACCCGAAAATTAGGTCATTTTGGCTTTTATTAATTAATCAAGAATTACATTGAAACTACCAAGTTGATTGATGATAAAATTATATCAAGAGAAGAGTCTTACACAGCTCAAAAAAAGTTCTACAATAATAAAAGTTCCAAAAGTTTGTGTGAAACGTTTGAATTTGTTTTTAGCCAAATATTTTGATTTTTGTATAATAAAAATGACCTCCTATAGCTTTTTAATCGATGATACAGATTTTCGGAAAGTTCATTTTTCTCGAACTTCGTTAAGTTGTATTAGAAGCTTTTTGATTTAACTGCCTCATCGATTAACTTGGTAGTTTCAACGTAATTCTTGATTAACTGAAAAAGCCAAAATGACACATTTTCGGGGTAAGATTTTGGTTAAATATTTCGGAAAAAAATTGCACCATAAAAGTTCTGGTGAAAATTTAAACTGTTATTCTCTTCACTTTTTGTCTTAGTTTAACCTAATTTGTGTAAATTGCGTTTGAGATTTCGAATTTCGTTAGCTTTGTTCGGATAATTTAAATCAGCACTGTAAGTATACTAGGTGTTTGAGATTTCGAATTTCGTTAGCTTTGTTCGGATAATTTAAATCAGCACTGTAAGTATACTAGGTGTATCATCTGTAGTATATTTTAAGTCTAAAACATGCAACATGCTGATTACATTATAATCTGCAAGTTTATCAATTCACATTGGTTTTAAGCATGAAAAAAAATTGATTTTTATTTGAAATTGAAAATTTGGTCGAAATATTATGTGCCACTTGCACTGCAACCAGATACAAAAAAAATTATCTTAAAAATGTGCCTTCTAAGATGAGTTTTCAATTTGGAATACGGGTTCAAAAAGGTAATTTAAGAGAGCAGAGGAGCAGCTTAACGCTTTTGATTCGAGGTCCGCGACTTGTGCTGCAGCCATCGCAACTTAAATATCGCAAAATACTCCGGTAAATGTCCGACTGAGTTTTTGAAACGAGTTAGCGGACTAAAAAAATTTCAGCCAAGATTTGCGCAACGAAAAAAAAACATATCGGATGCGCTGGAAATCTAATTGGCTGAAAATTTGACTGCATTGGGCGGAGGATGTATTCTTGGTTCAACAACTGCAGAGAAAACGTCGAAACTGAGAAAAAATATTATTGTATTTGCTCGGTTGAACACTTAGAAAAAAATCAACCATTTGAGCAGAGAATAGAGCAATAAGCAATTTCTGTTCATACGCATCTCATGTTAAGGTGTAATTCTGTTCCCAAAAATCAAAACAATCTGTTGGTTCCTAACTTTTTGGTTTTGGGAGCAATCCGGGGCTCTTTTCCGAACCCCCTCCCTCCCCGTTTCAAAATTTCCGTTCTCAAAATTTCACATACTGTTGTGGCTGAAAGCGTGATTTTTTGCTGCAAAGATAGAAGAAATGTGTTCAGAATGGTTACTTTGTTCGCCATATTTAGTTTTTCAAAGTTGAATTTCAAATTTTAGGGGGGGGGGATGAAAATAGCCCCTATATCAAACTGAGTAGCATACTCCTGGTTGACATGTGACTCAAGCCCCAGAGGCCCGGGTTTGATTCCGGCTGGGGTCCTTTTTTGTTTTGAAAAGACTAGAAAATAATCCTACCACCTGTCGTAATCAAAAGTGTCCCGAGGGGGGAGCGACTTTTTTAAAAAGTTTTTTTTGTTGGTTATTTTTTTCAAAGTGCTCAAAACACCATTTCTGCGGCGCAAAATTTTTTGACAAAATAGGATCTTTTTAGTGTTTTTGGAGAGCTCGGAAAATTCAAACTGGTCGGCCTTACAAAAAAGGTCAACAAAATGTTCATATAGAAAACGCCATTGATTCACTGATTGTAAGTATATCACCAAAATTTACTTCTTTGTCTCGTGTCTGTATTAACCATATCAAAATTGTCTAATTTTATTTAAATTAGCTATGCTTTGATTTTCTCACAGCTCAGTAGCTTTAGCAGTCACGTGATTAGCTCTGGTTTAATTATAAATCAATCATCTGTTCACACCTTCGGTCTGCCTGGTCGAATGCCGCGTGTCTCGTCTGTTCGTCTCCCTGCAGAATGTACATGTTCACATTGCCGAAGTTCACCATTCCGCCGGGCGGTCCCTGCTGCTGTTGCTGTCTCGGCTAAACAAACAGTATGCTAAGTGGCTTCTTTGTTTTTATTGTTTTGAATTTGGTTTTATCTTAGAGTTTCGTTCAATTTTTGTAGCCAGTCTTGGAATTTTTTTTTGGCTTGAAATCTAAAATTTTTCGTTGGCTAAGTCGCTTATGAGTAATTGTTGTTCATTTTTGAAACTTACATCTATGTAGTCATCTGAGTTCCCGTATCCAGGGTATCCATATGGTACTAACTGAGTTTGATCTCCAGAAACAGACGGACTCATAAAATCCTGGCCTCCGGAATTACTACTGAAACTCGACAGAGGAAGTGAATCCACATCACTTCCTCTCTTCTTCCCAAAATTCGGAGTGTCACGTGACTTCACGCCAGAGGGGGGAGCTGATTGAAGGCCGGGTTTACTAAAATTTTTGGAGAGAAAAATATCATCTTCGTCAATTTCGTCGTCTGGCTCTCGGACCAGTGGTCGCACAGGTTTGCGGATCGGACTTTTGGCAGTCTGTTTTGGCTCGGTTGTATTCGGGACTCCTCGGTATCCGATCGTAGGTGTTCTCGGCTTCGTGGCCTCTGGCGATTTACGAGAGTCTCTTGCTGGCCTTGAAACTCCGTTAGTCGATGGAAGGTTTGTTGGTCGTCTTATATTTGGAGAAAAGTCACTTCGAAAACTATCAGGGTCACTGTCTTTGTCCAGTTTATGATCATACCTAGTAACTGTATCGCGTGGTGTTGTAGGAATTACTCTTGGTCGTTGCGGCTTTTTAGTTTCCGGATTTGTTGAATAATCGTCCTTTGGTTGGTTGAATGAAGAACTAGGATATCTTCTAGCAGGACTTGGCGAAGACCCGTACCTAGAAGGAGTCTCAGAAGCCAAAGATGAAAGATTGGTTCTCCCTACTGGTGTTCTGGATCTACTGTTTGAAGTTACCCTTGGACCCAAATCTGTCGCTATTGGATTCTTGAACGTCGGTCTGTTCGCTTTTGAATTGACTGGCGAATCGAAAAACGGTATCTCATTCGCGGCAGATTGTAGTTTTTGTTGATTTGGGAACTCAGCAACACATTCGTCGTCTGAAAACAGTTTGGGATCTTTTCTTGCCGAGCTTTTCAAGCTACTCTTAGGAGTGCGCATTAGCAAAGAGTCTAAATTTGACTTCTTAGCTGGCGATCGCGATCGACTTGAGCTGGTCGTTTGTCTTTGTTTATCTGCTTCTCTAGCTTTTTTCTGTTTTTCAAGACGATTCTGTGTTTTCTCCCACCATTTAGCAGCAACTGTTGCTGCTAGTTCGAGTTCTCTCAGTGTGGTTGGGTTAGGCGCGCCCCATTGATCCAAAGAATCCGGCCCGTTAAAAAGTGAGCTCGGGTTTCCCGACTCAAGGGCTTTACCGTCCGTCATTTCTGTCATAATTTCATCCTCGTCATCACAAGTAGTTGGATATTTCGACTTTTTGTTTCTCACCGACGGCGCGAATCCAATATTTTTGTCTCCTGTTTTGTTTCCTGAACGAGTTTGAGACTCTTTTGGGTTCCTTCCAGTCTTTCTAGAATCATTTGGATCGTCAACTAATAAAGTTTTGATTCTGAGATCAGATTTTGGCGCTGGTTGATCACGCTTGGCTTTAAGGGACTTCAAATAATCGTCTTTCATTTTCTGTCTCTTTTTCGCCTCGAATCTATTTAAAGCATCTTCGACTAGTTGTTCCCGTGAAGGCTGTTCAGTCGCATCGCTGGGCGGTGGATATTTTTCCATTATTTGTAATACGTCTATTGGCGTCTGGTTCCTGGGGAACTGTTTTCCATTCATAGGCGTTGCGAGGGTAGCTCCTGGAACTACCCATCCGGGCGGTAAGAAATTTTGACCACCTGGAGGAACAACAAAAATTTGTGAACCCGGAGGAATTGACTCAGAAGTCAAATTAGGAATCGAAGCCAAAGAATCATTGAACTTATTGGTTCCAATTTGAGTTCTGGGCAGCGAATTTGTTGAGCGCTGTGGAATTTCTGATTCAAGTGGATTCGTCGTAACTTTCAGTCCATTCAGTTTGCCGAACTCAGTATCTGATTTCGGACTTTGTTTTTCTGCAGACCTTGACCTATGACTTTCGGGCGGAAGTTTGGATCCGTTTTTGATTTGATAGCCAGTAAAGAAAGGGATATAGGGCAGACCTCGGTCTGGAAAGTAAAGCGGTTGCGAGTTGCCACATTTTTGACACTGGAATAGACAGGGTAAATTGTAGCCTGCCCAGTGATTAGGAAGATGGTTAATGTTAACTGGAGGTGGGGGAGGTGGGGGGACCTTCAAGTTGCGAACTTCTTTCAGGAGCGCGTCAATTTCGTCGTCCGAGTCGTTTCGGTTCCCGATTGACGAGGTCGGGCTAATTGATCTTCGGGAGTATGAGCGGGAAACAGAACGGTAGTTCCGTGAGGCGCTGGTAGAATGTCTGGAGACCCGCGAGCCTGTCGGAGTCCGAGATCTAGACTGGCGCGATATAGACGGAGAGTAAAGACTTCTGGATCTCATCGGAACTCCGAGCGACGAAGCTGCTCGTTGGGAGAGGCTTGTGGTTCTCGGGTTCAGGAACGAACTGCTCATTGCCGAAACCGGTCGAGCCGAGACGAGGTAGTCATGCCAGTGTTTGGAGCAATATTGAACTGGAACAGGTTTAGATAAGGGCCGATTGTGTTTGTACATAGATGCGAAGTCACGTAATTTTTCAAATTCTAAACTCAAGTCGGTTTTTGAAAATTTTGTACAACTTTTGTCCGTTTCGGTCGGTTTGTTACCACTGTCTGAAGAATGCGTTGAATTGTGATTCTCAGTTATTTGCCGGCCCTCCTTTAAACAAAAACAAAGCTTGAGCTTTCTGTTGCTCTACTGTGAAAACTGTTTGATTGCCAATTAAGAAAGATTGTGAATGTAACTTCACAAGCGTTGTACGTTTGATGTTAAATTTTTTACAGCTGGCTTTTGAACGCTCTTTTGAACACTTTAACGTGAGTTAAGTTTGTTTTGCCTTTTGTCAATGCACAATTACGTGGCTTAACTGGCATATGAAGTACTAAAGAACATCAAACCATAAGATACCTTTTCTAGCATTTGATGATAAAAAAGTATAGTTTTTTATATTTATTTTTCAATCTGAAAGAAACTTATAACTCATATAAGTTATAAAATGTAATCATGCAGCGCTAATTGAATAGAATTCTAAAATATAGAATAAATATAACAAATCTTCAGAGAAAGATTAAAGATAGAATAAAAAAGATTAGTGAGCTTTTTTGCAAAATTTTTCGAACAAATTTTTTTAACCAATTGATGCACAACAAGATCGACTTGCGCTCCGATAAGCGACAAAAAGTACATGCATTACGGAAGGAGTTTTTTTGTTTCGAAGTGATTTTGCTTTTGATTGAAGTCTTAGCAAGTCTTAGCCGCCTCGATGTGCACAAGTTCTTTTGACTTTCAAAACAATCATAGTAAAATGGTTTCGAGCTGTGCAAAATGTGTAGAATTCGTCAACAATAGAGCATCAACGTGAGCAAGCGCAGAAAGCAATTCAACTTTTTGAAATGCCGCTTAGAACTTACAATTAAGTATTATTGTTCCGACTTTTGAAGTAAACGGAATATTTATGCTCGGTGTGGTTCTTTTTTATTCAGTCAATTTTCGCCGACCGAAATATTAGTTTCCGACAAAAAATTTTTATACCCCATAGAAGATATTGACTTCCTGAGTTCAAAATCCAAAATATATTTTACCTTCGATTATTTTTTGTAAGAAAAACCTGGGGGTTTGAAAATTGCCAAATTGGCCATGTTCCAGACTAAGTTATATGCGCTTTAAAATTATATTATATGCGTAACGCGAATTATTTATGCGTGGCGAATTATCCCGCTCAAAAAAGCTGTTCCAAATTGAATTGAGGCTAGCTAATCAGATTGGTCGTATTAATTTCGTACAACTCAAATTTTCGCTTTTTGATATTGTCCAAAACTTATAGGTGTTCAATATTTGATTTTCCCAAAACTATTCGATATGAATTAAGTGACAGTCGAAACATTCAAGGTTTTTTAGGATTAACCAAACTGGCTATTTGTGGATTTCAAAATTATATATTTTCCGGGATAAATAGTACATAGGTCAAATTACAAATTCTAAATAAAACAAGACTGCTCGTAAGTCTTGTCTTATTTAGAATTTGTAATTTGATTAATGTACTATTTATCCCGGAAAAATTTATAATTTCAAAATCCACAAATAGCCAATTTGGTTAATCCTAAAAAAACAAATGACAAGTTGAATGAGTAAATAATTCTGAAAAACAGTTCTCAATCAATTTTCAAGCTATGTTGGCAAAAAAAATGGTTTTTTGTTTGTTTTTTCTTCTTCATTTTTTTAAGATGAATGATGTTGATAATGCTTAATTCACTTATTTTCTATAAGATCCTTCAAATCTCAAATCATACTACGCTTTAAAACGACATAAATTTGAAGAAACGCGATAAAAAATTTCACAGCAACTGGCTATCCATGTTTTTATAGAGTATTGGTGTTTGTTCCTTCGCAAATGCCGGTAAGGAAAATAGTTTTTGCGAGAATTTATTAGAATTTTATTATAATTTGACAAATAAAGCATGTTATTGATCGGAATAATTTTTCAATTAAGCAACAATAATTGTAATAATTGTGATTGTTGCTGAATTTAATAATTAGGCAACAAAAGTTCTGATAAGGATGGCGGTAGGCTTCCTTCCGTTAACCCATTTTTGACCAAAACGACCCTAAAATATTCCGAAGTCGTCTTAAACGCCCATATTTACTAATTTTGAGGTGAGAGAACCTGCCAAAAAACGAGATTTTTAAATCAAAAAATTCTAAAAAGTGCTGAAAAACATCGTTTTTGACTATTTTGGCCCGTTTCGAACTCGCCTGGGGCGCCGATTTTTTTTCAGGGACTCTCTGGTAGAGCTCTCTGGGAGATCTCGGAAAAAATACGGTTGACATAATGAAAAGGTCAGCCAAATTTTGCAATGCTAGCCACACCATTTTGATAATGAAATATGGCTAGTAACAAAAGCTTTTGATTCCAAATTTTAATAAGTGTCGGGTATAACTACTTGTTTGACTCAACTAATCTCATAATTTTTCTATGTGACATGATGGGTAAAAAAAGATTGCCTCAGAAAAAAATTTGATTCCATCCTTACTTCGGTCGCAAATCCTCACTTGAGACAAGGGTATGGGCAAAATTTTGGGGAGAGGCAGAGATGGCTGATGCCCCCCCCCTCTTTCAGGGATCAATGGGCAGGGGCGGATTTAAAGAGGCGGACGCCCCATCCCCTCCCCCTCCCTCCCCTTTTCTGGGATTCGACCCCCTGCCAATCCAAAGGGTCCCCCTTTGTACTATTTTCCAATATCCAGTTTTGGTGATAAACCCTAAAACCTAAAAATTATTCAAAGGCGCTTTCGGTGCCAATATATATTAAATTTGAGGGGGGAGCGCGCGCCGAAAAAACGCAATATTTTGGTCAACAGTTTTTCCAAAATAGGGAAAACTGCTTTGGGAGAGCTCGAAAAATCAATTTGGTCGACCCAGAAAAAAGGTCGACGAAATTTTCGAAATTTTTTTGAAAATCCGCCCCCTCTAGAAAATCCTATATCCGACCCTGGGTCAAATCCAATTTCGAATTGTTCCTCGAGCACGCTCAAACAATGGTCAAATACCGTCAAGTATGATCAAAACATATCCCAAAGTTGTGTCAAAACATGCTTGTTTTTTTAAATAGTTTTTGTTTTTTCAAAGTTGTTAACTAAAATGCACAACTAGTTTTCGAAAAAGTTCTTTATTGTGCCTTTAGTTTTTGTACTCTAAAGTTGAAACTTTGAGCAAAGTTGATAGTCGAAAATTGATGGGTTTCAGTTGGATGTCCATAAAGTTTGAGATCTATAAGGATTCCTGCTGTAACTCGAACTAAATGTAATGGAGTTTTCACAAAACTTCTCTACCGCAATTATAATCACATTACAGATGACTCCGTAATTTCATTTTCATCAACAGTGTTTTTGTCATCAAAAAGGACCCTGGATTTTTACCTGAAACTCATAAACTCTGATGAAAATTTCGTAAATTAGCGGCCGAGACATGCCTCGATCTCAGTCAAAACATACATCGAGCACGGTTGAAACATCCTCAGATTTGGCTGACCACTGTCGAAATATATCTTGAGCAGGGTCAAAACATGGCGGTTAATCGACTAGCACAAAAATATCAAAACTGAAAATCGTATGGACTAGCATTGGCGGAATATGACCTCTCTCGATTCTTTTGAGAACATTTTTTTGAAATTTTTCGTGTTTTTTCAGTGATAAAATAACAGTCCAAATTGAAGGGTGCATTCGGCCAAACTCTTTGTTCCAAGTAGAAAGCCAGTTCTCACATACGTTAGTTGCTCGCAAATTTTGTGGTCTATTATAAACGTTCCACTTTGAAATACTAATTTTTTCGAACCAAAACTTTTCGAGACAGTCAAAAATTGAATCAAATCTTGGATAAGTTTGCGAAAATCGACGGGCGTTAAGGCTATAACGCAGTTGGACTTTTTTTCCAGCTGGATATATGCGGTTTCGAAATCTGATATGACCATTTTTGGCAAAAATATTTTTTCAAGAATTTCATGAATTTTTTGACAGAGTGTCAACAGTACGTAGTCATAATGCAAATGAGATTTTTCGGAGAGTAACGCAAAATCTTGCGGATTTTTTGGGCGAGACAACCAAAAAACGTAAATTTGCTGACAAGGCCGAGGTGTCATTTTGAAGGTGCAATCGCGAAGAATACTTTGGGACTGTTGGAGATTACGCAAAGATTTTTCAGTTGCAAAAATTGCACAACCCGGCAAAAAGCTGATGACCAGTAAAAAAAAGCTGACTATCTATATTTTTTCTCCAAAAACCTTTGATGTTAACTTCGGATACATATTTTAGAATCGGAGGTAAAACTTTCTTCCGTTTTCTTATAAGTGAGCATCTAGTTCGATGATATTCTGGTAGAATGATATCCTGTAAATCAGACATAAAATTTTCGAATTACCTCGTCCTAAGTTTTTTGAATTGGTTAGTCGGTTTTTTTTTCAATTTGGTCAAAATCGTTCTTCGTTCATATCTTCAAAATTTGCATAATGGGTGTGTTTATTATTATTTTTTTTAAATTAGTAATTTGCAAGTTTGTAATAAGTGGACATTTGCAAGCTGGTTCCACACAAACAAAGTATTGGGCTTTTTTTAACTGTTATTTTTAAACCTGTAGCCATGAACAACTAAGTTAGTCCCGCCTCTTATTTTTGATGGAACAATGATGAATTTGCGCGTATTAAACTTATAATTAAGATTGTATATTAAGCGTATAAATAGGACTGTATATATTCTCAAATAGGACTCAAACTGCTATATTATGATACAGTTCATTCAAATTTCGATCGCCAAAAATTACGCTTTCATTTAATTTTTTGTCGTTACACTTAGTAAATGGAAAGAAAGCAGAAACCTTGCATTCGATATTTGATCATCAAGCCCGCATGGTCTAGTTGTTAACGCGTTTGACTCGAATGGTTGTAGGTTAATTCCGTGTAGGTGCGAATCCAGCTGTCTACCTTCTATTTTTGAGAATTATGGTTTTAAAAATACGTTAGTCGATACATTTTCATGTTTTCAATTTTTTATGCTAGTCTAGTCGAGCTTTATGCTTGTCGAATGATCACCCAAAACATGTCCAAGTTCGGTCGAGCACGGTCGTAGCAAACTTCGAGCAACGTCAAAACGTACCTCGAGCGCGTTCAAAACAATCCTGAATTTGAAAACTTTGCTTGTAAGCAATGCCATTTGCGGGCAATCTCATTTGCTTCCAATTCTGTTCAAAACTCTTGATTGTTATTTCAACAAATTGGTAGATAAAAATTTTGTTTGAAACCCAAAGAATGAATCGAATTTTGTAAATTAAGTTTTGTTTTTCATAGCATATTTGCAGTCTTTTTTTCCGTGGTCGGAACCTCAATGTGCCTTTCGCTCAGCAAGCCCTTGTTTCGAGTCAATTTGTTGAACAAAAAATCCGCAAATGAGCGGGGTAATTGTTATATAAATTTATCACCCTTCGCTCAATTTTTTTATTGTTTGCTGTTTTCATTTGCACATTTTTTTTCGGGCGAGAAATGGAAAATCAAAACGTGCCCCGTTTCGGTCGAGATGGTCCAAATAAAAAATTGAGCTCCTCGGCCTGTGTATTTAACCTTTCTATTATGGAACTTCATGAAGTTGCTACATGAATCTGGAAAAGACCAATTTTCTGAATATAAACTGACTTGATTTTGCTCCTCTTTTATTTCTAGTACTTTATCTTCTGCAGAACCATCAGATGTTGTTGTTTTTTCTCTCGTCAGAAGCAGTTCGTTGACTTGTCTCCACATGTGACCAATGTGTTTGATCACGTGCACTATGGATTTTTGCTCAGTCCTGAATTCTGATTGGCTCCCGATTGAGACACTGAGTGAGGCTGCCAGTCGCCGTAGAGTCTCAATTTGAACCGCTTTCTTGTTTAACTCGTGTTCCATAGTCTGAAAAAAGGGATCTCTATAATTAATCTTCCCCTTCCCCATGATATTAGTGTATAACAACCAAATCTATAAAGTAAAGGACTACTTCAACCGGGTTAACCGGGGTCGAAGTCGACTTCTGTTTCGACTTTGAAAGTCAACTATGTGCAGTTTTTCGACTGAAATTCCGCGGTTGAAGCAATTTTAAGTCGAGCACCAAGTCGAAACATACCCGATTTTGGCCGAGAGAGTCGAAACATGACCGCTTTTGGTCGAGAAAGTCGAAACATATGTCGAGCACAGTCAAAACATAGGTTGAGCACAACAAAATTTTCTCAAAATTTTAATTGTTTTTTTTTCAGGACTGATCAAATTTAAATTGGAAATTGAGAAGAAAATTGCTCAGAAAAGACCTCCGTCAGAAAGTTGTAACACGTAACAATCAATTGAGCAAAACTAGAAGTTTTAGAGGGAACCCTTATAAGCATCTGCCAAATTTGAGCTACAGTAATGGTTCATTCAACACTTTATATTTTAAAGTTCTTGTGTAAACAGGGCTGATTGTAAAAGCTAACTACTTTTTTTTCGGCGATGATTTTAATTTTAACTGCGTGATGTAAAATTGCATGACCGAGTATGTAAAAGACGTTAACTGACAATAAACGTTTTTTTACTGAGTGTTACGACAAAAAATCTGACATATTGAACAAAACGGATGCCTGACATGACATTTTACACCAAGAATGTGAATCATTGAAAAATTTTAACCGAAATTTGTTAAATAGTATAGGACAAGAACAGTTTTTCATTATGCTCCCACGAACAAGAAGAAGTAAAAATTTGTGTTCTTTTTTTCAAATCTCTAGAAATTGCCATAACCTCTTTGAATTTGTTTTATCTGATAATGACAGTACAATTGTTTGAGCACATCAGATTGGCTTATTATACTCAAAGCCAGGTTTCTCCATCTCTGGGCAACGACAGTAGAGCTCTGCTAGTTGCAGAATTTGAAGAATTAACAGAGTCTGGCATAAATCACGCGTCGAGCTTTGCACTTTTTTCAGATTTAGAAAATGGCTGCCGAAGTCATTTCCGTTAACAAAAACTAATAAACTGGTCAGGTTTTGATAGTCTAGCACAATCTCTGAAAAAATTGAATTTTGGTCGCGATAGTCTAAAAGTTAGCTTTTAGAGCAAAACTCTAAATGAGCTGCAAAAGGTTCAAAATTTGACTAATGCAACAGAAATGCGAACGTTTAAAAAAAAGAATGCCAAAGAACGTTTAAAAAAGAGTGGCAAAAAAGAATGCCGGAAAAGAAAAATTTCTCCAGATTGGATGGACTTAACAGCATTCGTTTTTCTAATAACTCAGTTTGTTTTCAACTTTCTAATGTATTTGACTTAGTTCGTGTTTGCCGGAGATTTAGTTTAAAAATTTTAGTAGCAAAAATTTTGAATTCCAATATATATGAGAAGTTTGTTTGCCTAGCTTAAAGCCAAAAGCAAATACAGTAGTGGTCTTGCGTTCTCTTGCTGGTGGCTTACTTTTTAAATGTCTCCAGTTTGCATAAAACCTTGTTTTGAGATTAATTTCGGATTCGGAGAAACTTTCTCGTTTTCGAAAATCTTAACTTCAGTTCTCTGGCTCTGAACTAACCGTTGCACGTTCATTGTTCCGACCATTGAAAATCGAGGGGAACTTTGTAATCCGGTGTTTCATTTTTTTCAACTTTTTGTTTTCAAGAGATTTGTTATGTGGATCTATCGAGATCGATGTTAGTGATAAGTTACCAAGAAATTAGTTGGTACTTATATTTTTAATCAGTGGGAAAACTATACATAAAACAAGATATGACATAAAGGATAAACATTTTTTTTGTTCACATATTCCATTTGTGGTAACTTATTACCCAAAATACATTCGACATATAGAGCGTAGCATTCATGGATAGGGTTGATTAATATCACGAGAATCTATCATAATTGATAAATTTTGACAGTGGGCTAAACTCAACAGCTAACAAAGAGACAACGAAAATCTAGAATCGTTTGTCAACCAACTTAATACGCTTCAACAGATCAGGTAAGTTTATATATTCACTTTCTATAGGTTTCACACTAAGAAATTTGTTTTCATTGATTTCTCAGATCATCAAATCCTCACACCTTTTCTAAGCAGATCTGTTGGAATAGGATTTCCGTAGTGCTTCGTTGGTTACCGGAATCTTGAAGATCATTTAGGTTCGTCTGAGAATGATTCAGATTGATTGTCTGGAGTTGATGAAGGTTTTCTTCGGATTCAAGTTGCAGTGGAGTTTCATCATTGACAATTTCACTCAATCCATCTTTGGTATTGTAAGTTGACTGTTTTTGAACGATTGGGTTGGATCCAGTCTGTTTTGGTTTCATATCGTTTATTAAAAATTGAATATGATTAGAGCAGTTCTATCATTGGTCGGGAATGCTTCGATCCAGTCACTTTCTGCGTCAAAAACACTCCAATATGTTTACTTGCTGTATGATGTATCCAGCCCGTATAGATTCGTTGCCATACACCTGATTGTTGTCTGTTCTTTTGACATATTTCATACTTTTAGACAAGTTTTTCCACGTCATGTGAGCGATGGTCTGTTCTTCTGACAGATCGCGTTATTGTAGACAAGTCTTTCCACGTCTTGTGACAAGTCAAGCCATCAAGCAACCATTCTTAAAGCAGTTACTGTTGCCTGGCTTCCTGTATGCGTGTTGTGGGCATCAACATAACTTTTCTTCCAAATCTCGGCGGTATGAAAGGTACAACACCTCTGTAGGTTACATCTTCTCGTGCTGTCAGTGTTTCAGCTTCCTTTTTGCTCTGAGTATTGTCTCCAACCACCGTTTGGTATGACAGAGCTTGAAAACGTCTTGAAGTGTTCGACTTGATTGGAATTTAAAAGTCGTTCAGATTGATTGTCGTCGTGTGTGCGAAAAAGACGTCATTCTTAAAGAAACAGATATTCTCCTCATCTGGTTTCTCGTCGTCGATGCTGTTTTTGGTATCTTTTCAACTGGTGCAAATAGGTACAGCAAGATATTGTGATATGTTTAAAGAGTGAACGTGCGTCCTAGTAGCAAATGTTTCAGTCGTGTCACAAAAACACCACTGCAAAAGTTTCTCGTTCTCTCGATTAGTTGCGCTCAGTTGATGATAATTTCCTTGAAACGTAGATCACTGGATGTCTTTCTTGTGAGAGAAGCCCGCCAGCTGCCTGCTCTGAAGAATCGGTCACAGTCACTTCTTTGTCCAGAAAATAGTTTCGCACTACTGGTTTTGAGCAGAGTTCTTGTTTAATAGTCAGAAAGCATAGATTGTGATGGTCTGCCTCTTCGAAGTCTTGACTCTGTAAGTCATTGAGTGGGAGATTCTTGGTGGCAAATTTCGGAATCATTTCTCCATAGAAGTTTACTCGTCCAAAAAACGATTGAAGTTCTTTGTGGCTCACGGGTATCTTGAAGCTCGCGTGATGTTCCGCAGACAAATAGAGGCCGTCTTGAAAGATAACAACGCCTTTGATTCTTTTGATTGTGTTCACGATGCAATTTTGAAATTGAGGAACAGCTCTTCAACCCCGAGATAATCGACGCATCTTGAACCGCCCCTGTTTTGTATTGAATGCGCACACTTCTTTTTCTTCATCATCAATTTTGATTTAGTTGTAGGCGTCCGAGAGGTCAATTTGTATCAAAACTTTGGCTCCATGCAAAGTGTGGAAAAAAGAGTCTATGTCGGGTAGTGGTTAGTCTTCTTCGATTGCTGCGCCCTTGAGGTGAACTGTGTAGTCGGCGCAAAGTCTGAGGTCACCATGTATCTCTCTCTGCCGCACTACTGGTGACGCATTGATAACTCCTCTGGGCTGCGCTGATTCGAGAACTCCCCGTATGAACATGTCCTGCAGTTTTGCTGTTACTGCTTTTTGCATCTGACCAGTTGCATCTAGAGTGTGTCTGCCCAGCTTTTCCCATATGCTCGACGATATCACTGCTATATATGCACCTGCGTCCTGTTTCATTTTAACTGCAGTGTTATCAATCACACCACTTTCTCGTGCGGCTGTCTTGTCGGCGAGACTTGATTCCCAACATCATGATGGTTTACTCTCTTATTAAATCTTTTATTATGCGTGTTATTGTTGCTTAACTTTTTTAAATCAATTTAATGCAAGGTGTCCTGTTTTACACATAAGTGACATTTTTTACCCGTTGGGGGACAAGAACTATCCACGTGCGGTTTTCCCCTCAGCTTGAAAAATCCAATTTTTTTACCTTTTATTTTTTTTTCCTGGTTTCTGAAGGTTGAACTAGCCTTTTATGCAATTTCTTTTATAATGTTGACCTTAGAGTTTGGAGCAAAATAATGTATAAACTATAAAAAGAATTCGCTCATCAGTTAGCTCATCAGTTTGCTCATCTGTTTTAGCTCTAATTACCTCAAGCATTTTAAACGCTACTTGCCTCTACTTCATTCAAAAATTTAGGGTCTGCTGACCTTAGTTCCGAGATAAACTTCATTTGTATGAACTTCATTCGTTCTAAAAACTTACAAAACCGAGCAGTTTCACGAAGTCTTTCGAGAAAGGCCTAGTCAGATGCTTGTTAATTCTGAACTGTCGGTAAAAACTTGGCTCGTGGATCTTTTCTCATGTTCTCTGGGTCTGAGATACTCTAATACCTGAATATGGATCTCGCTAAGTTTTATTAGCAAAACATTACTTGTCAACACTATTTTTGCTTGTACTTCAATTTGGATTAGGAAGCAAATTGTCCTTTGAAGGTATGCGGGATTCAATTAAAATTATTGAAAAAACTTGTTTTTTATCCGCTTTAAATGATCTAGATCTGCCTATCTGCTTTAAACGAAAAAAATAAAAATGAACAATTTTTTTGATTTTCTTGATTTGTAACCTCCTTGGTGGATTTTAAAATTGTCTTTATATGCTAACCTTCAGCTCTTGATTTCCCGTGGAGTTTCTAATTTTAGTCTCTGCTTCCTCCATCCATCCAATCATCTGCTGTCCTTTTTCAGCCAATAGGAGCACATCGTTGCTCACATCTGTCGAGAGTTTGGTGGGAACGTGAAGAAATTCCATTTTAGGATTGCATTTCACGCACGCTGACTTCTGTTTATCACAATCAGTTGCCGAATTGAGACTCTGGCTCTAAATTTCAGAGAAGAATTTTGAGAGTGGAAAAGAGACCTGGATTAATTAACTTGCTCGAGTAAGGTGGCCGACAATTCATTATACCGGCAATTAAGACTACAAAAATGCTCCCATGCAGAAATGGATTTTCAAAGAGGTGGTAAAACTGTATTTCATTTTGATAGACGCTTGTTTTTCTGATGCGTTTTTTTTGTACACCAATAAGCAAAAAATTTGAGGGGGCGCCAAAAAAACGCAGGTTCATAGTTTCTAGTCGAAATGCTACCTAAATTGGCACTGTTAGCCTCTTTCTTTCGAAAAACTCGCCCGTGGCCCAAAATTTTGTTAACCTCGAAAAATTTAAGAAAATTTTCATTTTTTGTTCAAGGACGCCTTTAGTGAATACTAAGTTGTTTGTTTTTTTTTCGCTAGAAAATGCGATGTTTTGGTCAAAATCTTTTTGAATTTTCGGGAGAGCTTACAAAAGCAATTTGTTCGACCTAAAAAATGTATGTGATTTATGTAAAATTTGGTTTGATTCAACTTCCCATGTATAATCAAAATGAAATAAAAGATATTTCAGATATCCAGGACACTATAAAAACCCTACTTTAAATTATGCTATTTGTCAATTTTCAGCGTAAAGAGTAAGTCAAGAGTATGTCAATTTTCAGCGTGACATAAAGAGTAAGTCAAGCTCACCAGCTTCCCAAAGAACTAACATGAGCCCAAAGTTTCAAATTACCCACATTGTTTGGGAGTTGTTTCCACAGCAAGAACATCTCTAAACTAGATATACTGGCTAATTTACGCCTTCGAAACAAGATTTCTCAAAATTTGGCCCGCTAAGTCCTTCTATCATAGTTTTACTTAGCAGTTGGCAAAATTTGACCACTATATCTTAAATAGCTGCAAAGGAAATGACAAAAACCTGAAGAAAAAATTGTTCATTTTGCTCGCTGAAATCAAAAAATTCAACACTCAATTGAACTCCTTTGTCCCGTGATTGTATATGATCCATTAGATATCGAATAAAGTTTTTTTATGCGCACAACCAATAAAACAGTTTGTACCTGTTGGTCGATATCTTCAATCATTGACAGTTTCTCTGAAACTTCATTTATTCTGGGCAAAGCAGTCGGTCTCGTTTTCCCATCCAGATGACTGGCATGATCTGAAATGATGCTAAGCTAATCGCAAAGTCCTCATTAAATATGAGAATTTATTAGTTTTTTGGCTAAGTTGATACATCTGGCATGCTGTATTGAACTTTTGGCCTGTTAGCTGTATGGGTTGTAGGCTTGTTGGTCAAATTTGTTGGCTGTATTGGCTTGTTGGTCAAAATAGCGTATCCTGCAACTGCATAGACAGAATTCATCAAAAATTAACCGTCATGAAATTTTCAGATATTCCAAAATAATTTCAATACCCAAGTTTCAATTTTGCGTTTTGATAAACTATAGCTTTATTAGTTATTATTGGGAAGAAAAAACTGCAGTTATAGAAATATTATATAGGATTCGAAAAGCTTTTGTGTGATTTATTGCAAAAATATGGAAAGAAGCTCGATAAATAAGTGCCATTCAGCTATTTTGCAACAGAGTTTTGGAACTTAGGACTACCAAACGAAGGCTCAAAGTATAATGCTACGATTTCTCTCGACCACCCGAAATAAAAAACGGTGCTCGTGCAATCATAGCTTTGTAGGATTGCAGTTAAAAATTAAATGCATAAAATTTTTCGTGGTGTCTTTTACTCTAGAAATTTGTGATGTGTGTGGTTTTTTTCAGGCAAATTTCCTCTTTTTACTTGTTACTTAGCAGAAATTTTTATACCATCCGGCAGATATTAGTGCCCAGAGCTACTATTAAATGATATGAGACCGATTTTCTTTAATTATGGATGTTGAAAAATGGTAAATTTTGCCAATTTAGGACAATCAATGTGCTTCAAAGTACTAGTATTATGTGAACTGGTTTATCGGACGAAGACATTTTGTTTATCTTACTTAAATGTTCCGTTTTTGACGAAAAATGACAGATTACTAACGAACTTTTAGCACCCAAAATTTGTTTCATTGGATTAAACGATAGATTTAACTTTGAAGGGCAGTTGTAACACTCAACGTTTTGTCGTGCTACTAGCAGCTTGCGTTTGGTATTTTGGAAAATCGGTGTAAAGTTATTTGCTAAATAACTATACTGCTCGTATATCAGAGCAAAGTTTTGTTTGTTCTGACTTCCCCTTAACCGATATCAAAATAGTGAAACATCATAATTTTTCGATAAAATCAAACATCAAATACGTAAACTAGAGTCCTAATTAATTAAAACGACCCATTAGTTTGTCTATTTTCAATTTGGAACCATTTTGTAGCGCGGAAGATGTTTCGTGCGGTGATTACGGCTTCCAGCATCATACAAAATCTTTCAAAGCGCGAATAAAATAAATCTGATTATGGGTAAATGGCTTAATTTTAAAACATTACAAAAAACTGCTGGTAAAAAAAATACCTTTTAAAGTTGAACCTATTTTTTCGATCGCAAAAATTTTACAAAATCAATCTAACAAAAATATTTCAGAAGTATTTACCAAAGTTGTTCAGTTATAAAATCAAAATTTGTCTGGAGAACGAACAAGCCCCGAGCATATTTAATTTTGGAAGTCGAAACAATAAACTGTGGAAATTAGTATTTTTTCTAATTATGCTCAGGTGTTCAATTAAAAAACAAAATAAGAAACTAGAAACTTAATTTCTAACACAAGCGATTCCTTTCTTTTTGAATACAAACAACTTATTTCATCACACAATCACTTCCTCCCATTTTTTGTATTGGTATTTTAAAATTGCTAAATTTAGAAGCCATTTAAAAAAATTCAACACGGTTTCAATCCTAAAAAAAATTAAATTCTAAGGAGACTTAAAGTTAAAATCAAAAACTTAAAGCCATTCATTTGCAGAAAATTGGGCGCTATTTGAAGCGCGTAATGTTTTAATAGAACTGATCTGTGATTATTCCAACAAGACACGAGCACTCTTTCAGTAAACCTCGAAAGCCCCTCAGTTATTCAAACATTCTTTGATCAAAGTTGGTTCAATTTTGTAGACATTTTGAGCCAATGCAAAAACTTTTTAAAAATACAACGCCAAAAAAATAAAAATCAATCGAAACCAATGTTCTGCTTGCCTTAAATTTTGATAATTTTTTGTATTTTTTCGAATTGTCGGCACAAAAACGCAAAATCACTCTCTGGTCCAATCATAGTACCCTAACGTAACGGCGAAGGTTCTGGGATTGTTATTCTTTTGCTAGGTGCAAGAGTCAAAGTAAAGCGTTAAGTCGGTTTTTTGAAGCCTGCATGGAGACTGTTTTAACAAATAGTACAAAATAAGTGGAATTGGAGTTTGAACTTCAACATAAGAAAAAATTTAAACAAAAATGACACATAGCTTACACTTGTGTTACATACAGATAAAGCTGTAAAAAAGTACATTTATCGTTGTCTTTGTCGGCATTCATAAAATCTTGAGCTTTTTCTTTTAAAGTGTGGTTCCTCTTCTATGGCAACTGGATGCTTTTTAGATAAAATATCATTTTGTATGGTACTATTTAAAATGGTACCCGCTACCTTCCATCGATTAAGATGAGCTCCCTTGGAAATCGATTGAATGCAATTTGGCATTCTTTGAAACTATTTGTTTTCTTAGCAAGCTTACTCACGGACTCAAAAAGTAGAGCCATGATAAAGGCTCATCTTGTCCGTTTTTTCCATTTTTCGGGCTTTAAGCATTTTCTATAGAAAACATCCTAGTTTTTACTGATCATTTCACAAGATAATCCTATCTTTTTTTTGGATTTCAAAGAAAGGCAACGTTTTCAAGTCTAATGCAAAATCGTCATTTGTTTTTCAGGTTAATTTGAGGCCCAGTATGTTAATTTTTCTCTTGTAACTCAAAAACACATAAATGCGCTCTTTTGAGGTTTTGATTGACTGAAGGAAAAGTTGCACAATTTCACACAAATGTTTTTAGGTCGGCAATTCGGTGCTAAGTCAAGGAATGCGTGCAAATCCAAATAAAAGTTGCGCGTATGTGAGCTGGTGCGAAGACAAGTTTACTAAAATACATAGATCCAGCTGATAGAAGTTTTTGGGAGTATTTTCAAAGGTTTCATCAGCTATTCAGAAAAAAAATGTTTTTTTTCTTCAAAATTTCCACCTTTCATGGTCACAGCAATAATTATTTGCTTCTGATTGTCTGATCCAGGGTCATGCTAAGATTTTTCTGGAAGTATTCCGGGTTGCTCGATGGTGTTGGGTGGCTTATAGTTTTCTGGCTGCTTTGTCTGTAATTGGGACGAAAACTTGATTGGAAAAACGCACTGGCTATTACGACAATTGGTGTAAGTCCCTCGATGAGCCGTTTTAGATACTTTGATGACTTCTTGAGCGGCTGATTTTCCCGCAAAAATTTCAAGATTTTGCTTTTTATGCGTCCAAAAAAATTTGGTCTTGTTTTCTGTAACAGCAGACGCTCAAAAATAACGTTTTTGAAAATTACGTTTTTGTTTGGTTTTTTGAGCGAATCGAATTTCAGTAAAACTAATTTACCCGGAAAATTAACTTCCTGGTCTGACACTACAGGAAAGGACTTGTTCTTAGATGAAAATTTGCAATCGAAAAAAGATGCAATCATAATTGATTTATGGTGTTTGCATTTGCTTGTGACTTTAGTACAGGGTACAATGACTGTCAGTTTTTTACCTTTGTCAGAAGATCTGGTACAATTTAGTCAGAATATACAAAAAAGACGAGCAGTGTTAAGCAGAAATCTGCTTATCAGCAAGCTCATCGAGTAGCAAGCAAGCGTACCGACTGGCATGCGGCAGTTATTTAGATATCAAAAAAGATTTAGATTATAAAGGGAAATCAAAAAAGATGATGTCAATTGTTTTGAAAGATATCAATGGCGAATGCTGCTGGGTTCAAATAAAAAACTTTACGCCTGAGCTCAAACTAATTTTCTTTGGAGTCAAACTCAGTTAACTCAAACATTTGGTTAATTGGAGTTGAATTTGTTTTAGAAAGTTCATGTCACTGCCGCTTAATCAATTAGTCGGCGAAGCAAAAGCTACCAAAATTTCATGTATTTTTAGTTTTCCATAGTTTCGAAAATCTGCGTACCACGTTAAAAACAACCCAGTAGCAAACACTGACTCATCAAGAGCACAATCGTTTTTGCTGAACCTCATTGCACTTGAGTGAAGCGCATTACGATGCCAAATTTTCCTGGATACCTGATACAACACTTTAAGCAAGAGAAGAAGAACAAGGGGAGCGCTCTTGTTGCGGAGTCCCCTTACATTCATAGAATGTATAGTTTGGTCTCCAAATGCGCAGTATGTGTTCAATGCTTGCAATTGCCGTGTCCATATTCTGAAACGTCTGCTTAAATTGCAAGTTGGTCAAAAATTCTGGGCCCCAATTCTCATAAATTTTTGGAGCGAAATGTCTGAATTCAAACTTTCTCAATAATTGCGGCTCCATTAAGATCGGAATTTTTTATTTGAAAGTTTGTTTGGTGTGAATGGCATTCATTAACCATAGTATTTTGTTTTCATATTGTGTTTATATGGCCGGAAACGTATACTCGAAGATTATTATCAGCCTCCTCACCAGTGAAAATTTAAGAATGTCTCGGCGGGGGATGGGGTTTTTAACAAAAATAAGCCCCAAAAAATCATTCTGTAACTTTAAGACAATTAACAGACTTGCTTTTAGCTTGTGGATGTTATTAACTCTTAGATCTAACAAAGAATGACCGAAAGTAACAGTTGTTATTTAAAAAATTACTTTCAATCGATTCTAAATAAATTGAAATCCATTTTTGTCATTTTAATTTGGTTTCTTTTTCAACGATATTTTGGTTCCAACAATCTGAAGTAAAATTGAATTCAGTAGGCTTTCGTGGACACTTTAAGGCAATTAAATAAATATTTTTTTCGACTGTAATAATCCATTTATTCCTTTTTAAATCAAATTATGTATCTAAGTGGGCTATCTTAAATCGATGTCTTATAACTTTATCTGTATTAAAATTGAATTAAACCAATTTCAGTCTCAAATTTGTCAGTGCTGAATCACAATGTGCACAATAATTATGCCCATTTATCATCTTTTTGATTCTGTTCTTTTTTTGCTTAAATGGTTCATATGGAATAATTTTCAGGCTTAGCTTCAGCCAAAAGGGCTTAGCCTACAACTCCACACACACAAAGCAACAAAAACTAACCAGTCATAAAACATTCAGACATTAAAAGATAGTTTCGAGACCCAAGATTCAATTTTGCGTTTTGATAAACTAGAGCTGTGTTTTTTTTGTTGTTGGGTGGCTTAATTTTGTCTGACTGCTTTGTATTAAATTGGGAAAAAGACTTATTGTGACATGTTTTCAAACTTGCATTTCCAGCTCTGTAAATAAAATCAAAAAAGTTAGGTGCAGCTTCCTTTTTTTGCTTCTGAACCTTTTTTGATTTTTCAGGAAGAGTACTATGCAATTGATAAATTGAAGACGCATTTATAACAAACGATTGACATAGTATGTTTCACACTATGTCACTCGTTCAATGACAATTGGAGTGATGGTAGATATCAATTGTAACCCTTTAATTGAACTTGAAATGATTCAAGTTTTGTGTAAAGGAGTTATTTTTTTGTTGGTTCTGGAATTTATTTTCGATATTTTAGTACATCCTCTTCTGGAAGGTCTTGAAGCTCTTCACTTGATAGGTTAACCAAAATTTAGCTCAAAAACGGAATGATTTTTTTTGGGCAATGAAGATTTAACTGTGTTAGAAAACCTGGCGAAAGGTTTTGAAATAATGAAAAAACGTTGTCTCTGTTCCAGCTGGTAACAATATTTTTGCTGGAACTGAACCACTAATACAACAATACTTAGGTGAATCAACTGTTTTTGGGGTTAGATCAATAAGTAAATGACCATCAGGAACAGATGTTGCATCTTGATATCACTCTTTCAACTGCAATTCTAGACCTAAACGTTGACTTATTGTATTGATTTGTAAAATATCTCTCGGTGATATGTACTGTATTCAGAACACTGTGTCTTCAAACAGTGGCAATTTTGCAAACTTCTTAGAGTTTGAAACTTCTTCGCAAAAATCATCAAATATAAGCAGATACTTAGTTCCGTTTTTGGAATGACTTTCAATAATAAGCTTCATTGGCTAGTGCGACAGTTGGTTTTGCACTCTCGCTGAATTCTTTTCGTTATTTAATGGCATTTAGGCGTCTGATATTCCCGCAGAATTGTCCGGATGATTTTGTTCTTTACGCGTCTCAATATTTTCGTTATTTTCTCAAACTTTACCCAGATGCTCAAACAATACGTGTTGAGTATTTTGAGCGAAACTAATTTCAGTCAAACATTTTTTGCTAGAACTTAAAAAGTGGTCTGGCTCTACAAGAATGGGCCTGATCTTAGATAAAACTGGTGCAATCGAAAGACGATTCAATTAGAATTTGTTTCTGGTGTTTGCGATTATTTGTGACTTGAGTACAGTGTAAAATGACGTCGATATGTTTCCTTTATCAAAGTTAAAATGCAAAATTAGCATACGCAATTTTTAAGTATTCATGTTGGATTTTTGAAAATTTAAACAAAAAAGAGAATAAAGAAAACTCGAATCAAAGTAAAGATCTTATGCTCCAGTTTAGTCAGAATAGTCAAGACAAACAAGTAGTGATAAGCAGAGACCGGCTCATCAGTCAGCGCGCCGACGAGCACGCAACTGTTATTTTTATTGCGAAAATAATTTAACTGAAATTTGAAGACAATTGATTATCGGATCAGGGCTAGTGCTGGCTACTAGCCCTTACTATCAAGTATAGCTTAAAAGTTTTTTTGGTAACATATCAATTGCTAATGCTGCCCGGAGTGCAAATTAATTTTTATGCACAAGTGGTAAGCGAAATTTTTTTAGCAAGCGACTGTAAAGAGTTAGCTTTCTTGATTTTGTCTTTTTATATAATTTTTGTTTTTATAGAAATATAATTTTCTTTATATTTTTTTTCGCTTTTTGAATCTTAGAATGATTCCAAAATAAGGTATCTCAAATAAGCTAACTAAAATTTCTTTTAGATCATTACAGAGATTGTGGGGTACTCTTTGTTTCTACAAAGCGAGTCCAAGTTTTTACAAAACATATGATTCTTAGCAAAAGACATTGACGAAATTCTAGTGATGATAGATCCGCTTAAGTCCTAACATGTGGCTATCTGACTGACAGAAAGTTGGCTGAAGCCAAATGCTAATACTGCAGTCTTCCAAATTCCTGGATAAGTGCATCGAGAAATGCAGTAGAACAAACGAGGAGGACAATTGGCTTGTATATCATTGGGGACATAGATCAAAAAGTTGTCAAGGTTACATCTGGTAATGATTTTCCAATTTTGAGCGTATTTTTTCAAAAATCTAGCGTTCAATTTTGCTACCTGCAGTTTACATCCCAACCAGTGCCGTTAACAACTTATCTTATTAAGTTTTAACCATTTATTTTGACACTATGGTTTTTCAACTTAATGCACATCATTCTGTTTGCATTGAACTATATGTTAAGTTTTTGAGCAAAACTAAGAAAAAATGAGAAATAAAAACGTCTTTTTCTCGACAATAGCCTCAAACTCATGAATATACTTAAAGCAACATGAGAACTACCAAAAACAAAATCCTGCCTTGATGTATTTTTCTCAATCCAAACAAGATATGCTGAAGTCCAGAAAACATCAAAATCAGATCAATATAGTGTTTTATACTATACAGGGTATCTTGGAGACGTTATAACAGCAAAAAAGTATTGTATACGTTTTTAACATGAAATTCAAGGCCAGAGTTAATGAATCTATCCAAGAGGACTTACAAACTTAGGTAAATGGAATTTACTATTACAAAATAGATTAAACTTTTTTGTGAAATTTGATGAGGTACCGCATGCTAACTTTATTGAGTTCCTACAAGAAAACTTTATAAAAAACAAAAATCAGAAGCACTAGATATCGAATCAAATGGAAAATGCAGCTGTTAAACAAATTTATTTAGACCAAATGAGCCAAAAATGAAGAAACAGAGCTCCAGAATAGTATACACATGAAGCTAATTATGTGAAAAACTTTGTCAATCAGCAAAAAAACAATCTCTTTCAAGACAAAAATTTGCTCAGAAAATAGGCAGTACTTAGAAGCATCAAAGTTATCAAAAAAATGCAATCAATGTTGTTGGTGCCCATTTTGCCTCGCAAGGTCCATTTTATATAAGATGAAAGCAAAAAAAAAAAAACAGGAGCATAGATTGCTTCGAAATCAACGGTTTTTTTTATTTCAATTACTCCAGTCCCGACCAAGTTAAACCAAAAAGTTTGAAAACGTTTGAAAAACAGTTTTCAGATTGCCTAAAAATACCACAAACAATACCCATCTACGAAGATGGCAAAAAAACTATTCAACAATTAACCCATCGATGTCATAACTGCCGGCTATTAAAAAAATTTGAGAGAAAAGTCTGAAAGAAATTCTATCAAATCACAAACTCTCAACAATGCGCATTAGGGGTTCCATAGCAATCGTGGGACAGATAAGGCAATGGTTTTGTTAACTGAAGAAAATCGTTACCAGTGGGATTCTCATTCAAACGAAATATAATGCACATTCTTGGACTTGAGCAAAAAATTGGATACTGCAAACCACATTCTTTTGTTTAAATTTTTTTTTACACTTTTAATGAAAAAATTTAAAATATATTATGCGGGCAAGTGTTTGAAAATCTAAAATTTTGTTTGTCAAACACAATTCAAAATACTTTTAAATATGAATTAGTTATACCACCTTGTTATTCGAATTTGGTGTACTGTAATGATCCATTTTAAGTCCCTTTCCATTCATTCTCTTGATTGAGGCTACTGATTGCAACAAAAGCCAGTCGAAAATAATTTTTTTTACGCTAATGATACTGAAATACAAATTTTAGTAGAGAAAAAAAACTATGCAAAAAAATTATCATAGAGCTCTAAATGGTGTCACTATTTGAATAGATAATAATCAGTTAAGGTTGAAAAGAGACAAAAATGAAATTAAATTCCTCCCAAAAAATAAAATCAGTAAAAAAGAAAAACATTAAAGAAGAAAAATAGTTTTGAGCAATTAAGTGGTTTTAGATATCTTGTCAGTTATTTTCATGAAAAATGAGGCAATGAAAAGACATGTAAATATGGTTCAAAGTAGATTAAACACATTTTGTCGGGTGTTTTAAAAATTTTAGGAAGTGTTTAAAAACAAATCAGTTGATAAATTTTTACGAAACATTGTTAAACTAAATATGCAATACTAATTATGTGCTTGCTGCTTGAAATTGCCGTGTTTTTTTTCTGAAGGTTCTGCTTGAAGTGTAATTGGTCAAAATTTTCGCGCCTGAAGTGTATCAATTTTTGGACCGAACCGTCTGAAATTCAATATGCCTGAGCGTTTGCGGCACTATCAAACAGCTGTTTCCCATCGTGATTTGCGCTAGTTTCGAAGGAAAACGATTCTAAATTTTATTGAAGCCTGGTTTTGAATTATACTCAGCCTCTTCCCCTGGGAAGATTTGAAATTTTCTCGCCGGGGGATCAAAAATTCGACAAAAACCAGGCCAAACAAACCATTCTGTGATTTTAAGACAATACAATCGGCAGTTAGATTCAACAAACCCCCACAAGAGACCAAAATAAGATCTTCAGCTAAGCTTTCAATTTAAATCAAATTACTTAAATACTGCGGGTGAAATGCTCTGTTATGATTGGCGGATAATTCGAACTCAGAACCAAGTTTTTATCCTCCACCCCCCTAAATGTGCTTGGGGAGGGGTGAGCAAAACAAAATCCTGCCTTGATGTATTTTTCTCAATCCAAACAGGATTTGCTGAAGTCCAGAAAACATCAAAATCAGATCAATATAGTGTTTTATACTATGCAGGGAATCTTGGCGACGTTATAACACCAAAAAAGTATGGTATACGTTTTTAACATGAAATTCAACGCCAGTGTTAATGAATCCATCCAAGAAGACTTACAAACTTAAGGAAATGGAATTAACGATTAAAAAATAGATTAAGTTTTTGTGAAATTTGATAAGGTACCGCATGCTAACTTCAATAAATTCTTACAAGAAAACTTTATAAAAAACAAAAATCAGAAGCACTAGATATCAAATCAAATGAAAAAAGCAGCTGTTAAACAACTTTACTTAGACCAAATGAGCCAAAACTGAGTAAAAAGAGCTCGAGAATAGTATGCACGTGAAGCTAATTATGTGAAAAACTTTGTCAATCAGTAAAAAAATAATCTCTGTCAAGACAAAAAATTGCTCAGAAAATAGGCAGTACTTCGGAGCATCAAAGTTATCAAAAAAGTGCAATCAATGTTGTTGGTACCCTTTTTGCCTCGCAAGTCCAGTTTATATAAGATGAAAGCAAAAGAAACAAGATCATAGATTGCTACAAACTCAACGATTTTTTTTTGTTTCAATTACTCCAGTCCTAAACAAAAAGTTTGAAAACATTTGAAAAACAGTTTTCAGATTGTCTAAAAATAGCACAAAGAATACCCATCTACGAAAATGCAATTCAACAGTTATTCCATCGATATCATAGTTGCCAGCTTAAAAAAAATTGAGAGAAAAGGCTGAAAGAAATTCTACCAAAACACAAACTCTTAACAATGCGCAGTAAGGGTTCCATAGCAATCGTGGGACAGATAAGGCAATGGTTTTGTTAACTGAAGAAAATCGTTACCAGTGGGATTCTCATTCAAACGAAATATAATGCACATTCTTGGACTTGAGCAAAAAATTGGATACTGCAAACCACATTCTTTTGTTTAAATTTTTTTTTACACTTTTAATGAAAAAATTTAAAATATATTATGCGGGCAAGTGTTTGAAAATCTAAAATTTTGTTTGTCAAACACAATTCAAAATACTTTTAAATATGAATTAGTTATACCACCTTGTTATTCGAATTTGGTGTACTGTAATGATCCATTTTAAGTCCCTTTCCATTCATTCTCTTGATTGAGGCTACTGATTGCAACAAAAGCCAGTCGAAAATAATTTTTTTTACGCTAATGATACTGAAATACAAATTTTAGTAGAGAAAAAAACTATACAGAAAAATTTATCATAGAGCTCAAAATGGTGTCACTATTTGAATAGATAATAATCAGTTAAGGTTGAAAAGAGACAAAACGAAATTAAATTCCTCCCAAAAAATAAGATCAGTAAAAAAAGAAAACCGGAAAGAAGAAAAATAGTTTTGAGCAATTAAGTGGTTTTAGATATCTTGTCAGTTATATTTATGAAAACTGAGGCGATGAAGGACATGTAAATAAGGTTCAAAGTAGATTAAACATATTTTGTGGGGTGTTGCAAAAATTTTCGGAAGTGTTTAAAAACAAATCAGTTGATAAATTTTTACGAAACATTGTTAAACTAGTTATGCAAAACTAATTATGCGCTTGCTGTTTAAAATTGCCGTCTTTTTTTTCTCTTGAAGTGTAATTGGTCAAAATTTTCGCGCCTGAAATGTATTAATTTTTTGGACCGAACCGTCTGAAATTCAATATGCCTGAACGTTTGCGGCACTATTAAGGATCTGTTTTCCATCGTTCTTTGCGCTAGTTTCGAAGGAAAACGATTCTAAATTTTGTTTGAAGCCTGGTTTTGCCTTATACTCAGCCTCCTCCCCCTGGGAAGATTTTAAAATTTTCTCGACGGGGGATCGAGTTTTCGACAAAAAAGCCATTCTGTGATTTTTAAGACAATACAATCGGCAGAACTGGTTCTAGCTTGTGGATGAAATTATGAAATTAACTCTTAGAGTTAGAGGATCAAATTGAAATCCCAAACTCCTCCCCCCCCCCCCCCCCCTCCACAAGACACCAAGTTAAGATCCTCCACCAAGCGTTCAATTTAAATAAAATTAGCTAAGCGCTGCGTGTGAAATGCTCTGTTATGATAGGCGGATAAATCGAACTCAAAACTAAGTTTATATCCTCCCCCTCCCCCCCCCCTCCCCAAACGTGCATGGGGAGGGGGAAGGGGGGATGATGTTATTTCGGTTCGAGTTAGGAAACTTGAGAATAGTTTCGAAAACGGTTGTGTAGAATACCTGTTTTAACTTTTTCCTTTTCCCTCTCGTGTTTTCTTCTCTCCTCTTCGATTATGTGTTCCAAAGTGACGTCATCGTCATCTAGCAAGTCTTCATCGTCTTCAAAGTAAACTTCTTCAGTTGACGAGAAGGAATAGTTCGAGTTGACAATATCGTCCAAATTTATGGCCAAATCTTCCAAAGACATAAATGTGTCCTTTCTCACGAAGTCCATAATATTAACTGTCTTCTATTGAAGTCGCAAACAAGATTCGATAAAAACAGAATGCAAAAAACAAGGGCTAAATGAGGGGGTCCAAAACTTCTAGAGTGATTTCTCGAAGAAGAGCGACTGCAATGACTTTGTGCTTCTAAATAATTTGCGTATTATTGAAAAACTCAGGCTAATTTGCAAACACACTTGTGCACAGCCCTCTAAACTTTCGCCAATCAAAATTATGATGGTCCAAATTGTTATTTTTGTTCAGTCTCAAAAAGTGATTTATATTCTCGAGCATTCCAGATGGCATAAGTTTGATTTAATTTTTGGTTCAATTTGACATTATTTTAATCTCTTTTATTAATCCGACCAAACGAACTATTATATAACGTGAGCAAAATGCACAAATTGTACACTACGCTTTCACACTGAGTTTTTTCAAGCTTGAGCGTATTTGCAAATCTTAACTGTTTTTTTTTAAATCTGAATATAATTTCTCCTATCCAGCATTATGCAACTGAACCTCTATGATTAATATCAGAGTGATGAAATTAATTGATGCCCCGCCCCCATCAATCCTACCGACCGCCCCCTACCTCAATTCTAGTTGCCAAAATTTTCCAAAGGGTCCCCCCTTTGGTATAATTTTACGAGATCAATTTTTTTACGGACCAACATCAAAAGTTCTGTAAGGGCGCCTTTGGTGCCAATATAACAAAATTTGAGGGGGGTACAAAAAACGCAATTTTTTGGTCAAATATTTTGTAAAAGAGCTCAAAACGTCATTTTTAGCCTGTTTTTTCGAAAATAAAGGTCGACAAAATTTTCGAAATTTTGTTGAAAATCCACCCCCCTCGAGAAAATCCTAGATCCTGGGGGAGGGATTGTTCATTTGGTCTATTGAAGGGGGAGATTTTTGGAGCTACCAATTTTTGGAGCTACCAATTACCTCTAGAGACAAGGAGGAAAAGAGGTTATCGCGGTAGTGATCTATAAATAGTATTAAAAATAACAACAGGAGAAAAAGCCCAAAGTTAACGATGGCTTGATTAAACCAAAATTTGACAACCATTTAACTGGATTTCAGAAAAATTGAACGGAGCTCAATAAATATTGTCAATTCCCCCAACCCCTGAAAATTAATTTCGACCTATTTTTTGCAATTTTTGTGTTTGGAAGGTAAGCCACGATTAAAATATCCTAACCCGACTGCTGGCTGCGTAAATAAAACATTACTTTTCACCAAAAAACATATATTTTTTGAATCGCATGAGCCTAAGTGTTTCAAAATTTCCTTATTTTTCTCAATAGAGTTCGGGTCAATAACTTCCGACAAATTTAATTCCACAAAACACTGAAAATTCCAACGCGAAACGTTATTTTGAGTCTCTAAAAAGCTATCAAAAACCAGGCAACATATTGCAAAAGAAGATGTAAGTATATTGAGATGTGTTTGTAATTATATATCATATTTAATTATTTTTTAGCAACTGATTTAGGTTTATTCGAACTTATGCTGGCCCCAATCTCCGACACGTAAAATGTTTAATTCCACACACAAGATAAGATTCTTTTGTAAACACATTTCTCGATGATTTTTAGCCTTGATTATTCGATCACAACATCAAAATTGCTTGTTACCTTGCTTGCTCTACAGGCATTGCTTAGTCCTAGTCTTGATTTCATGCCTTTTATAAAAATTGGGTAATTTACCTGAGGAGAGTAATACACCAATTGTTAGTAAGGGTAGTTTTAAGGGTTGAGTCAAAGGAGTTCCATGCAGTTGGGCATCAGTTGAGTAAGTACATGAAAAATAATACAATAGTAAATCAGGGATAAAACTAAGGTAAATATAATATCATAAATAGGGATATTATATTACATGGTACGGGGAATACTAAAAGGCGAACGTTAAAAAAGGGGAACTGTTAATAAGGGGGTTATTCAGAAAAGTTGATATTAATCCCGAGTTTTCGTATAAATTGAAACATTATTTTACCTGAAAGTTTGTCATTTCCTTGTAAGTCATGCTGTTTTTGAAAAGTTGAGAGAAACGAGTGAGTCAGCTTGGCTGTAATGTCAAAAGTCAAGTTGAGAGAAAGATGACCTTAATTGTTTACAATTAACACCCGCCCACATTTGCAGAGCTTGCAAATAAAGTATTGAATAAAATAGTAAGGATACGGTAAAATACAAAGATAAGGGAACCAGTAGATAAGGGAACCAGAAATTGTTCTTTTTCATCTTCATCTTGGTTTGTCTATCGTTGAGCTGATTGTCTTAGTTGAATTGACGAGTCGTAGATTTGTTCATCTTTGTCGAGTTGATATGTTGAAGGCTGAGTTGCGTGATTATTTGGTTGGTTAGCTATTTGGAGCTTGGTTACTGCGAAACTGGGAAAACGCGGCTCAATTTGACCACAGGTCGAACTTTGAATCCAGTTGGCGTTTTCAGCTTCACTGAGCGGACTATTCCATCTTGTCCAGGAAAGGTTTCCACCACTTTAGCAAGAGGCCACAGTCCACGAGGTGTAAAATCCTCCAACATCCAGACCATGTCGTCGGGTTGCAAATTGGAAGTCGCAGAAGTCCACTTTGATCGTTTCTGCTGACCTGGTAAGTACTCTCGAAGAAAGCGATTCCAGAAGTGATCTGCGAGTAGTTGGGATGCTTTCCATGATTTTGACAGAGATAAATCCTTGTCCTTGAAGATACCAGGCGGTAAATTTGGAGTTCCACGACCAAGAAGGAAATGGTTGGGAGTGAGAGGCAGATCATCTTTGATGTCGTCAGACACATTGGTTAAAGGTCGTGAATTCATGGTTGATTCAATTTCGGTCGTGAAAGTAGCCAGTGTTTCATAGGAGAGTGTTCTTGATCCGATGACTTTGTACAGGGAAAGTTTAAATATCTGAACTAGTCGTTCCCAAGAACCACCAAAATGAGGGGCCGCAGGAGGGTTGAATTTCCATTCGAGTGATACGTCCAGCTGATTGATGCTTTCCACAAATTCTTTGTTCTTTTCCAAGTTGTCTAGACATTTCTTCAGCTCAGAATTGGAGCCCACAAAACTTGTCCCACAATCAGAAACCATTTTCGATGGTTTTCCTCGCCGGGCAAAAAAGCGTCTGATACAAAGAAGAGTGCTGTCTGTCGATAGTCCTAATGAGATTTCAAGATGCACAGCTCTGATCACTAAGCATGTGAACAGTAAAATATACGCTTGGTATTGTTTTCCTTGAAGGATGATGGGAAAAGGTCCAACGTAGTCCAATCCAGTCGTTGCAAAAGGAAAATGATTTTTTGATGGCAGTCGATCAATTGGAAGATCTGACATCTGAGGGTAGTCGACTTGTTGTTGCATTCTTCTGCAGGGTATACAACTGTGTATGATACTTTTCAGCATGACGCGGCAGCGAAGAATCCAGTAGTTTTCCTGTGCTATGGCAATTGCTTGTTCCTTTCCGCAGTGGGAATGTAGAACATGGATGTTAGCTAACAGCAGGCGAACATTGGGGTTTTCACCAGCGAGAATGATTGGATATCTAGCTGATAGCATGATAGGGGCACGCGTGAGACGTCCACGAGAACGCAGGATACCGAAGTTGTCCACAAACGGTGCTAATGTTCGAAGTCTACTTTTGCCTTCAATTGGTTTTTCTTTTTTGATGTCTGAAATTTCAGAGACAAAATCTGTCCTTTGGGCAGTTTTAATTATGAGAAAGTGCGATTTCGTTAGATGCAAGAGTTGAAGATCGACCTTCGACTGTTTGTTGATCTTCCGTTTGAGATTTTCTGCGAATAAGAAGCAGTATGCAACTGTCCGTATTAGTCTTTTCCAGTTGCTGAAGCGTTTGATGTCAAATATAGGCTCAAATTTAGACTCTAATGAAGTAACGAATACAGGAATGTTCTCAAGCCGAATGTTTTCCTGTGAAGGCCATTGAGAAGAATCGTTCAACAGAAATTCCGGTCCTAGTAGCCACCGACAGCTTGAGGTCATTTCTAAAGCAATGTATCCTCTGGTACCGTCGTCAGCAGGATTTAGCAGAGTTGGAACGTGAAACCACTGTTCAGGTTTAGAAACGTCTAAAATTTTCTGAAGCCGATTAGCGACGAAAATTTTGTGTCGTATTTCAGGTGTTCGCAGCCAATACAAAACAGTAGTACTGTCAGACCAGAAATAAGTTTTTTCAACTTTGAGGTCAATTTCCTCTGAAACAAAGAGCGATAGTTGGGCAGCATATACTGCAGCTTGCAACTCGAGATTGGGAATTGTAACACGTTTCATAGGAGCGACTCTTGTCTTTCCTATTATAAACTTCAAAGATGTGGAGCCGTCGCTGTAGACTATTCTTAGGTAGCAAACAGCAGCGAGAGCGAATTCTGATGCATCACAAAACGTGTGAAGCTGGATTGAAGCAGGGTTTTCTTTATCAAAGAAGTTCCTTTGGAATGAAACAGTTTCGAAATTTTCCATTTCGTCTACCCAAAGTTTGAAATCGGGAAGTTTATCCGTGTCTAATGGAGTATCCCACTTAACACCTTGTGACCAAACAGATTGGAGAACTTTTCGAATCCGAATTGTCAATGGAGTGGGTCAAATAAAGAAGCGGTATACTTCAGGAGTTTCCGTTGCGTAGCAATGCCAATACGTAGAATTTTTACAAACTTTTTGTTATCGATGAAGTAGCAGTCAGTGTTGGTATTCCAGTGAACACCGAGAACTCGTTGATGTTTAGGCGTTGGATCATTAGGGCTGACTAAAATATTTGGATCAATTGAATCCAGGAATGGTTTACTGTTTGAGTTCCACTTATTCAAGTTGAACCCACCTCGAGATAAAGATCCTCGTAGTTGTGTCATTTGTTGGAGGGCTTCTTCTACCGTTGACGAAGTGACATACAAATCATCCATGTAGATATTCCGTTGAATGATTTCAGAAGCCAGAGGAAAGTCGTTTTTACTGTCTGATGCACATCGTCGTACTGCGTAGCAAGCCACGCATGGTGAGTCTGTGGCACCGAAAATGTGTCGTGTATATTCGTGAGTTTCTAATTTACCATTTTCTTTCCAAAGGTATCTTAGAAAAGGTCTATCCTTTGGGCTGACTAGCACTTGCATAAACATAGCATCTATGTCAGCAGATATTGCTATTTTATTTTGTCGAAAGCGAATTATGAGACCTGTTAAGTTGCACAAAAGATCGGGCCCTTTGAGCAAACTCGAGTTGAGGGATTTACCCTGAAAAATGCTGGAAGCATTTGAGACTCGTCTAACTTTGTCTGGTTTGTTGACATTTGTCACTGGATGATGCGGCAAATACCAAGATTTGATTGCAGTGTCATGTTTTGCATCTATTTTGGTGACAAAGCCTTTTTCTAAGTCAGTGATGACTGTTGCGCGGTATTTCTCCCTTAAATCAGGTTTACTTTTAAGGCGAAATTCGAGGCTGTTGAGTTGCTTTTCAGCTAGCCAACGGTTATTTGGAAGATCAGTATCCTCTTTCCAAAGAAGGTCAATTTGATAGTGACCATCTACTAAAGTACAAGAGTTTTCGAGAATATCGATTGCTCTTTTATCCGATTTGGAGTGCGAGCGTTTTGAAGAAGCGATGCCTGTGTTTTCTATTTTCATCCAGTTGAGAACTTTCTGGTATAATTTTTCATCTAAGTTATTGTGTGAATGAACTTGTGTGAAGTTCACCGGAACAGATGGAACGGAATTATATTGCGTTTTGTTCCGACCTGTGCATGTCCATCCCAAAAGGGTTTCGATAGCCCAGGGAACATTCTTGGGGCCATAAACGGTATTTTTGATCTCATGATATTCTGGATTGTTGTTTCCGATGACTAGCGATATGCTATTGTCGTTTAAGTCCGGGTATTTAACATGCTTTAAATGTGGAAAATTGTTGCACATTGCGTTTAGTTGAAAAATATCAACTGGGGCCAAATTATTTTCATCTACCGTGAGTACGTCATCGAGCGTCATTGGAGTCGATGTGCTTTTGTATGGTCTAATTTGTACATCCACAGATGTAACTTGAACTGACTTGGTCTCATGATATCCAGATATGGGAAGTGAGTGCTTCTTGTTGACGTCCAAGCCTAGTTGAGTTGCCACTGAGTCCAGTAGTAGAGTTACGCAGCTACCACTATCTAAGAAAGCGTAGGTACAAATTGTTTTATCACCATTTGATAATTCGATTGGTACAAAAGCTGATTGACCTGATCTCTGACAAGCTATTGCGCGATTCACTGCAGCTTTACTAGGGTTTTTTCCATAAGTATCAGAAGGATCGTGGAGTAGAGTGTGGTGTTTTTTACCACAATTATCGGTTCGACAGAGCGATTTCGAATTGCAGTCAGTAAACCTATGATTCCCTAGACAGTTAAAGCATAAGTGCATTTTTCGGGCATGCTCTTTTCGTTGCTTAGGGTCTAAAGCTTTGAAGTGCTCGCATTTGTAGAGAGGTCCACAGGTGTCTCCACTAGGACAAGCATTCGAGTTTACATTATTCTGAGCACGAGAGTTTTGTTGATCTCCCTGATGGTTAAAGCGCTGATTTTGATTTCCTACACCATTTGTAGTAAAACCATTGAAACGGGAACCACTAGGGTGTTTAGCGTTTCCAGAAGAATTGTTAAAATTGTTATTGTTTTGGTTTCGGAAACCTGTCGGAGGCATGTCGCGACACGCCTGTGCGTACCTTTGAAACCATTGTGCTAGATATCTCAAGGAGGGTTGATCGTAGTCTTTGTCGATGACGAAGCGATTCCATTCTAATCTCACAGGGTCGGGAAGCTTTGCCAGAGCAGTGTTCAAGTTTGTTGTAGAACAAATATCGTGAACAAAACCAAGTTGCTCAAAAGTGTCCACTAAAGTTAGGAGAAAAGCAGAAAACTGCATGTATGATTCTGGTTGAGCCAGATTTGGAGGTTTGAAATTTGCAAGACGTTGCAAAAAAGAGTTGACAATTCTATTGGTATTGCCAAAGTTTTCACGAAGACGTTGTAGTGCTAGTTCGTATGTGTCGCCGTTTGCACCATAACCAGCTATCATTAGTTTAGCTGGGCCAGTTACCAATGATTGAAGATGGATCATCGTTTCAGTTGGAGACATATTAGAATTATGAATCGATGATACGAATACACCATACCAGTGCAACCAATAGTTGGGATTGCCATTGAAAATTGTAGGCTTCAGTTTTGGCACTGATCGACTGAATGTAGTAGAAGTGTCGCTTGAATTAGTTGCCAAAGCTCGATTGTTGTTGTTAGGAGGGTTTGCAGCATTAGCTTGTTGTGAGCTGTGGTTAGGAACATCACTAGCAAATGGATTTGAAAATGATTGGTCGCCTTGAAATGGCGCCGAAAGGTTGTCGTCAGAGGCAGCTGTTCTTGCATTGCCTTGAGTATTGTTGCTCATGGTTATAAGGTTGTTGTTTGGTATATCCATTATGTTTGCAGTCGGCATGGAGGTTGCGGTTTCCTGTGGGAAAATTGAAGTAGCATTTTCTTGAGCGCTGTTATGTGGAATTGTAGAAGTAGCAGGATTTGATACTTGTTTTTTCAAATATTTTTTCACTTTCATTGAAAATACTCGGATTTTCTGTTTCAACTGTACTGTCCAGTGAGAATGTTCTTCAAAATCGTGTTCAGAACCAGCCTGTAACATTTGATCGTTCAGGGTATCAAGTTTTTGTTGGAATTGAGACAATTCAGTGAACGTTTCATTGATGAGTTCAAGATCATATTCTTCCTCGTAGATGTTGTTTTCGAGCATGTCGATCAAAGTATTGATCTCCATTTTGTGATGACGTCGAAGCGAAACCAGTTTTCGAACGCCAGTCTCTTGAACGTTTTGATTGGTATCTTGCGTTTGGGTACCATTTTGTTCCGAAGGATCGCTGTCATTGTTTTGCGTCGTTTTATTTCTACCGGATGGGGCCATACCTTGAACCAGGAGACGTAAACCAATACCTACCAACTTATACCAGTCGATGAATTTACCTTTACCAACCTACCAACTTATACCGAATACCACCGATGCTCGTAAGAAAGGAGCGAAATAATGGATAAAGTTTAACCAATTACCACTGTACCTTACCACTTGTACCTACCTCCGAGGGAAAATTGAGCGGTCGTTCAAAGTGTCCTCGGTATTAACAATTAACTGCGATTTTAAAGCTAGTCCAAGAACCTACCTGGTCCTACCAGCCTACCGACCCTACCTACCTACCAATTACCAGTATAAACGGCAAAAAAAAACCGGGTGCAAAGATTAGCACCAATGAGTGTTGACCTCCCAGAGGACAACTGAGGATGACGTATTTACCTACCTACCTGTCGCTATTTAGCAGACGACCGAATTGTGATTGCTGACCTCCCAGAGGACAACTAAAGTTGATGTACCTGTTTACCTACCTGTCCTAATACCGTAGATTTATCCCTGTGCAATAAAATTTGCACTTATACCAGTTGACCTCCCAGAGGACAACTTGCCTTTATCGCTGTAGCGTAGCGAATGAGACGAACTAGAATTGTTCGAAGCAGTTGATGAGCTAAACGAAGCTCGAATGTAGCCACGAACCCAGTGAGGCTCGAAGCAGCAGAGGAAATGAGCTCAGGTAAAGCTCGACAGGAAGCAGCCAAGAACCGAGAGGCTCAAAGCAGAAAATAAGGTGAGCTAAGACGAAGCTCGAATGTAGCCACGAACCCAGTGAGGCTCGAAGCAGCAGAGGAATGAGCTCAGGTAAAGCTCGACAGGAAGCAGCCAAGAACCGAGAGGCTCAAAGCATAAAATAAGGTGAGCTAAGACGAAGCTCGAATGTAGCCACGAACCCAGTGAGGCTCGAAGCAGCAGAGGAAATGAGCTCAGGTAAAGCTCGACAGGAAGCAGCCAAGAACCGAGAGGCTCAAAGCAGAAAATAAGGTGAGCTAAGACGAAGCTGGAATGTAGCCACGAACCCAGTGAGGCTCGAAGCAGCAGAGGAAATGAGCTCAGGTAAAGCTCGACAGGAAGCAGCCAAGAACCGAGAGGCTCAAAGCAGAAAATAAGGTGAGCTAAGACGAAGCTGGAATGTAGCCACGAACCCAGTGAGGCTCGAAGCAGCAGAGGAAATGAGCTCAGGTAAAGCTCGACAGGAAGTAGCCAAGAACCGAGAGGCTCAAAGCAGAAAATAAGGTGAGCTAAGACGAAGCTCGAATGTAGCCACGAACCCAGTGAGGCTCGAAGCAAGCGGAATAAGTGAGCTCAGATAAAGCTCAAACAAATGTCATGTCGAAGAACAATGACGAAAATTGAGAGTCCAAAAAGAACTCGAATCAGGTAACCAAGGAGTCGGGCAACAAGAAAGCAAAAGTGTCAGAAAACACTTGAAGGAAGGAAGCAATGAAGGAAGCAAAGGGCCAAGAAAGGCTCGGAAGGAATATACAAGGCGTCAGATAAGACTCGGAAGGAATGAATGAATGAGTAGGGAAAGACTCGGAAACGAACAACAAATGGGTCGAGAAAGAATCGGAAAGGAATGAAACATTGAGTCAGAAAAGACTCGGAAGGAATGAATGAATGAGTAGGGAAAGACTCGGAAACGAACAACAAATGGGTCGAGAAAGACTCGGAAAGGAATGAAACATTGAGTCAGAAAAGACTCGGAAAGGGACGCAAAAGGCAATAAAGACTCTGAACGGAATGAAAAATGAGTCGGGAAAACTGAAGTTTTTTCATAAATGAGTCACAAAAGACTCGGAATAGCAAAGCAACAAAAAACGAATTGAAAGGGGAAAATTGATGAAAATAACTTAATACATTATTCAAAGTAACTGAAGCTATGAACAATTGAAACGTTTAAAGTTTACATGGGTTAGAAATCAAGAGCAATAATTGATCTTTTTTTTTTTTAAATGTAAATCAAATAAACTGCGATTAACTGTAAATAAATGAAATAATATTGTAATGGGGAAGTATTATAACAAGATATAATAAACCGCAGACGTAAAAACTGGGGAGGAAAAACAGTAACTAACCATAAATTTTTGGTTGTGGGGGAATAAAAAACACAGTGTAACGAGCTAATCAAAACTTTTTCGGGGCGCCAATATAATATTGGGTAATTTACCTGAGGAGAGTAATACACCAATTGTTAGTAAGGGTAGTTTTAAGGGTTGAGTCAAAGGAGTTCCATGCAGTTGGGCATCAGTTGAGTAAGTACATGAAAAATAATACAATAGTAAATCAGGGATAAAACTAAGGTAAATATAATATCATAAATAGGGATATTATATTACATGGTACGGGGAATACTAAAAGGCGAACGTTAAAAAAGGGGAACTGTTAATAAGGGGGTTATTCAGAAAAGTTGATATTAATCCCGAGTTTTCGTATAAATTGAAACATTATTTCACCTGAAAGTTTGTCATTTCCTTGTAAGTCATGCTGTTTTTGAAAAGTTGAGAGAAACGAGTGAGTCAGCTTGGCTGTAATGTCAAAAGTCAAGTTGAGAGAAAGGTGACCTTAATTGTTTACAATTAACACCCGCCCACATTTGCAGAGCTTGCAAATAAAGTATTGAATAAAATAGTAAGGATACGGTAAAAAACAAAGATAAGGGAACCAGTAGATAAGGGAACCAGAAATTGTTCTTTTTCATCTTCATCTTGGTTTGTCTATCGTTGAGCTGATTGTCTTAGTTGAATTGACGAGTCGTAGATTTGTTCATCTTTGTCGAGTTGATATGTTGAAGGCTGAGTTGCGTGATTATTTGGTTGGTTAGCTATTTGGAGCTTGGTTACTGCGAAACTGGGAAAACGCGGCTCAATTTGACCACAGGTCGAACTTTGAATCCAGTTGGCGTTTTCAGCTTCACTGAGCGGACTATTCCATCTTGTCCAGGAAAGGTTTCCACCACTTTAGCAAGAGGCCACAGTCCACGAGGTGTAAAATCCTCCAACATCCAGACCATGTCGTCGGGTTGCAAATTGGAAGTCGCAGAAGTCCACTTTGATCGTTTCTGCTGACCTGGTAAGTACTCTCGAAGAAAGCGATTCCAGAAGTGATCTGCGAGTAGTTGGGATGCTTTCCATGATTTTGACAGAGATAAATCCTTGTCCTTGAAGATACCAGGCGGTAAATTTGGAGTTCCACGACCAAGAAGGAAATGGTTGGGAGTGAGAGGCAGATCATCTTTGATGTCGTCAGACACATTGGTTAAAGGTCGTGAATTCATGGTTGATTCAATTTCGGTCGTGAAAGTAGCCAGTGTTTCATAGGAGAGTGTTCTTGATCCGATGACTTTGTACAGGGAAAGTTTAAATATCTGAACTAGTCGTTCCCAAGAACCACCAAAATGAGGGGCCGCAGGAGGGTTGAATTTCCATTCGAGTGATACGTCCAGCTGATTGATGCTTTCCACAAATTCTTTGTTCTTTTCCAAGTTGTCTAGACATTTCATCAGCTCAGAATTGGAGCCCACAAAACTTGTGCGGTCAGTGGACCCAATAGATACTAGCCGGACCCAAAAATAAGAAATACATATTTTTGACGCTCATTGATTAACTAGAAGTAAGTAGTTTCATTTTGACGGGCAATGAGAGCATCTGAGCAAGGTGTATATGCGTAAATGCAGCTCAAGAGGATTGATGATTCCAAAATTGGTCCCGCAAAATTGCGCATGTGACTGCAGCAATCTTAAATATGAACAAATGGTCCCTTTATAGCTCAAATGGTCCCTTTATAGCTTCCAGAAGAAGTGAAATTTCCTCAATCGAATCCAAAGTTTGGATGTTCGATTGAAGCAACGTCTGTGACAAAGACAATTGCTTATCTCTCCAAGCAATTTCTAACATCGCATGAGGGTCCCTCCATCAAAAAATTTTTGACAACCACTTGATCTGGCTTGCACAGCTCATCCGTTGTCATAAGAATGCTAGGCCCCAAAAATCAGCTGCTATTTATTAGATCTTCCGAAAAAAATCCCACGTGTAGTGCTACGTGCTGGATTATTGCCGACAACACGAAGTACGTGACAGTCATGTTGACGCTCATATCGGAATTTACCAGAGGTAATCAGTTTCACTTCCACGGAAAATGAGTGCACCTGAGCAAGAAGTATAAGCTCTTCTCGACAAACTCCAACTCAAGGGGACTGTTGATCTCAATAGTCGTCCCGGAAAAAAAAGGCATGTGATGAAAGTAGTCCTAACATTAAACCCATCGCCGACCACCGCGATGAGGAAGAAAGGAAAGTCAGGAAGAAGAAGGTGATGAAGAAGAAATGTTTTATTAGTGTATAGTTATTGCAGTACGGTATTCTATCTGGCCACAAAACAATTTCAATCATTCTAATTGTTAGTTTTTTCACCATTTCTTTTTTCGGTCACGTCGCAATAAGAGGCAGTTGAAGCTCTAACTTGGGTATAAAAAGCAATTTTAATGGCATAACTAGCAATTTACAGCAAAAAAAATTTAACCTTCAAGAGTTTTCAAGATAACGAAAAAACCAATGGCGCAGAAAACATTCTGCGAACCATCGCTCAATATGTGGAGGTCAAGATGAGCTACATGTTCTGCGATGTAATTGCGTGAAACTACGAAGTGATCTAATAGATGCAGGCCGGAATTCCACTCGAGAAATTTTTACCTGATATAATTTTTTGTAAATCTTTATGGCTTTTTTGTTTACTTATTCGCCAAATGTCTTCAAGTAAAAGAAGAGCCGCATCAGTGTATGGGGCTACTTAAACAAAATGTTCGAGCACCGGTGACACAACACAAGAAACGGTTCGTTCGGTTTCGCCTTTTCGAGAAGGCGATAAACAACTCGGCTCACAATCAATGTGTTTTTACATGATCTGAGTTAGGAGCTAAAACCTGCCACAATTATTCATCATTTTATGTTTTTTCAACGGATAAAAGTGTTCCATTTATTTTGGGATTCCATGCTAAAAGTGTTTCGTCAACAAATTTAGTCAGACAAACTTAGTCAGATCAAAACTATCCATTTCATTTAGTGGGTTCCCAAAAACTTCAATTGCGTGCTCAATGTCTTCAAACACATTCATATCGTCCGTACAGAATTTATTGGTAATCTAGCTTATCGATTTCAGGGAATAGGGACAAATAATCTTTTGCCATTTTTCCATACGACATCCGATAGAGGAACTTCCCACCACAAAAAGCGAAGTTAGTTTCGATCTTGGTCTTGGTCGAGGACTCCTACCCGGAAAACAATCATTATATCTCTTTGGAGACGGCTCACATGAACTCTGTGAAAAGCAATTATACAAATATCTGGTTTTGGAGTAGGTCTCGACTCTTTTATAGATATTTTTAAGGGTATGCCATTAAATTTTACAGCCCCTTAGGAAAGCTGCCGTTTACCTGTTTTATTAGGATCTATAACAGAGTGGTGGGGACGATACCTTCGCAATCAGCTTGCATACTTGGCTCATGCTGCTCGACAGTTACGACACGGACCCTCTGTTAACCTTCGAATTAACATTTGTTCTAAATTTTAAAGTTGCACAAGCGATAATTAATCATACTTAGGTTAACTGAAAAGCTTTCTGCGCATAGCATAGGCATACAGTATCTTTCGTCAACAAGGAATGATTCTGAGTTTAAAATGAATAATACGCGTTTATCTGCGACAGAACGGGTTTGAAATTGTTTGAACGCCGCATACAATTTCAATTTTTACCAAGATTTATCCAATCAGTTGAAAAGAAGAAATTTTACCAAACAGCTTAAGAACCGAGAAAATATTCCGGCGGACGGCGGTTGTGGACCACTATCAGCCCAACTTTGGGCTAGGGGGACGAAACATGGTCAAATGGATTGGTAGTAATGCTAACCTAAAGCAACTATAGTTTCTTCAGTGCTAATCTGTAAGGGCTTTAGAAGAGGGAATTGAGGATATCTATCCTGCACGTCAAGGATTTCGATACTCTCTGAGTGTGTACCAATGTTGTTGTTGTGTTTCACATGAGCCTCCATAGTGAAAAGTAAATTGGCAATATGTGATTTGGGCGAGACTTGGAAAAAGATTTGCAGATTATTCAGGAAAATTTTAAATTTAAATCGCTCATGATTAATATTACTGGCTCAATATTCAATCCCAGGCGACTAACGAGCAACGAGGATACCTAAAAGGGCGTAGAAATTTTATCACAAATAACGGACTTCTAGAAATTGTCACCATTTGAAGATACACTATGTTTTGCAATTGGCTTATGTGATTTTGGTGGTTCTTTGTCAATTGCCAATTCTACAATTTTCATTGGATTTGCTGGGAATTGTTTTATTTGGTGGAAAAAATCGATCAGCTAATTTTTTGTTACTGATTTTCGTTTTTTCTTTAAATGGAGCGGAAAACCAAAGGGCATTCTTTTTTCAGACAGCAGTCACGGTTGAAAGTTGGAATTGTTGTTGTACTTGCTACTGCTTCTAGTGAATGATGCAAACTTTTTCTGGTTTTGAGCTTCACAATTTCTTCAATTTTAGCTTTTTGTTAAACAACGCCACCTCCACCAAAAGCACGTTTTTTTATGACCGTTTGTTATCTCCTTCAATCAACGCGTGACATCTAAAAGACTGTGACGCTGCCATTTATGCTTAATGGTATACATTGAACAAGTTTCTTTCAAGCTTTATGAGTGCTTGATTTAGAATAACTACGCTTTTCAGGTCCTTGTGGATGACAGCGACATAAAGATAACATTTGAGGCAAAAAATAGTGGGCTAAATATTTCAATTGAGCCCCAATGACAGTATGAGATTGGTCAAATTTTTTCTGCAAGGCAGTTTTTGCATCGTTATATAAAATACGATCATAGCTGTTTTCAGCATTAGTTGCGTTAATTTTTTCAGTTACGAGCGTTTTTAGGATGTTCTCGTCCTTGGTTTCTCGTCGTTAATCTAATGGCGCAATCGTTTTGAAGTAAATTGACCCAACAATTCATGCCAATTCAAAGCATTAACATCAAACCTACATAGTCTTTATTCTAGAAGACGGTCCTTACTTTTCTTCAACTCAGCGAGTGTGCGAGCAAAAAATGATTGTTATACTAGATGTTTGAACGACGAACGAGCAGCGGGGTTAGAAAGCGCTTGTTGATCTGGAATTGTATTTGGAAGATCATCTGGTAGAGTATAATATATGGTACCGCCAACGTTAACTGGCAAGGTCCCGCTAAAAGTTCAACCGAGTTTAATATGCGGTACCGTCACCGTTATGTGTCATGATCACGATAAAATTAGGCATTGGCAATCTGATGGGATAACACCTCAGGTGTTTAGAGATCTTACTGCACACTGATTAGCTCCAATGAACCCCTGCAGCAGCGCAGGCTAGTGCACAGAAAAGTTTTCTATTGTCCTTGGTGTATGTATGCGAAAGCACATTGACAAATGAGGGGTTGCTGGATAAGTTCAGAAGACCTGAAGTACAGATGGTGCGTTATTTCGCAGAACTCGCGTGCCCTTTTTCATGAAATATGAATATTGGAATAGGAAAAAGTTTCAAGGAACCTCAAAGACCAACTGGTAAGCTGATGAGAGGTCTCTGTGGACCACATCTAGTTCCTCGTTCTCACAATAGACTGGAGGACTCAAAAGGAAAAAGCAGCTACTCGTGAAACAGTTACATTAGAAAGACGGAACATACAAAGTATCCAAAAAAGCGCTATACGTCCTTCTTTTTTTTTAAACAAGCGCCAAAAATTTTGAAACATTGAAGTCCTTATAAAATACTATCACACTTACGTCAATTTGCAGGTGAGCGAAACTGGCCTTCTTTTGTCTCTGCCGTAAACTTGTTTTGTTTTGCTTTAGGTTTCTAACGTGGTAAACGTTTCTGTTCTTACTGGTGACGACGTTTCTGTTCTTTCTGTTCTTGATGACGCAAAGACAATCACTAGAACACATTAGCCTACTCTTATGAATTAAATCTCGGGTCGAGGTGAGTACGAGATTACCTCTTTCAGTGAAATTCCCCTGTTTGTTATCAGGTGTGTTCTTGTAATGTAAAAAAAATGTAGTAACTTGCTTACTGCTTAGCCTATAATCGATGTTGCTGCTATGTCCAATTATAGAATGATTGAAAGCGTCGTGTCAAATAACAGGTAGGGTGTGTAATGTAGAAAGAACTGAATAATTTTCTCCCAAATCCTAACGTTGAATTTCAAATTAACCGGACAAAACGCGTTAAACTTGAAATTTAAAACACATTTTCCTCAAATTGGGTTTAGTTTAGGTGAAAACTTTTTATGACAAAACTTGCTTAAAATTTTAGCAGAATTAATATGAAATATGAATATTGGAATATGAAAAAATTTCAAAGAACCTCAAAGACCAACTAGTAAGCTGATGAGAGGTCTCTGAGGACCACATCTAGTTCCTCGTTCTCACAATAGACTGGAGGACTCAAAAGGAAAAAGCAGCTACTCGTGAAACAGTTACATTAGAAAGACGGAACATACAAAGTATCCAAAAAAGCACTATACGTCCTTCTTTTTTTGAAACAAACGCCAAAAAACTTGAAACATTGAAGTCCTTATAAAATACTATCACAGTTACGTCAATTTGCAGGTGAGCGAAACTGGCGGTCTATTGTCTCTGCCGTAAACTTGTTTTGTTTTGCTTTGGGTTTCTAACGTGGTAAACGTTTCTGTTCTTACTGGTAAATTTTTTCAGTTACGAGCGTTTTTAGGAAGCACATTGACAAATGAGGGGTTTTTGGATAAGTTCAGAAGACCTGAGGTACAGAAGGTGCGTTATTTCGCTGAATTCGCGTGCCCTTTTTCTATGGTAGCAAACTGCCTTGAGGACCATGGTTAATAATTAAGGTTTGCTTGAGCTGCTAGATAGTGTGGAACGGTAACAGATGCATCATTAGGATGTAAGACAAACTTGGTCTCGGATAACTTTTTCCGACGTTTAACAATTATGATTCAAATCAAGATCTAAGATGCTCCTTTCTCCGCAGCAAAACTTCGACCAGATTTTCCATGAAACTCAGGAATTGACAGTAAACCTATTGTGAAACTGTACTTAGAGGTTATTTGTTTACCCTGATGGGCAGCTAAGTCATCAAAAATTTATCCTTGTTAGAATCGACTCAGAAGTTGGTCCGATCCTGCTTCTTTTTTGATGAAAATGATGAATGATTTTTCTTAAACTGGTCCTATCTAAATTTTTACTAAAGGAAGACCGCCATTTTTCAGTTGTGATTCTTCCAAGTCATTTTTTCATAATTTTTGTCGAAGATACACCACCAATGCTTCTAATTCTCATCCCTTTTGTTGCTGTTTATTTTTAACACTACGCCAATTTGTCCTGCTAGACTTTCTTGGCGCAATATATACAATGCAAGATCAGATTTCAACTCACGAGAGATCTTAGATTTTACTGCTGCTGTATACGGACTGGAGTGTAAGCTTGAGACAAGATTTTTTTTTCATTATAAAATACTGTAATCGATTTTAATAGATTATATTCAATTTTTTTTTTCAAAAGTTATTGATGAAAATTCCAATATTTCTTCAGAGTTATCTAATTGTTTGCTTAAGGCAGTTGCTGAATTTTAAGTTTCGTAAACTTTATCTTTTCATATAATACTTATATTTTAAATTTTTTTCTACTATTTAACACTTCTTTTAAATGTTTTTTAAAATCATCGCCCAATTTTACTATCATCGTTCAATTTAAAAACTTAAGTGGGGGGAATTAAAGTGTATATTGGGGGGGGGGGGGGGGGGGAGGGGGTGAACTGAGAGCTTGGGGGATGTAAACAGAATTACAACAAAAAAACAGCCAGAAACAAAAACATGATTTTTATGAAAAACCAACATGATTTCATTTTTTACTCATGTTGCTTAATTTTTAGTTCAAAAATTATCTTTGATTTGTCATAGTTTTGCGTTAAATTATGTTGAGAAAAAAACCGACCTTAATGGAAGAAAAATGGGCGACAATGGATTATTTTAGTATGAAAAAAAAACAATTTAGTTCAAAACTATCTTTTATTTGTCATAGTTTTGCAGAAAAAGTGCAACAAGCTGAGTAAACAATTTTTTTGCAGGAAAAAATTGCAGAAAAAGTTGAATATTATGGATTTTTATGAAGAAAAAACTTGATTTTCATGGAAGTATGTAAGATAAGTATAATGGAAAAAAATGGGTAACAATGGACTATTTGGGTACGAAAAAAAAAGAATTTAGTGCACTAAAATTGATTTACGTTTAAAAACTGGCATCTATAATAGATTTTTTTTGTCCAACGTTTTTTTTTCAACTAAAATTTCTTCCAATCGAATTTTATCCATGAGACTCCAGTGAGGGAAAAATGGGTAATTTAGGCTTTCAATCTGCTCTATTAATTTGTTAAAATATGCGTAGATGGGGAACTCCAACCTACGCGTTTTGACCACTGGACATCGACGTATATGTTGGTCTGTAGGCCTTGCTTAGAGTTTGTATTTATTCCTTGCCGTTTTGTTTTCACGCTATTTTCGGGTGAAAAAAAACCTAAAAAAAAACTTGTTTTGAAGAATTTATAAAAGAATTTTGTGGAAAAAAGGCATATCATACCGTTCTCCTAAATCGAATTTGTACAGTGCTGATTTAAATTAACCGGACAAAACGCGTTAAACTTGAAATGCAAAACGCATTTTTCTCAAATTGGGTTGAGTTTAGGTGAAAACTTATGAAGACAAAACTTGCTTAAAATTTTAGCAGAATCGATATGGTGTAATTTGTTTTGCGAAATTCGGGCCCGAAATCTTACCCCAAAAATGGGTCATTTTGGCTATTCTTAGTTATTCAAAAATTAAGCCGAAAATACTCAGTCGATCACAGACATAATTTTATCAAAGTGAGCCCCTTACGTTGCCCCTTACGAGCCCCTTACGTTGCACCTTACGTTGCCCAACGCGTTTTAAATTTCAAGTTTAACACGTTTTGTCCGGTTAATTTAAATCAGCACTGTAGAATGGAAATTGGAATCTCGTCGCATTTGATAAAAAACCGATTAATTCTTAGTTGACTGATTTAAGAATTCATCTTGGAGTAATTTTGACAATAAAATTTTCAATTTAAAAAAATGCATTTAAAACAGTTTTACATAAAATTCTCAGCCTTATCTCAATTGAAGCACAAATTTCTATGGGTTTTTTGTATAGTGGTCAACCGGTCGAGAATACGATTCGAATCGTGATTGAAAAACATCCAAACTTCTATATACGATTTTTAACAAAAAAGGTACAAAAGTTAAGTACAAATGTACGAACGTACAAAAATGTACAAAAAGAATTAAAGTAAACCAGTATTGGTATCGTAGTTATAGTTTTGATGCTTCACAGCAATAGTTTTTACACTTGTGAAGTTTTGACAATCTTTTGATAGAAAAAATGCTTGCCTTGGATGAATTCGTAGAGTTGATCTGTTATCAAAACAGAATTTCCGCCTTCCAAGTTCCTTTACTCCTCTCTTTACTTACAATAACGCATAGATTATAACAAAAAAGCTGCCTATGTCAGTTTTTTTATAAAATAAACCAAACTAAACCAGCGCGTATAAGTATAGAAAAACTTTACACTCGATCAGTTTTTGTAAAGTAACGAGTCAACGTGGCCAAGTTGTATTATCTTCGCCCACATGATTCTGTCCAAATGATTTTGACTTTTTGAAATCAGATTAGTGTTCTAATTTCGAGTAATTTGAATGGAAACATATTTTTTGTGTGCACCTCTTGATTTAAGCTAGCAATCTTAATAGAAACTATAGTTCAAGTTTTTCATGGCAACAATTGTTTTTTCAATTTTTTCGTTTTTTTTCCTGTTCTTTTTTTTGGTTTGATAGGTTTCAGCCTGTATTATATTGGCTTATAGGTCTCATATTGCATCTTTTGACGAGCAAAAAAAATGTGTTTGCGTTTGCGTGTCTCTATTTTGAGGGTGAGGGTGGCTTAGAAACTTCATATTAGTCTCAATTTTTTTTGAATTTTTTTCGGCTTTTTTATTTTCTTTTTTACGCCTAATAGATATCGGTTTGTTTTAAATCGACTTAGTTGTTTAATAGTTCTTGGACTGACGACAAAATGAAGTTTTTTTTAAAGTTTTGAGGGCGAGCGGGTTTTATTAAATTTTCATAAGCCTTAAGTCCTGTTGATATTTTTTCGGCTCAAAGGGTTTCTGCCAAACTTTTTTCTGCTTTGTGATTACTTGGTAAATTATCTTCTGATGCTATTTTCACAATATATTGTCTCGGCATAATTTTTTTCTTGTGTTGTATAGCAGGTGGGGCAAAACTCAGCTTCGCCTCTGTGTATGTTTTCTATTTTTTTTTAAATATTTCAAACAACGTCAAAAAACCAACACTTTGCCTTCGAAAATTATTTTGTCCTCAATTTACAAAACTCGACAAACAAGATCTAACAAAAAACTGGCTTCGGCGGACAATTAATTAGCACTATTAATTAAAAAAAGCAATTTTTATCAGCTAACATTTTTTGAAAAAAACTGAAGATTAAAAAGTCACAAATTTGATTAATAATTGCAAGATGAGTTTCGAAAATTCAATTTTTTTCTCTCTCTTCGAAATTAATATCATTGTTCTATATAGATTATTTAAAAATAGTTTTTGTCGGATTTCAAAGGGCAGTCGGAAACTTAAGAGTTATTTTTTGCGTCTGTGTTTGAGACGAGACGAACAACCTTCTATTGTTTACATGATTTTGCGTGAGTTTTAAGTCAATTTGTTGTTTCTTCAAATACAAACCATAAAATGAAAACGTGTTTTTCAAAAATACAATCAACTGAAATTCGCTCCAAATATAATTACTGGGTTTAAAATTCCAAGTTTTGTAGAATAGTTATTTATCATTTTGTTAGTTTTGTTTACATTTGCGAGATTTAGGATTTTCATTGATTAGAACTTTCATGAATTTTCATTTAGGATTTTCATTTAAGATTTTCATTGATCAAAATGATTGAGACGAGCGAATTGATGAAAACAATTATTCGAATTCTCAAAACTACGAATGAATTGAATAAACTATACAATGAACTGAGTAATTCTGTCAAGTTTTTTTACTGATGTTAGAAAAAAATCTTGATAAAATTACCTAAATTATACATAATATTTTTTTTTTGGTAATATTGTCAATTTTATACTTGTTTTTCCGAGAAGCTTTTAAAATTTGATTTTTTTTCCTGTTATTACGTTTTTGGACCCATTCTTCTCTTAGATCATTCTGTTTATTGCTCCGCCTCCGATACAATCTCAGCAACCAAAAGTTGTATTAGAATAAGGCTGAAAAATTGAAACTCTGACTGAAACGAAATAGGCGTAAGCTCTCAGTGGAATTGCAAAAAAAACGCTTTTTTTCTGCAACTTCTTTCTACTTTCACCCAGAGGTTTTTGGCCCAGATAATTCAAAAACAATCTTGTTATCTGTTCTTAATAACTCGAAAAAAGCCGTATTTAATATAGTGTCTTGATTTTAACAAGGCATATCTAGACCATTTTTTCGTTCTTTGTCGAGGCTCAATCTGGTTTTCAGCCGGCTATATATTTTTCGAGTGAAAATTTAGGAAATCAACTTTGGCAAGCATGCAGTGAGGTTTTAAATTGACCAGTCACAATACAAAATTTAGACAAAAAATGGACAAAATAGAGTTTGCTTAGAGTTTCACAAAAATTAACATGGCGCAATTTCTTCTCAGAAAATCTCACATAAAATTTTACCCCAAAAATGGGTAATTTCGAATTTTTTGAAATAATCAAGAATTGCGCTGAAACTACCACCTTAATTGATGCAAAACTTAAATCAAATGAGCCTCTTCTGCAGCCCAACAAAGTTCTAGAAGGGTTAAGTTTCCAAAAATTGCGCAAAACGTCTGAAGATCTTGGTTGAACTGTCTGAGAGGCTTTTTTTGGTAATTTTCTCATTTGTTAACTCGGTAGTTTCAGCGTAAAACTTGATTAATTCAAAAAAGCCAAAATGACCCATATCTTAGTTAAGATTTTCGGAAATGTTAACTTCGGTGATCTTTTAAGCATTTTTTGTTTTTTTTTTGTTTTCTTTTTTTGTCTAATCTTGATCCAAATTGAGAATTTGCCAAATTAGTGTTTTACAAACATGTACAACTTTATTAGAATTATTTAGGGACCGAAATTACCTTCAATAGCCTTAAAGTTCAGTAAATTTCTCAGATTACGCAAATTACTTATTTTTCCATGGTTAAACTGGGTTACATCAAGGTTTTTGCGGGACCTTCAAAAATCTTGTCAAACCCTCCTAAGAACGCCTAATTGAAAGAAAAGTTTAAGGACAAAAATGATTTTTTAGAGATATCCTCATTTTCAAATCTGCCCCAAGTGGAGTAATCGTAATGCGCTGAAAAAAACGATGTTAAATAATTGCGCGCAATTTCCTTTTTCGGTTTTATGCAAACAGTTATTTGGTTTCAGGCGACCAATGAGGTAAGGATAAACTTGTTTGTTTTGTTGCCTAAACTTATCATTAAGTGATATTATTAATAGTTTAGCTAAACCGTAGCAAATCAGGTGAGATTTTAAAAAATATAAGAATTTCAAAACAACAAAACAAACTTCATAACAGAAAAAGGAGGTGTACTAATTGAGCACCTTCGGAATAGCAATAAAGCTTCTTTCGAAATCTTCAAACCCCACAAATCTGAATACTAACCGGCGGACATTTCTGGCTAATCTTTTGAAGCAAAAAAGCTCCTTTCTGTTGAACGCTTTCAGGGTAAATTTTTGACAGGTAAGGTCAACTTTCGTTATTTTGTTTAGACCTTACGACAAGTTGTTATTTAATTTCGATAACAAGTAGCCATTTTTTTTGGAGGGGGGCAAAATTGGGGATGGCTGATGCTTTTTCTCCGCCAAGGAGGGTGTCATTCTGGCTGCCGATTGACTTCAAGCGAGGAGTACAAATTTTATTAAAGAACAAAAAAACAACGCTCCAAAAAGACGGCTTTTTGTTAGAAACTCCGAAAATCGGCTTGAAAACAATTGAAAACATATTTTTGATAGTTTGGTGAGTTTTGAAATTAATTTTTCATGATTATTCCATAACACTCTAAAAATCAGGTGAAAAAATATATATCGCTAGAATATGATTAAAAAAATGTTAAACTCTTTGTTTTGAAAATTTTTTTGGGAAAAAGCAACTTAGTCGACTAAATTTAAACAAAAAGTCACGAAGTCAATAACCTTTTCCTCACTCAAAAATTTATTCAGCGGATATAAAAATTTTAATGCCTTATGAAAAGATTGGTGAAAAAACGCTCAAAGAAGCAAGAAAAAACGCAACTTGACAAAATGTTCCGGAATTACAATGTGACCATTCTGTGAACAAACTTTCTTGCAAGAAAGTAGTAAACAGATGCAGTACTCTTGCTAACAGTAAATACTGATAAAATTGTATTTCGGTGTAAATCGTTTTTAAGGTTATTTAGCCAGCAGAAAGACAAATCAATCGTAGAAAGTCGGGTGCAACTTCTTCTGAAGCCCTTTCAGCAGTTCCTCAAATTTTTTTGAGCAGCAATGAGAAATTTACAAACTTTTTTCTCTCAATGCTAAAAATAAGCTGTCGGAAACATGATCGTAATCAGGAATTGAAACATTCTTTTTTCTAAACCAAGAAATAACACTTAAGTATCGAGTGTTTTTCAGAACAAAACTTTTTTAATCTCAAAGTTTTTTGATTCATGGAAAACTGTGTTCCTTTTTTATGTATTGTTTTGAAAATATGTTGGTAATTGGAGCGTTGAACAGCACCAGTCTTGGTCTAAGACAAACTAAATCAACTGTTATCTAACAACAATTCTTAATGTCTCATGAAAAGTTTTATAGGTTCAGCTTTTCAGATCCAGTTTTAATAGATACTGTTTTTCCCAATCTGAACTGGAAGCAAATACGAGATTTTTTTCTGGTCATCATCTGAATGGATCTTAGGTCTAACCTACAGATGCTACTCATTCAACTGGTACATCAGAAAAAATTGAAACAGTTATTTGGAAAAAAAAAATTTTCTTGTTTTTTCAAAGAAAATTTTGCGAACTTTTTTTGTATAAAACCTTTGAATCCGTTTGTCACTTATAGCCGTGGTCAAAACTTTTGTGCCCATTGCACAGAGTTCAGTTGCGCTTGCTTCCGTTTGCAAATCATGAACAGAGTAGAGCATTGCAAGAACATTTTCAAAAGGATCGAATCAAAACTAATTTTTTGACTTCCAGCAATTATAACCTGGTGAAATAGAACAATAACTTCACCGACAGCTTCATGTTTGTGAAAAAAATTCTCGCGATTAAAACAAATTAGATACTTGAAAAACTTTTTTTATTTAGGCAACTTAAGTTTCGTAGTTTTAATTTTTAAATTCACACATTTGCTTGGCATTATTTGCGATATAGCAGCACCATAGTATGGCCAAATAGCCAACAAAAAACATTTTCTTCGTTCAAAAATTAAATAAGCGAGCATATAGTTATTAATGCCAGATGAAAATAACCATGAAAAACTTGCTCAAAGGAGCAAGAAAAAACGCAATTTGACAAAATATTCCGGAATACTACAAATTGACCATTCTGTGAACAAACTTTCTTGAAAGGCTATTGCCAAACAGTCGCATTACTAATGCCAATATAAATGCAGATCAAACGTCTATTCGGCGTAATTCTTTCTGACGGATATTCAGCCAACAGAATGAGAAATCAATTGTAGAATTACGAGTGATATACCCTTCTGAGGCCCTTTCAGCAACTCTTAAATTTTTTGAGAAGCGAGGAGAACTTTCAAAACTCTCTATCCCAAAGTACTCGGTTGGAAAATGATATGCGTAAGAAACTTAAACAGTTTTTCTTACTAAAAATAACACTATTTTCGGAGTGTTTTCCAAGAAAAGTATTTCCCATTTCCTATTTTTTCCAATTTGTTTTTCCTTTTGCTTTTCTTTTTCATTTATTGGTTTGAAAAAATGTTAAGGATTGAAACGTTGAACAGCATTTCGCTTAGACTAATTTTGAAAGTCCCATAAAAAGTGTCCAAAAGTTTCAAAGGTTTCAACTGATACTCTGTTTTTCCCAATCTGTATTAGAAAAAAAAATTTTATTGTCTTTTTATTGTCTTAACCGGTCTTAGTTTCTACCTACAGATTCTATCCATTCAACTGGTCACACTACAAAAAAAGAAAAAAGTTAAATTGCTTTTACTGGAAAATTTCATGATTTTTTATTCTTTTGTTTTTCAAGGAAAACATTCCAATTTTTTTGAATAAAAACCATTGATTCCGTTTTCAATAATAGCCGGGGTCAAACTAATTTGTGACAATTGAACAGCAACTGATTACACTGGTTTCTGTTCACTTGTTTGCAAGAACAGGATGGAGCCACTTTTTGATTTATTTGATGCTTAAAGGAAGAAAATCTTCAATGTGATCGAATCAAAATTATTTTTTGGTTTCTAGAAATCACAAACTGGTAAGAAACTAATTTTATCGAAAATGTCAAATTTTGCGACAAAAAGCTCTTGCCATCAAAATAAGTAAGATACTTGAAATACATTTCATAAATGTGGCAATTTAAATTTTCAAATTTGTATTTCCCTTGGCCGGCATCATTTTCAATGTGTTACCAATATAATTTGGCCAAAGAACCACGCAAATCAGCAGATCCAAAACATATTAAAGAAACATTGAAAAAAAAATTAAATCTGCCAAAAAATTTTTGATGCTATGAATTGTCTTGAGAACACTTTTCTTTTGTAACGGAACAAAGTAGACAATGGAGTGTTACACTTATAACGGAAGAAAAAATCGAAGCAATAAAAGGGTCGACAATGCTTCGACAGAGACCCGTTGAACTAAAATATCATAGCCGCCATTAAAAGACACACACGTATGAGAAAAATTCTCGCCCATCAAACGATGCAAGGTAAGGAGAGTTAGCCAAAACATTTTACGCCAAATAATTAGGATATAAAAGAGCTGAGACTATACCAATTTGGATTCGCTACTTTAACACCTTACATAATATCAAATATCGATCTATCGGGTGTTAAACTTATACGTGTGAGTGTCGGACATGCTAAACTTATATCTTTTGGTTTCAACCAATGCAGATCCGAGAAAATGCATATGTGATTGTGTTAAACAAGTTGCCTACATGAATAAAATTTATGCTTCTATTTGATATTGTAAGCGTAATAACCTTTTGTATTTGTTTCTGCAAACGGCTAAAATTCGACAATATTCAAACTTTTTCACACAGAGGTGAAGTGGGGCTTCGCGCCGCTTGCGATCATGAAAAAACATACTTGAAAAAATGTTGAAAAAAACTAGGTGAACCATCATTTTCTTATGTCTCGTTAAAAGACATTTAAGTGCATAGCTAAGACTGGGGGTAGG